>NW_006921681.1:2277361-2298066 GCF_000298275.1 Orycteropus afer afer
AGCCTTGCTTTATGGCCTAACATATGGTCTATCATGGAAAAAGTTCCATGTGCACTGGAGAAGAATGTGAGAATTTTTTTTTTAAACATTTTACTGTGACTTGGATGAAAGTTTACAGAGTAAATTCATTTTCCATTCATCAGTTTATACACATTTTGTTTTGTGACATTGTGATTGCAGTCCCCACAGTGAAATAGCTCTCTGCCCACTTCCTCCCTTTGGTTACCTTTTCCCTGTATCCTTCTTTCCTATGCATTCCTGCCTCCTGAGCTTTCTCCCTGTGCAAATGCCCTTCTGACTCCTGTGGTTGATTATTCTAAGGACTGCACCTACCTTGTATAACTGTTCACCATGTAGACCTATCTATTGTTTGGCTGAAAGTTAAACCATGGGAGTGAGTTCAATTCCAGGCCCAAAGGGTGACTAGGGGCCATAGTCTTGGGTGTTTCACCAGTTTCTATCACACCTGTATGCCTGGTCTTTTTTGTGATTTTGAGTTTTGTTCCATATTTTTCTCCCACTTTTAAGAATTTTAAAATAAACCGAAAACAAAGGAAGAAGATCTTCCCCTGTTCTCTAACTCTACTGCATATCCCACTTTCTACATGTAGTATGTGTGTTTTTACATATATACACATACCTAGACACACTCAGATATACACATACCACACAAATACACACAAGTATAAACACATATATATGTGTTCACACAGCACTACACACAGAGTACACATACACACATACACAGACATATACACAAATATACACAATGTATTGACACAGACACACATGTAAAGACACATGCACACATACACCTACACATATAAACATAGACATGCATATGTAAACAGATATGTGCAATATACACATATCTAAGCATACGCATATCCACATCTAAACACAAACATACATATATACATACTTACACATGAACACATGCAAACACACATGGGCACATGCACATATGCACAACTACATGATACACACACACACATACATACACATGTGCACACATCCACACATATCTTCCCTAACTTGGTCATTGTTCTCTTTTGCAAGATTAAGTTTCTGGGATAATTTCCTACTTTTCATTCAATAATTTAGTAAGGTGCAAGTTGTGGGCAGAGAAAAATTTCTCCTAAAAAAAACAAAATAAATGTCTTTATACTGTCTGTCCCTTTCCTTAGCAGGCAGGGAGCTTCTTTGTGGTAGCTCTGGGGAGAGAGGAGACCCCGAGTCTGGAGGGGAGGCTGTGTCCAGGCTGAGCTGAACGCCCTGGAAGAGTTGCAGTGTTCCTGGACTGCCTGTGAGGCTCCACATTGCTCCCCCGAGCATGGCCTGTAGGGATTCTGGACCAGCATATTTATTCTGGCCCTCTTCAGGCCCAGGAAATTTCTGCTGTTGGTGAGATTGAATTTGTTATGTAAAGTGGCAGCTGGCACCTAGATCAAGTGTCAGGGAGACCAGCCGCTGCCAGATTGAAAGGGACAGTTGTAGAGCAAGGCCATGAAGTTGTGCAAAGAAGCAAACTTAGGTGCCATGATGGAGGAGGGCAAGTAGATAAAGGGCTTGTGCTTCTGCCAGGAGAAGCCTGTCTCATGAAAAGTGCCATGTTTCCATCTTTTCTCACAAATGCCATGGTGCCTGTGCCTGCAATGCCATGGGGTAATGGATTTGGTACCTCCAGTTCTGGGAGTGACTGTCCCTCTGATTCTGGGGTCGACAGAGCTCTGCTTGGAGAAGGCGTGCTGTCTTCTCCTGCGTGGTCACAGGTGAGCTTCATGCCTGAGCTGCAGGCTGCCCACTGTCACCTCCCATGTACCTGTGGATCTGTATCCCTTCACCTGCTTTTTCAGTGCAGAGTTTCTGGTGGCTCACTGTGTGCCAGGCGCTGTGAAGACACTGGGATGCAGTAGTAAACATGATCCATAATTTACAGCACTGCAAGTAAGGTTAAGTGTTTAGTGGTTAAGCACTTGGTGCATAAGTGTTCAACTGCTGGCCAAAAAGTTGGCAGTTTGAACCTATCCAGAAGCACCTCAGAAGACACGTCTGGTGATCTGCTTCCAAAATGTCACAGCTTTGAAAACCCTAGAGAGAAGTTCTACTCTGCACACGTGGGACCACGGTAAGTCAGAGTTGACTCGATAGCAACTAACAGCAACAACAGCAGCATAGGGAGGAAGGAGTCCCTGGGTGGTACAAATGGATAATACGAGTGACTACTAACTGATAGGTTGGAGGTTAGAGTCTACCCAGAGGTGCCTTGGAAGAAAGACCTGGTGATCTGCTTCCAAAAAATCAGCCATTGAAAACCCTATGGAGCACAGTTCTGCTCTGACCCACATGGGGTCACTGTGAGTTAGAGAGTTGACTTGAAGGCAACTTTTTTTGTTCCCCCCCTTTTGGTGTTTTACAGGGGGCAGGTGCAGGGAGAGGCTGCCTCCTGGATGGCCAGGAGTGAGTAGTTGGCCTTCCTTTGGTCAGAGGCCCAGAAGATGGGGGTATGTGTTTAGGGGGTAGGGGTGAGCAGGGGCAGAAGGAAGGTGAACTCTGGGTGCTGGGAATAGTAGCTTGCTTGGGTGGCTCTAGGAAGGAGGGAGTTAGAGAGTAAAAGACTAGAAAGGAAGGCACTGTGGTGAGAAAGGTGGTGAGAACGGGGGAGAGTGAAAAGCAGTGGAGATGAAGAAGTAGGGATGGTGAGGTTATGGAGACCTTGTAGACTAGGCTAAGGATTCTTAGCCAAATCTAATGCAGAAAGCAGTGGGGCTTCCAGTGCAGGTCTGTGAGCAGGGCAGTTAAATGAATGGAAGCGATGAACAACATCGCTGTTTGCTTTATGGAGAATGAACTGGAAGGGTAAGAGTGGAAGTAGAGAGGAGCCAGGAGCTCTTGTGAGCCTTGGTGGACAGTGAAAAAGGCAGTGAATGCTTCTTAGTACCTCAAAGGCTGCTTATAACTTGGAAGTTGCTTCAAATCTGGCATCTCAGTCTTCATGACAGTGCTGCAAGGCAGGTAATACTTGTGGGATATTGGGGGAAAGAGATACTGAGAGAGAGAGAGAGAGAGAGAGAGAGAGAGAAGACTGAAGTCATCCACATCCTGTTAGCTGTATCCTCTCAGATGCCTGAGAAGACACCTTATGAATTTGAAGAGTCAGAAGAACTCGCCGCAAGCCAGGCTTCCTGGGCAAACCATCTGCTCAGCAGCAGCTCAGTGCTGACAGCTTTGTCCCCTTGGAATGTCAACTGTCCAGCCTTCAGCTGATGTCGCACCCACCCTGCTCTCCGCCCATCAGCTCAGCAGTCACTACACCTTCTGAAAGTCTTCCTGTTCTCCTTTCTGCAGGCTCAGTCCCTCCTTTCCATGTTGGTGGTGCTGCCACAGGCTTCAGGGAGGACGTGGTCTCCAGGAGTGAGGGACTTGCTGGCTCTGACAGATCATGGGCCCATTTACATGCTAGAAAAATATTGATGATGATGATGATGTTGATGGTGATGATGGGGATGGATGCTAGAGGAATGCATGGAAGAAATATTCTTTCAAAATAGTTGCCAAACTTTGAGCTCTTTTTTGGGCTGTGATACAGATTTCCAAGGCGAGAAAAAAAAAATCTGTCCCTTCACTTTATGAGTAAATGGTTTGGTCCTGCTTCTGCCAGAAAATTCCAGCCTTAACCCCATCTGTCCCATGAGTGTAGGTTGTTCCTCTGGTGCTTAATTTCCTTACCCAGCACAGAGCGTCATGAGGATATGTAAGAGTTTTGCAGTTTATTAATTTTGCATTAAATAATTAATAGTAAAGTTAATTGATGAATTATTCAATTTTCAGGTAAAATAGGATGATAAATATTCATAACTTATTTTATTAAGGGAATTTCCATTTCCTATGTCATTAAATCTAGATTAACGAAGGCTGATTTTAAATGAAGATTGAAAACAATTGTGCTTTGGAATTAATTTGCTAAGCTAAGGTCATTGCTTCGTGAGTTTACCCCCCACCACAAAGTGGAGGCTTCATCAGCTGAGTGAGAGTCTGAATCCACGGAAATAATGTTGCCATTAGTTGAGGATTAGTTGCCGTTTGTTGGGGATTTCTCTCCCAACATTCCCGTCACCTATCTGGCACTGAGGTGACCATGGTGAGAGGGGAGACATTTCCTTGGTTGGTGGGCGTTGGGGGTGGAGGAAGCATACTTGGGGCCCTCTCCTGCTTCCCAGTGAGGGTCTGGCTTCCATTTTGAGTTGTTTGTTGTCGGTTCAGGAATTACAACCCATGTAATATCAGCCCAAACCAAATAAGATGAGGTGTACCTCCCAGTAAGAGTGATCAGTGCTCCTGCCTCCAAGCCGATTTTAAAATACCGTTGGATTTTTCCTCAGAGTTTCAGGAGGTGTACCCTGTGACTGCCTATCCATGGGTGCCCGCAGTCAAAGGTTGACGACAGTTTCAGTTTTTATCTGGATTTGCTAGCTGTCTGATTTATCTCAGTTCTGGTTTATGCTCATTTGTAAAACTGCTTAGTTTTTACAGACCTATAGAACCACAGCAAAGGGTTCTTTGTACTTCACAGGCTGCTTATAACTTGCCAAGTACTTTCAAATCTGGGATTTCAATTCTCATAACAGCTTTGCTAAAGCAGGTAATAACTACAGAGAACGGGAGAGAGAGAGTGGGGGTGGGGAGAGAGAGAGAGAGAATGAGAACGGAAAAGAGACAGAGGCAGAGCCAGAGACAGAGAGAGAGCAAGACCTAGGGAAGCCAGAGATAGAGAGACACACACACAGAGTTAGAGAGCAAGGTCTCAAAGAGAGCCCTTCTTTCTCCTGTCCTGCCATTTTCCTGCATTCATGGATGAGGAAACAGACTCAGAGACTATGTTACTTGCCCAAGGTCACTCAGCTAATAGCAACAGAAGTTGGAACTTGACCCAAGGTCTTCCTGACTCATACTGGTATGCCTTCCCAACATCAGCACCATAGAGCTTTAAGATAAAACTTGTAACCACCCCTGAGCAGTGGGGCACTTGGGAGCATTCACAATTTTGTGGAGCAGGGTTTCTCTGCATCACCAAGTGTTCATTATAGTTTTCCAGTGAAATGTGTTTGCTCCAATGAAGTTGATCCTATGGTAAGCCTTCATTTCCGAGGCAAGCATTGGATGTTGCATCTCATGAACTTGCTTTCCTGAAATTATCCTTAATTGGCTTAGAAAGTGGCTTCTAGCAGCCAGATGGCTTAACGTCTTAACTTTCTGCTTGTGACTCAGAAAGGCACCAGGATTAGATCAGGTTTGGGATAGTGGTCTTGTTAATTTGGAGGATAAGATACTCTCACTACTGTGCAGATTGAAGTGTCTGCCTCGAGGGAGGTGTTGTGAAAACCACCAGGGACAGATTCTCTCATCAGGGATGTCAGATGACAGGTGGGGGTGAAGAGAGGGCTAAAACGTAATTCAGTTATGTCTAGCACCCATCAACAAGACTTTACTGAGTATATAGGTTTGTACTAGGCACTGTAGGGTTACAGAGGCAGTGGAAGATATGGGCCCTAGTCTAATTGGAGAGACAAGTCATGCATAGCTGAGATAACCAAGGAGTAATTCCCAGACAGTGTGCACAGTAGAGCCTGGTGTTTGTGTGTGTGTGTGTCTGTGTTTGTGCACAACTGGAGCTGTAGGAGGAATGCAAAACGGGGCCAGGATCAATTGGATTCAATTGATTTCATTGGAAAGAACAGCACAGCAACATTTGCAGGGGTGAATTTCAATTAGAAAACAGTGACCTTTGGTGGGGGAATGTTTACCCTGGGGGGTGGGGTGCAGCAGAGGTGACACTTCTACTTTTTTTTGTCCTTGAACCACAGAGAGAGCAGAGGGATTGGTGGTATTGGGATCAATGATTAGAAGCTTTAGGGGCAATAGAATGAGAGAAGATGGAAGGAAAGCCAAAGATCCAAGAGAGGACAGCTTGGAGGGGGAGGTGTGCTGGGGATGTCTTTATTTGGGTTGGGTCTGTGGGGATCCTGGTCACAGGCTCAATGAGTCAGCAAAGCTGGTTCCACCAGAAGTAGCTTGCTATCCTGAAGCACTCACCTCGAGGGCACAATCACGGCTCACATTTATTGAGTCCAAGGTAAACATTCATATTTTAAGAGAAGGAAATTCAGGTACAGGGAGGTTAAGGGGCTTTACAAGTTGAGATTCAGGCCCATGTTTGTCTAATTTGAAAGCTTCTGTTTGTTCCTCTGCACCAGCACGGTTCACGGGATAATGAACTAAAGTATTAGTGAGGTCACCCTGATAGGTCACTGGGATCATGCTAACTTCTTTCTTGCCTGAGAGCAGTGATTCTTAACTGGGATGTTTGGCAGTGTCTGGAGACATTTTTGATTGTCATAATGGTGGTGTCTGTATGTGTGCATATGTGTATGTGCATGTGTGTGCTACTGGCATCTAGTGGCTACTGAACATCCTACAATGCACAGGACAGTTCCCCACCCAATAAAGAATTATCTGGCCCCAAACAGCAACATTGTTGAGGTTGAGAAACCTGGTGAAGAGAGAGAAGCCAATTAAAAGAAACCATGTTGACGTGCGTGATGGTCAAGCACCAAACTCTGGACGTGAATCCCTGTTCTGCCATTTACTAGCAGCAAATGCTTATCCTCTGTGCCTCACTCTCCTCATCTGTAAAATGGGATAATAACACTACCTGTTGTTGTGAGGAATAAGAAAGTTTAGCATGCTTAGGAAATTGTCTGGTACATATTGTTATTGGGACATTTATCATGATAATTTCCCCCAAAATCCATTCAGAGCAGCAGTTCCAGATCATTTGGGTCCTGTGTACATACAGTCCAATGGCTCTCTGCTTCTCTTTTTGCAGTTGTGCAGAATGATAGCCTGAAGACTTATGTCATTCCACTGAAAGGAACTCAACTATCCTTGGAATAAACAAGGTACAGAGAGGAAAGAAGAGAGAGGACTAGGACAGTCCACATCACAACATTGGACAGGAGAATGTTTTAAATAGAAGATGGTTGTCAAAAGAGTCAAACACTGCAGAGGTCAAGCTCAGAGCCCCAAGCTCACTCATTTATCCAACTAACTAATACAATCATCAATAACAAAACTATCTCACAACTCAGTGGCTAAAACCACAGATGTTTATTATCTCATAGTTTCTATGTACCAAGAATCTTGCACAATTTAACTAGAACCTCTACCTCACTGTTTCACAGGCTGTAATCAAGATGTCCTCTGGGGTGAGGGTCTCATCTGAAGACTCAATTGAAGGAGGATCCACTTCAGAGTCACTGTTGTGATTGTTGGAAGAGTCAGTTCCTTATGGGCTGTTGGTCTGAGGGCTCAGGTCCTTCTTACTGTTTTAAATAGAAGCCAAGGCCAGCCTCAGATCCTTGCCACGTGGGCCTCTCCACAGGGCAGCTCACAATATGGTAGCCATTTCCTCCTTCAGGGTGAGTGAGCAACAGAGTAGGAGAGGACAAGCAGGAAGGAGCCAGAGTGTTTTTATAATCTAGTCCCTGAAGTGAAATCCTATCACTTTTGCTACTTTCTGTTTTTTAGAGGCAAGCCACTAGGTCCGGCTCACATCCAGGGGAGGTTCTTACACAAGAGAGTGAATTCCAGGAGTGGGTTCACTGGGGGCCAACTAGAGGTTTCCTACCACAATCATGAATTATGTGAAAGGACCAATAAGAAGGACAAGCCCAGAACTGGGGAGTTAATCATGGCATTAGCACTCATTTTCTGTGTGACCTCAGGGCGAGGCACTTTTCCTCTGGGACTAAGTCTCCCTCTCCTTAAAATGGCTGAATCAGATTCAGGGATGGCAAATATCTGTGCCCTGTCGGTGCCCAGGGCAGACATCACTAATCATGACATCATTTTTCCATGAGCTGGATTCAGCTTCAGAAACCTTGACACAGCGCTTGTTTCAGACAGCCATTACTAGTTGACCAGAGGTGGCACTTGTGCTAAAATCCATTCACCATCCCAGAATGATCTATAAAGGGACATTCTGTGGTATGCCACCACCAATCATGATGTTAGAGTGAAAACCAAACCAAACCAGTGGCCCTGAGTCAATTCGGACTCATGGGGACCCCATGTGTGTCAGAGTAGAATGACTCTCCATAGACTTTTCAGTGACTGATTTTTCAGAATTAGATCCCAGGCACCTTTAGGTGGACACAAACCTCCACCATTTTGGTTAGCAGCCAACTGTGTTAGCGTTTGCACCATCCAGGAGCTCCTAGAGTTCCAGATAAAAGGGCAGATGAATTGTCCTCCCATTGGCCAGTGTGAGAAAGCTGACTATTTCCTGTCTGGAGACTATTGGTGGCCCTACTCTGCAACTCAGACTTTTCCTCTTCTATAATAACCAGTCCCCAGAGGGCCATTCATAGGGGAGACCAGCTGAGAAGCTCGTGGAGTCTGGAAGCCCAGCGTGGGGTTGGCCTGACCTGCCTTTTTATTAATAGATGGGCTTAGCCCCATGTCACCTATCTGGTCCCTTATGGTGATGAGAGGCTAAGGGCACTGACTGGGCCTCAGCGGCTCTCCTGCCTGCATCAGGTTGAGAAGGGAGCATAGGTCATTCTAGAAACGAGTTCCAGCCTGAGGTGCTTCTGCATTCAATGTACCTGACTTTTCAGTGATTCTCTCTGTTCCTTCTTGGAAAGTGCTTGGGGGCTCCAGGTGTTGGTTTAATTTGTTTCTGAAATCTTGATGCCACCCATCTACTTGCTTCCCGTAGCTGCTGGGGGCATCCTGTTAACAAGGTGCTGAGTACATTTTCTGGGCCATGTAGCCCTTTATCCCAACCCATTAGAATTTTCAAAGCCCCTCCTTTTTTCCTAAGTTTCTTTTCCTGAAGGGCTAGAATGTTCAGAGGCAGTTTAATAGACATCGATTTGCAATGATTTTTAGCCACTGTGCTTCAGGAGAGTTGAGAAGCCAATAATTAATCCTTTCAACAGCTCATCCCTTTTGTTTTAAAATGACCTAATAGCTGAGTTGCTCATGCAGGCCGGGCCTGCCTGACCGACTTCAGCTCCCTTGCCTTCTGTTGCTTCATTCAAATATGACTGCGATGAATTATTCAGCCCTGTTGCAGGGGAGAGTGGGTGCTCCTCTTGTAATATTTAATCAGCAACCTGGGAGGACAGCATCATTTATACAGACAGCTGCTTCTCACTAAAGGTGAATGAATAAGACTTCTTGGAACTAGGGCTGGATTTCTGTCTTTTTAAGGAAGTTGGTTTGTCCTCTGATCCCGGATGACAGAGGCTGCTCTTTGGGTTTATTTGGGCTCTTTCCCTTGATCTTTCTCCTGCACTGGCAGAAAAAACACCCTAGGACCCCCCGTCCCAGCTTGGAGATTAATGTGTAACTATCCCAAAATGCGTCACTAAGTCTCTTACTGCTGTTGTAACAAATTAGTGCAAACTTATTGGTTAAAACAACACAAACATACTCCTTTACACTTCTGGAGGTCAGAAGTCTACCATGGGTCTCACTAGGCTAAAATCAGAGCATCACCAGACCCATGTTCCTTTCTGGAGGTTCTAGGGAATAATTTGTTTTCTAGCCTTTTCCAGCTTCTATAGGCTGCCTGCATTCCTTGGTTCCTGGCCCCTTCATTCATCTTCAGAGCCAACAACACAGCATCCTTGTGGTCCTTTCTCTGACTCTGACCTATTCTGTGTCCCTCTTCTATTTTTAAGGACCCTTATAATTCTATTGAACTCACTCGAATAATCTCGGATGTTGTTGTCATTGTTATTAGGTGCTGTCGAGTCCATTCTGACTCATAACCACCCTGTGTACAACAGGATGAAACGCTGTCCACTCATGCATCATCTTCACAATTGTTGTTTGTTAAGCCCATTGTTGCAGCCACTGTGTCAATCCATCTCATTGACGGTCTTCCTCTTTGTCACTGTCCCTCTACTTTACCAAGCGTGATGTCCTTCTCCAGGGACTGGTCCCTCCTGATAATATGTCCAAAGTATGTGAGATGAAGTTTCACCATCCTGGCTTCTAAGGAACATTCTGGCTGTACTTTTTCTAAGACAGATTTGTTTATTATTCTGGAAGTCCATGCTGTATTTAATATTCTTCACCAACACTATAATTCAAAGGCATCAATGATCAAATCCAGGATAATCTCCCTATTTTAAGGTCAGCTGACTAGCAATCTTAATGCCATCTGCAAGTTTAATTCCCCTTTGCCATGTAATCTAACAAATTCTAGGAATTAAGACAAGGACTGTTTCCCCCCCCCCCTCCTTTTATTTATTTATTTATTTATTTATTGTGATTTGGGTGAAAGTTTACAGAGCAAATTCACTTTCTATATAGTAGTTCACATACACTTTGTCTCATGACATTAACTACAATTTCCCACAATGCAACAGCTCCCCTCCCACTTCTTCCCCATAGTTACCTCTTCTCTGTGTCCTTCCCTCCATGCATTCCTGTCCCCTGAACTATGTCCCTGTACATACACAGCCCTTCTATTCTCCCATAATTGATCTCTCCAAGGAATGTATCTACCTAGTGTAATTGTTTACCTCATATGCCTGCCTTTTGTTTGGCTGGAAGCCACAGGAGTGGATTCAATTCTAGACCTACAGGACAAATAGGTGCCATAGTCTCTCAGTGGTTCCATTAGCCTCTATCAGATCAGCAAACATGGTCCCTTTTTTTTTTTTTCCAAATGATTTTGAGTCTTGTTCCACATTGTTCTCCCACTCTATCCAGGATCTCCTACATAGATCTCCCTCCAAGTTGTTGACAGTGGTAGCCAGGCACCATTTAATTCTTCTGGTCTCATGGTCGTATAGGCTGAGGATCGCATGGTGTACCAGTCGCTTGGACTAATTCCATGAATCTTTGTTTTTTTCATTTTTATTGGCTCTGGATGAGGAGAGACCCCTCATTGCTTCTAGATGGCTGCTTGCAAGTTTTTAAGATCCCAGTCACTACTAGCCAAAGTAGGAAGTAGAACAATGTTTTGTGTAGTGTGTTATGCCAATTGAGCTTGTTGTCCACTGTGACTATGGTCCCAAGCCCACAGGTTCAACTACTTGCTCCCTCTGGGTAGCTGGCTGTGCCCAAGAAGCGACTACAACCTTGTCCCTTGTCATTTCTACTATATACCTGGGAATTCTTACAGAACATCCAAATACACTTGTAGAAACATTGTCTGCCAACCCTATACATGGTCTTGGGCACACTCGCCCCTGCATAGACATACCTAAACATTCAGCCTGTCCATCCATCTATCCACCCATATAGCCATGTTTGCATTCACTGACAATGCAGTACTTTATGTGCAAAAGGGTTCATCTTTGTTGTCTGTACCTCCCATGTACCTCTCTATGCCTTCCTCTTCCTCAATGCCACCATGTTGATTACTCACATTTGGTACATTGCCTTTCTCTTCACACAAATTAATACTTGTCTCTACCTATCTAACAGTGTTCCCTCTCTTCCCCGCCCCTGGTAACCAACAAAGAAAATTTCCTTCCATAGGTAAACCTTTCCTAAGACAAAGTTGGTTTGTTTTTTTTTTTTAATTTTGATTGTGATTTGGGTGAAAGTTTACAGAGCAAATTCATTTTCCACACAGCATTTTATACGCATTTTGTTTCAAGACATTGACTGCAATTCCTCACAATGTAATAGATCTCTTCCCACTTTCTCTCTGTAGCTACCTCTTCCCTGTATCCTTCTTTCCTATGCATTCTTGCCCCCTGAGCTATCTTCCTGTGCAATTATTGCCCTTCTGTTCTCCTGTGATTGATCGTTCTAAGGAGTCTATCTACATGATGTAAATGTTCACCCTATACACCTGTCTATTGTTTGGCTGGAAGCCACAGGAGTGAGTTCAATTCCAGACCTGAGGAGTAACTAGGGACCATAGTTTCAGGGGTCTAACCAGGCTCTATCAGACCAGTTAACCTGGTCTTTTTTTTAAATGAATTTGAGTTTTGTTCTACATTATTCTCCCACGCCATCCAGGATCTCCTGCACTGATCCCTTTCCCAATGGTTGACAGTGGTAGCCAGGCACCATCTATTTTTTCTGGTCTCATAGGCTGAGGTTTGCAAGGTCCACTAGTCCCTTGGACTACTTGTTTCCATGTGTCTTTGATTTTCTTCATTCATCTTTACTCTGGATGAGGAGAGACCCACTGTTGCATCTAGATGGCTGCTTGCAAGCTTTTAAGACCCCAGTTGCTACTCACCAAAGTAGGATGTAGAGCAATATTTGTGTGTAGTATGTAATGCCAATTGAGCTTGATGTCCCCTGCAACCATGGTTCCAAGCCCACAGGCCCAACTACTTGCTCCCTCAGGGTGGTTGGCTGTGGCTAAGAAGTTATCATAACTTTGCCCCTTAAGACAAGGACATTTGTGGGGTGTTATTCTGCCAGCCACACCTACCATAGTGCTGGCTTCATTGTTCCCAATTTTATGGAAATTTCTATCAAGAAGAAAACCTCAGATGGCTTTTCTGAGTGGGCAGTCTAGTATAATAATGGAGAGTGTGGACTGTGGAGACAGAACTGGGTCCGTCTTAATTCTGCCATCTCTGAGCTGTGGAAACAGTGTGGACAGATGACAGCAGATGAACAATAACAAGTTGCTCCATCTCTTTGAGCTCCAGTTGTTTTCTTCCCTCCTTGTAAATGGATTTATGAATATCCATCTCTCTTGCAAGGGTTAAATGAGATAATATGTAAGAAAGACCTGGCATTTAGGAAGTGATTCATATATGGCAGTAGTTGAGTTGTTATGAATGTTGTATATTTTTCTTTTCATCTGAGTGTGTGGGCCTCTCTGTTGGGAAGTGGGTTGTTGTTGTTGTTGTTGTTATGTGCCGTCGAGTCGGCCCCGACTCATAGCGACCCCTCCTTGGGTTTCCGAGGCAGTATCACTACGGAAGTAGGATTGCCCAACCTTCCTTCCGAGGAGTGGCTGGTGGGTTTGAACCGCCAGCCGTCTGGTTAGCAGGCAAGTGTCTTAGCCACTATGCTACCAGAGCTCCCTGGGAAGTGGGTATTTATATCTTATTACCTGGACACTATGTGGGAGTAAGGAGCTCTGTTGCCTAGTGGTTAGAACATTCTACTTACTACTTACTAAAAGTTTGGTGGTTCAAACCCACCAGCTGCTCCTCAGGAGAAAGATGAGGTAGTCTACTTCCGCAAAGATTTACAGCCTTGGAAACCCTATGGGGCAGTTCTGTTCTGTCCTGTAGGGTTGCTATGAGTCAGAATCAACTTGATGGCAGTGGACTTTTTTTTTTTTTTTTTGGAGAAGTGGTAGTTCAGTGGTAGAATTCTTGCCCTCAGTGTGGGAGGTCTGGGTTTGATTCCTGGTCAATGCACCTTGTGCTCAGTCACCCTCTTCCATCAGTGGAGGCTTGCATGTTGCTATGATGCTGAACAGGTTTCAGTGGAGCTTCTAGACTAAGATGGACTGGGACAAAAGGCCTGGTGATCTACTTCTGAAAAACACCAGTGAAAACCCTATGGAGCAAAACAGTCTGAGATACCACTGATCCTGGGGACAGTGCAGGACTAGGCAGCATTTTGTCTGTTGTGTGTGGGGTCCCCATGAATCCGGGGCTAACTCAATGGTAGCTAACAATGACAATATTTAGGGGAGGCTGATAGGATTTCTCAGGGCATGTGTGATTCAGGAGCTGGTGCATCAGTTCCAAGACCATTGCTCCAAGCTATAGGATGCTGGGTGTTTTCGCTGATCATCATTCACATCTGATCTCATTTAAGCCATTCATTCCCTTACTTTTAGGATGTTAGATTGCATGTCCTTTGATTAATTCATTTGTTTTGAAGTACACGTGCATTATAGTGAAGAATTCAATGACTATTGTTATTGTTAGGTGCTGTTGAGTCGATTTCAACTCATAGCGACCCCATGTGTACAGAGTAGAACTGCTCCATATGGAAGCAGATCGTCAGATGGTTCTCCTGAGGAATTGCTGGGTGGGTTTGAATTGCCAACCTTTCTGTTAGCCACCGGGCGCTTACCTCTGTACCCCACAGGGGCTCCTGGACTGTGTGCACATTAGAGGCAGGAATGGATCTTACTTTCTCTTTGTGGCTCAAGGTACTGACAGATAATTTTAATAATATCTACCTTTTGAGTAGTTCTCTTGTATTCCTCAGAGAGTTCAGCTCTGCCATCTCCTGTTTGCGTTCATTATCACTGGTGGAGGTAGATATTATTATCTCCATTTTGCAGACTGAAGAGCAAGACTTAAAGGACCTGCCCAAGGTTACACAGTAGTTAATCAGTGACAGAACTGAACACTAAACCCAGATCTTCTGGCTCCAGACTGAGTGTCACCTTTCCTTGCATTCTAGCTCCTTCTCTCCATAGACTCTTCACAGATATTGGCTGCTTTGGAAAAGTTTTGGTATCCTCCCCCTACCCCTCTTATTTCTGTCTCTGCTTGGGGTGGCATATCTGGGTGCCAGCAGCTTCCTGCTCACTCTTGTCTTGGACGCATGCGGGGAAGCGAGGAAATGGAGCAGGAGTGTATACTTTTGCTCTGATGCCTCCTTTTTGCTTCCGCTCTCCAAGGTTGTGATGTGGTGTTTGGATCACAGGGGCCATTTCCTCTGCCCTCCAGAACTCCCTTTCTTGCCCAGGCATGGTGGCAGTGTTCTGCATCTAGGCCCCCTACTCTTCAGTCACTACCCTGTGGAATATTTCAGTACATTCCCTTGTGCTTCTCACTCTGCCCCCACAGTGGGAACCTTCCCAGGACTGCCTCAGGCACCCCTTTCCTGATATACTGGCCTGGTCTCTCCTGGTATTTCTACACTGGGCTCCAGTTCACCCCAGGAAAGTGTTGCATCAGCAAGAGAAGCAACAACTTTCTGAAATGCAGTATGTGCAAATAAATTATTCAGTGAAACCCAGTCTAACTTTATTATTGCTGGAATCATCTTTTTCTGTCAGTAGCTACAGACAGAGAGGCAGGGAGGCCCAGGGACCCGATGGCTTCTGAGGAGAGAGGATTGTGGCTGGCCATGGGCTAAGCAGTGGTGTGAGTGGTCAGGCTGGGTTCCTGTGAGTGGCCAAAGGCAAAGAACTGGCCTTGGCTTAAGGGCCCACGTGGCCCTTTAACCAGACAGGTCCAGGTGGGAGGAAAGAGCAGGCCTCACCAAGACACAGGATGAGATAGGTGCTGGAGTCTCACCTGGACTTTTTTGTTCTGGAGAAAATAATTTAAGGCTGGAATTGCTTCAGATCTGAGTGTTCAGGAGCAGAGGGTGGGTGGGTGGAGGGGGCGCCTCAGGCAAGACCTCCCCACCACAGACAGACCAGGGGAGCACATATTTATTCATGGTATTTAACATCATAATAAAGTGAAAGAGTTTGTGGCATTTTAAATGCTTTACAGATTAATTTATATTCTAACATGGTAATGAGGAAGTGGCTTTTGTCCAAGAGGTGAGATATGCAAAAATAACCTTTAAGTTTCTCATAATTAACCTTTAATGATATTCTCTCACTTTTAGCAATGTATTTTATGCTTCAAAAATGTAATGGACAGAAAGAAGCAAGTGCTTCTTGCATCCAAATGCCTAGCAAAAGTGAAGCAAATTTGATATAGGAGTTTATACCTCTTCATAATATTGACCAAAGAAAGGGAGGATGTATTAGTCAGGGATCTCCAGAGAACCATCAGAATATATGTGTATATGTGTGTGTGTTGTGAGTGTGTGCATATATATGTGTGTGTATGTGTATACATGTATATGTATATACATGTATATGTGTGTGTATATATGTATATATGTGTGTGTATACGTGTATGCATATGTGTGTATAAAGAAAAAAGTATGTGTATATATGTAACCCCCCAAAAAAAAACCCAAACTCACTGCCGCTGAGTTGGTTCCAACTCACAGTCACCCTTGGATTTCCAAGGCATTATCTCTATGGAAGTAGATTGCCCAGTCTTCTTTCTGAGGAGTGGCTGATGGGTTTGAACTGTCATTCTAAGTCAAATGCCTTAGGCACTATGCCACCAAAGCTCCTGTGTTTGTGTGTATGTTTGTCTGTATTAGAAATTAAATTAAACCTGTCGTTAACAACCCCATCATCAGTGCATCAGAGTAGAACTGAACTCCATAGGGTTTTAAATCACTGTAATTTTTATGGAAGCAGATTTCCAGGCCTTTCTTCTGTGGTACTGCTGGGTGAATTTGAACCACTGACCTTTCTGTTAGTAGCAGAGAGCAACTGTGCCACACAGGGACTATCTATCTGTCTATCTAAACAGTCTCAATTTCATCAATGCCTAGAGCCTTGATTTCCCACCAATGCCTTGGTGAAAAAGTCCAAGAGCTTGGACTTCTTCCTCCAATACCATTTGTTTTTGATCATGTGCTACCTCCTGAAAAGGTTGCACATTGACCAGTTTTTCTTGGTACAGCGACTCTGTGTATTCCTTCCATCATCTTTTGATGCTTCCTGTGTCATTCAATATTTTGCTCATCAAAAACAAAACAACAACTCACTGTCATTGAGTTGGATCCAACTCATAGCAACCCCTCCTTGGGTTTCTGAGGTGGCATCACTATGAAAGTAGATTGCCCAATCTGCCTTCTGAGGAGTGGCTGGTGGATTAGAACCGCCAGCCTTCTGGTTAGCAGTCAAATGCCTTAAGCTTGAATTGTTTTCCTCAGTTATTTCAGCTTGAGAAATGCCAAGCATGTTCTTTCCTTTCAGTTTTCTAACTCTAGGTCTTTGCATATTTTATTATAATACTTTGTTCCAGTAATTGACAGAATACCATTTGAGATATTTTAACAAATGGGTGCTATGATGGAAGTGGTCACATGTCTATGCTAAGAAATTTGGAAAACAGCTACCTGGCTAATTGACTGGATATAACATATTTGTGCCCATTCCAAAGAAAGGTGATCCAACAATGTGGAACTTAGCAAACAATATTATTAATAGTACACACAAGTAAAATTTTGCTGAAAATAGTTAAAAAAAGAAAAAAAGAAGGCAGTTACAGCAGTATATGAACAGGGAACTGCCAGAAATTCTAGCTGGATTCAGAAAAGAATGTGCAATGAGAAATTTCATTGCTGATATTAGACGGATCTTGGCTCAAGTAGCGATTACCAGAAAGATGCTTACCTGTGTTTTATTGACCATGCAAAGGCATGGATGGAACTGCAAAGAATGGGAATTCCAGAACATTTAGTTGTGCTCATGAGGAACCTGCACGTAGACCAGAGACAATCATTCAGACAGAATAAGAGGATATTGCATGGTTTAAAATCAGGAAATATGTGTGTCAAGGTTGCATCCTTTTACCATGATTATTCAATCTATATGCTGAGCAAATAATCTGAGAAGCTGGACTATGTGAAGAAGAACATGGCATCAGGATTGGAGGAAGAATCATTAACAACCTGAGATATGCAGATGACACAACCTTGTTTGCTGAAAGCAAAGAGGACATGAAGCACTTACTGATGTTAGACTATAGTCTTTAGTATGGATTACATCTCAACATAAAGAAAACAAATCCTCACAACTGGACCAATAAGCAACATCATTATAAACAGAAAAAAGATTGAAATTGTCAAAGATTACATTTTACTTGGATCCACAATCAATGTCCATGGGAGTAGCAGTCCAGAAATCAAACAATGTATTGCAAACCTAGTGCAAAAGACCTCTTTAATGTGTTAAAAAGCAAAGATGTTCACTTTGAGAACTAGGGTGCACCTGACCCAAACCTTGGTACTTTGAAGTGCCTCACATACATGCAAATCCAGACAATGAATAATGAAAACTTATGAACAATTGATACATTTGAATTATGGTGTTAGTGAAGAACATTGAATATACTATGGACTGCCAGAAGAACGAACAAATCTGTCTTAGAAGAATTACAGCCAACATGCTCCTTAGAAGCAAGGATAGTGAGCCTTCGTCTTAAGAACTTTGGACATGTTATCAGGAGCAACCAGTCCCTGGAGAAGGACATCATGCTGGGTAAAGTAGAAGGTCAGTGGCAAAAGAAGACCCTCGATGAGATGGATTGACACAGTAGCTACAACAGGGGCTCAAACATAGCAACCATTGTGGGGATGGTGCAGGTCTGGGCAATGTTAAGTTCTGTTGTTCACAAGGTCACTATGAGTCAGGACCAACTTGACAGCTTAACAACAATGATAGATAGATGGTAGGTAGGTAGGTAGGTAGGTAGATAGATAGATAGATAGATAGATGATAGGGAGATAGGAGCCCCTGTTGATGCAGTGGTTAAAGTGCTGGGTTGCTAACTGAGAGGTCAGTGGTTCAAACCCACCAGCTGCTTTGCAGGATAAAGATATGTCAATCTGCTTCTGTAAAGCTTTACAGCCTTGGAAACTCTTGGAGCAGTTCTACTCAGTCCTATAGGGTCATTATCAGCCAGAATCAACTTGACAGCAATGGGTTTGATTCAGTAATTGGCTCACATAATTGTGGGTGCTGACAAGTCCAAACTCCTTAGGGCAGACATCAGGCTAGAAACTGGTAGGATTTCTGTCAGTCTTGAGGTAGAATCCCTTCTCTCCAGGAAACCTGTTTTAGCTCATAATGCCTTCAAGTGATTAATGAGGCCCACCAGCACTATTGAGGGTGGTCTCTTCTACTTACACTCAATGGATTATACATAATAACCACATTGATAAAACACTTCTCAGCAACAATCTAAACCAGTTGACCAAAAAACAGGGCACCAGAACCTTGCCTAGACACATAAAATTAACCTTGACTTGGCTCTCCTTTTGATGAGCCTGTGAGCCCCTGTTTCTGGTTCTTCAGTGCTCAGCCTCATGAGTTAATCTCTCATAATCAGCCTTATAGCCTCTTCTGTGATGGCTGTAACTAACTATATTGCCTAATGTAGGGTCTTCTCTGAGATCCTCACTCCTCTTGACCTTTTGCTGCTTTTGACCCTGCTGACTAATTGATTCTTCAGTGGAATTCTCTTTAGTTGATTCTACTGAGCATCTAACATGCACTAAGCTCTACAGGTCAGGCTCTGACCTGTCTCAGAGCTCATGTGTAGTGGGGGTGAAGATACCCAGACTACAAAAATAGAAGGAGCAAGGGAAGTGCTATGGTGAGGGTGAATGGAGGTGCTGGGGGAGTGGGAAAGAGACTAACATCTGCAGTGAGCATGTAGGGAAAGCTTCATTTGCTGTATCAGCTTCCCTCCTGCCTCTGTTCCTCTTTCCGTCTCTCATTTGCTAGTTCTTCCCTATCTGACTTCTACTCCCATGTATTCAACGATTATCTCTTGGCACATGACTTCCTGTCCTTGACTGTAGGACCAGTTGGGTAGAATTGTTGACCAGTTAATTTTTTTTTTTTTAATCACTTAAAATAAAAACCATCGCAATAAATTCAGGTTAAGAATATTAACTTAAAACTTGTTAAGTGCCAGCCTTTTGATGTAAGACCGAAGCAACTTTTTTTTTTTTTTTTTTTCCCAGTGTGGGCCTGTTCCTGCTATTTGTGGGTCAATTCCCTCTTACTTCCCAGATCATATTGCCTTGCTTAGGATTTCCAATATAGATTTATTCAAAGTGGAGGGAAAACTTAAAGACACTTGTGAAGCAATCTCAGTGCAGAATTCTTCTAGATTTTATGATCCCCCTCCCCTAATATTTAATGGTTATGTCAATCCCATCTAATTTGGCAGCATTCTTTAGTCAACTCACTGTTATTAAATCTTTCTAAGTATATGATTTAGTTTTCATAGGAACAATAACTTTCTTTTTATATGCATGTTTCATGAGTATAATTAAATATGTAATTACAATAAAAAGTACATCCAGCACCAGCAGGGCTGGGAATAAACCTAACTGATTCCTGGTATGTGCACAAATTCAATTGGCAGAGCAAGAAATGCACAGCATCCTAGAGAAAAACTACTATCTGTGGTAACTGTGCTGGTAAACGTTCCTGACTTGTAGCATTTGCCAATTTCCATGGTGTAAATACTCCTATCATGGTCAATTTCAAGTTGTTGTAGTTCTTGATAGCCATTGTTCTGGTTACCTACTCCCACTCTGACAAGAGTATGTGCCACAAATGGGATGGCTTTAACAAACAGGAGTTTATTCTTACAATTTGGAGGCTTTAAGTCCAAGTTCAAAGTGCCAGGTTCTAGGGGCTGGGTGAAAGTCCCTCAGCCTTGGGCTTTAGCTCTGCCTCTAGCTCCTGGCCCATTGAAGTTAGAGGCATTTCTTCACTCAGACAGCTACTGGCTGCTGAGGCTGCCAAGCCCAAGGTTGACAAGTAAAAAGGCACAGTCCTAATGTTCCCAAACCACACGGCAGGCCATTAATTTAAATCCATTGTGAGTCCCAAGGTCAGCAGAGCTTGGCAGGCTGCTGAACAATGACACGGCTACATGCAGGGTCCAAGCATACCATAAGCTAGAGACCATGCCCAAAGCTTCTCCTTATATACAGGAAACAGACCACATCCAAGAGGCAGCTCCCCAGCTGCTTGTGGTAGATCCCACCATGGAGTTGATTGCCAGTCTCATCATGGGGAATAACTACCCAGCCACTCACACAGGCCCAGCCAGGTTGACACAAAAACATGACCA
>NW_006921681.1:2309858-2314858 GCF_000298275.1 Orycteropus afer afer
GTAGGAAGCTATGGAAAACATAGGTGGTAGGATTTCAAGGTACCAATCATTAAATAACCCAATTGGCTCACAAAACTGTAATTTAACAATCAGTTCTCCCAAGTGGACACAAGTTGTCTCCAACATAACACTGCCTGCTATTCTCAAATGATGAGTAAGTGACAGGCCACAAACATTGGGTCTTAAAGAGGGAATGAGAGTGTTGATTTCCTGGCTCCCTGATTAGGTAGAGGCCAGTTAAGAGAGCTGCTATTTGAAAATCAGCCTGTCTCATCTCTTGTTGATCTTCACTCAGCAGCCAGCTCCTCTTCCTTATGTTTAATACCTGAAACTTGAGTATAGTTAACTCTTTCCCCTTCTTCATCTGCAGTCTTCGTTCTTGGGTCATATTCTTGAGGCACCCAGGCCCTTCATGATATTTTTCTATCAATGATCTCTAATTGCTTGCCCTCCTCAGACAGCCCTTTGAACTTTACTGCTCTTTTACTCTTGCAAAACCTCTCTGTTCTGTTCCCCAGTTTCTTAGAGATCTACTAGGCATTTGTCGCTTTGAAGACTAAGGTATGCCTGACCCAAGTCATGGTATTTTCAGTTGCCTTATGTGTATGCAAAAACAGGACAATGAATAAGGAAGACTGAAGAGGAATCCATGTATTTGAAAAGTGGCATTGGAGAAGAATGTGGCGTTTACAGTGGACTGCCAGAATAATAAGCAAATCTGTCTTGGAGGAAGTACAGCCAGAATGCTTCTTAGAAGCAAGGATGGTGAGACTTCATTTCATGCACTTTGGACGTTATCAGGAGGAACCAATCCCTGGAGAAGGATATCATGCTTGGTAAAGTAGAGGGTCAGTGAAAATGAGGAAGACCCTCAATGGGATATATTGACACAGTGGCTTCAAAACTGGGCTAAAACATAGCAATGCTTGTGAGGATGGTGCAGAACTGGGCCGTGTTTTATTCTGTTGCACACAGGGTCTCTGTGAGTCGGAATGAAGTAGAAGACACCTAATGGGAGCTCTGGTAGCATGGTGGCTAAGACACTTGATTGCTAACCAGAAGGCTGATGGTTCAAACCCATCAGCCACTCCTTGGAAGGAAGATGGGGCAATCTACTTCCATAGTGACACTGCCTCGGAAACCCACGGAGGGGTCGCTATGAGTTGGGTCCAACTCGACAGCACGTAACAACAACAACAACAATGACAAACAACATCAACAGGCATTTGGCTGAGTAATTCAGTCAGCATTTTCAGCTAAGATATTAGCTTATAAAATCTTCATATATTCAGTGCCTGGACAAAGAGCTAATACAAGTTGGAATTTCAAGAATCAAGGCATTGCTGGCATTCTGGCATGCCTGTGGTTGTCTCTACTAATGGATATACCCATTTCTGATGGCTGGGAGTATATTTTCTGGATCCTTCCACTATTATTCTTGTCACCTGGGAGTACTGGCTGATTGAGGTACTCCCAGAGTTGAGGGTGTCAGGAGTGGAATTCATCAGAATTAGGCTCCAAATTCTTAGCATCCCAATTTGTCTGGGCTTTGTTGCTTTTGATTCTAATCAAAAGATGGTTTTGGAGCCAGAAATATTTATGGCTGTGTTTTTCACATTGTTTGAAATTTTTCATTGTTAAAAAATTGCAGGCTCCAGTGTGTTAGATAAATAGCATTTCATTTGGTTTTTGCAAACACACACTAAGCATTACAAGTGGGGGATATGGTTTAGTGGCATCAGAACAATTTGGTGTCAGGAACAGGAGCAGGAGACCTTGATTGAAGGGAAGTAAACATAATGGAATACAGCTGAAATGCTCCTTAGAATCACGAATGGCCAGACTCTCTTCCACATACTTTGGTCATGTTGTCAGAGGGGACAAGTCCCTGGAGAAGGATATCATGTTTGATAAAGTAGAAGGTCAGCGAAAAAGGGGAAGACTCTCAATGAGATGGATTGACCCAGTGGCTGCAGTGATGGACTCAAGCCCAGCAATAACGTGAGGGTGGTGCGGGACTGCGTAGTGTTTCCTTCTGTTGTACACAGAGTTGCTATGGGTCGGAGTTGATACAACAGCGCCTAACAGTAACAACAAACATAAGGGAGAGCCAGCTATTCAGAATCACTGAATAGACTCACTTATATAACAAGATATGTTGGCTTATTTCCATATTTTCTCTTCTTTTTCTTTGTTAGTCTAGCTTAAAGGTTTGTCAATTTTGTCTGTCATTTAAAGGAACCATCTTCTGTTTTTATTGATTCTCTCTATTGTTTTTCTGTTTTCAATTTTATTTATTTATGCTTTGATCTTTGTTATTCCTTTTCTTCTGGTAGGTTCAGGCTTAGTTTGTTCTTCTCTTCCTAGCTGTCAACTCCTTTCTGGAGTTGTCAAGTTAGGCTGTTGATTTGATTTTTCTTCTTTTCTTATGTAGGCATTTATTACTATAAGTTTCCCTCTGAGAACTGCCTTTGCTGCATCATAACTATGTAGTGTTTTAATTTTTATTTGACTCTAAGAAATTTGTGATTTCTTCCTTGACCCATTGATAGTTTAATAGTGTATTTAAAATTTCCACGTTTATGTATTTTCCAGTTTTTTTTCTTTCCTCCTGTTATTGATGTATGTTGTTGTTATGTGCTGTCAAGTTAGCCCCGACTCATAGTGACCCCTCCTTGGGTTTCCAAGGCGGTATCACTATGGAAGTAGATTGCCCAACCGTCCTTCCGAGGAGTGGCTGGTGGGTTTGAACTGCCAGCCTTCTGGTTAGCAGTCAAGTGCCTTAGGCACTATGCTACCAGAGCTCCTTTATTGATGTATAGCTTCACTCTATTGTGGTCAGAGAAAATACTTTATATGATTTCCATCTTTTAAAATTTGTCAATATTTGCTTTGTGACCTAACATGATCTTATGCACTGGAGTAGAATATATATTGTGCTATTTTTGGTTGGAATGTTCCATATATGTCTGCTAAATCTAATTGGTTTATAGTATGATTCAGGTCCTCTGTTTCTTTGTTGATCTTCTTTCTAGATGTTCTTTCCAACATTGAAAGTGGTATACTGAAGTATCCAGCTATTATTGTAGTACTATTTCTCCTTCAATTATGGCAGTGTTTGCTCTATCGATTTAGGCACCCCATTGTTGGGTTCATATATATTTATGATTGTTAAATCTTATTGATTAATTGATCTTTTATCACTATATAACCTGTTACTTTATCTCTTCTGAGATTTTGTCTTAAAATCTACTTTGAGATTAAGATTGCCACCTCAACTCTCTTTCGGTTATTATTTTCATGGAATATTTTTTTTCTGTCTTTTCTCTTTAAATCTGTCTGCGCCCTTGGGTTTAAGATGTTTCTTGTAAACAGTATATAGTTGGAGCATGCATTTTAATACATTATGTCACTCTTTGGAGTGATTTTGATTGGAGAATTTAGTCCATTTATCTTCACTGCAATTACTGATAAGAAGTGACTTTTTTTATTTCTACCATTTCATTGCTGGTTTTTTGTGTGTCATAAGGCTTCTTTGTCTTTGTCCTTTAGTACTGATTTTTTTTTTTTTTTTTTTGAGTTTTGTTGGTTTATTGTAGTAAGTATTTTTGGTTCTTCTCCTTTTCCTTGGTGTATGTTATATATATATATGTGTGTGTGTGTGTGTGTGTGTATGTATATATATGTGTATGTGTGTGTGTGTGTGAGTAATTACCATAAATTGTATTTGTTGATGTTGTTAGGTGCTGTTGAGTCAGTTCCAACTCAGAGTGACTCCATGCACAGCAGAACAAAACACTGTCTGCCCCTGTGCCATCCTCATATTCATTGCTATGCTTGTACCTATTATTGCAGCCATTATGTTTATCTCATTGAGAATCTTCTTCTGGTTTACCAAGAATGATGTCCTTCTCCAGGAGCTGGTCCCTCCTGATAACACATCCAAGATACGTGAAATCAAGTCTTGCCATCCTCCCTTCTAAAGAGCATTCTGGCTGTATTTATTGCAAGACAGATTTGTTCATTCTTCTGAAAGTCCATGATATATTCAATATTCTTCAATAACACCATTATTCAAATATATCAATTCTTCTTCTGTCTTCCTTATTCGTTTTCTAGCTTTCACATGCATATGAGGCGATTGAAACTATCATGGTTTGGGTCAGATGTTCAAGATGACAGCTTTGCTTTTTAATTAAAACTTTAAAGTGGTCTTTTGCAGCAGATTTTCCTGATGCTATACATTGTTTGATTTCTTTACTGCTGGTTTCATGGAAGTTAATTGTGGATATAAATAAAATGTAATACTGGTAATTTATATCTTTTCTCCACTTATCATGATGTTGCTTATTGGTTCAGTTGTGAGGATTTTGGTCTTATGTTGAGGTGTAATCCCTGCTAGACAGTTGTTTTTGATCTTATCAGTATGTGCTTCAAGTCCCTTTTGCTTTCAGCAAGCAAGGCTGTGTCATCTGCAAATCACAGGTTGTTAATGAGTCTACCTCCAATCCTCATGCCACATCTTCGTCATAAAGTTTATATAATTTGTCCAGATTATTCTCTCAGCATATAGATTGAATAAATATGGTAAAATAACACAAACCTGATGTACAGCTTTCCTGATTTTAAACTATGCAGTGTCTCCTTGTTCTGTTTGAAAGACTGCCTCTTGGTCCATGTACAGGTTCTGCATGAGCATAATTCAGTATTCTAGGAATTCCCATTCTTCTTCACAATATTATCCATAATTTGTTATGATCCACACAATTGAATGCCTTTGCATAGTCAATAACACACAGATAAATGCCTTTGAAGAGGAAAGATGTTGCATTAATCATCAAAAAGAACATTTATTTATTATTTATTTTTTTATTGTGATTTGGGTGAAGGTTTACAGAGCAAATTCATTTTCCATACAGCGGTTCACATATACTTTGTCTCATGACATTGACCACAGTTTACCACAATGCAACAGCTCCCCTACCACTTCCTACCCATAG
>NW_006921681.1:2315521-2316936 GCF_000298275.1 Orycteropus afer afer
GTAGCTGGCTGTGACCAACCTTGCCCCTTGTCAGCTCTACTGTACACCTGGGAATTCTGATCATTCACATAAACTTATAGGACCATTGTCTGCCAACCCTATATATGTTCTTGGATACCCTCCCTATTTCATAGCCATACCTAATCATTTCAGCCTGGCTACCCATCTATCCACCCATATACCCATGTTAGCCTTCACTGACAATGCAGTACTGTATGTGGAAAAAGGTTCATATTTGTTGTCTGTACCTCCCACGTACCTCTCTATGTCTTTCTCATCTTCAGTGCTGCTATATTGGTCACTCACATTCGGTACATAAAAAGAACATTTCAAGATATATCCTGAAGTACAATGCTGTCAGTTATAGGATAATGTGATAGTTAAGGTTGTGTGTCAATTTGGCTGGGCCTGGTTTTGAGTGGCTGGACAGCTGGATGTAGTTATTCCCCATGGTGACACTGGCAATTAACTCTGTGGTGGAATCTACTGGAGCAGATGAGTAGCTGCTTTAGGGATGTCGGCTGCTTCCAGTATGTGAGAAGCAACTTTGAGGCATGTCTCCAGCTTACGGCATGCTTGGACTCTGAATGAAGCTGAGTCATTGTTCAGCAGCCTACCATATTGTCTTGGGACTCTTAATGGACTTTAGTCAATGGCCTGCCATGTGCTTTGGTAATATTGAGACCGTGCCTTGTTACTTGTTGATCTTGGTTTTTGTCGGCCTCAGCAGCCAGCAGCTGCCTGAGTGAAGAAAAGCCTCCAATTTCAGTGGAGTGAGAACAAGAGGCAGAGATGAAGCCCAAGGTCAAGGAGCTTTCACCCAGCCCCTAGAGGCTGGCACTTTGAACTCAGACTTCTAACCTCCAAAATTGTAAGAATAAACTTCTATTTGTTAAAGACACCCCATTTGTGGTATATTTCTGTCAGAGCAGCACGAAGTAACCAAAACCAATAATATCCATATGCTTAAAAAAAGCCAGTTAATACTACTATTATTCAAATTTATGCACTAACCACTAAAGCCAGAGATGAAGCAATTGAAGATTTTTACCAACTTCTGCAGTCTGAAATTGACCAAATATGCAATCAAGATGTATTGATTATTACTGCTGATTGGAATATGAAAATTGTAAACAAAGTAGACTCATCAGTAGTTGGAAGATATGGTTTTGGTGATACAAAATGATGCCAGAGATCACCTGTTAGAATTTTGCAAGACCTAAGGCTAATTCATTTTCAACAACATAAACAGTGACTATACAAATGATCATCACCAGATGG
Source organism: Orycteropus afer afer (assembly GCF_000298275.1). Lineage (NCBI taxonomy): Eukaryota > Metazoa > Chordata > Mammalia > Tubulidentata > Orycteropodidae > Orycteropus > Orycteropus afer. The sequence goes on from NW_006921681.1 coordinate 2,316,803, forward strand.
AATATACAGAAATCAAATCGGCTACATCTGTGGAAAAAGGTGATGGAGAAGATCATTACTATCAGTCAAAACAAGGCCAGGAGACCTTAAAAGCTAGGAAGCTGCCATCTAGATGCAACATCGGGTCTCTCCTC
>NW_006921681.1:2319337-2349254 GCF_000298275.1 Orycteropus afer afer
AAGAATGAATAGATCTGTCCTTGGAGAAGTGCAGCCAAACTGCTCCTTAGGAGCAAGAATGACTAGAGTTTGTTTACCCTACTTTGGCCCTGTTATCAGAAGGGACCGTTCCCAAGAAAAGGATATCATGCTTAGTAAAGTAGAGGATCAGTAGACAAGGGGAAGAACTTCAGTAAGATGGGTTAACACTGGCAGCAATGATGGTCTCAAGCATATTAGGGATTGTGAGGATAGCACAGGACCTAACAGTTTTTTTCTGTTGTAGATATGGTTGCTATGATTTGGAGCCAACTCAATAATATCTAACAATGACAACAAAATACCTTTCTAGTATTTTCTCCTTTCAGCCAGGATCCATTTGACATCAGCAATGATATCCCTCATTCCATGTCCTCTTCTGAGTCCATCTTGAATTTCTGAAATTTTCCTGTCCATGTACTTCTGCAACCATTTTGAATTATCAGTAACATGCAGGAAATTCTGTATCTATACCATTCCTTTCTCCACTTTTGTTGTTATCACTAACTATATTTTTATATTTTATGTGCCCTGTAACATAATTTGTTATTAAAAATCATAAAGGACTAAATATTTAGAATTATCAAGCATGAATACATTATTACTAACCCGTATAGTTGTCTGCATTTCCTTTATTAGGGATCTTCTTTTTCACATACAGCTTTGAATTACTTTCTAGTGGGTTTTTTTTTTTTTTTTTTTTCGCCTTCCATCTACAGAAGTCATGTTAGTATTTTTCTGTATGGCTGATCTGGTGGATTTGAACTTTCTCAAGTTCTGTTTGTCTGGTAATGTTTTAAATTTACCCTCATTCTTGAAGGATAGTTTAAGTGGGTATAGTATTCTTTGTTGTCAGTTTTTTTTTCCTCCCCCTTTCAGCACTTTAAAGATATCATTCCTTTGATTTCTGGCTTTCAATGTTTTTGAAGAGAAATCAGCACTTAATCTTATGAGGGATCTTTTATTGTGACCGTTTGCTCCTCTCTTACTGCTTTCAGGACTCTTTATCTTTAATATTCGAGAGTCTAAGTATTATGTGTCTTGGTGTAGATCTCTTTGGATTTATCCTACTTGATGTTGTTTTAGTTCCTTGGATTTGTAGATTCACATCCTTCATTAGATTAGAGACATTTTCTGTCATTATTTCTTCAAATACTCTTTCTGTCCCATTCTCTTCCTCATCTCCTTTTGGAATCCCCATGATACATATATTAAGTCTTTTGCTATTGTCTCATAATTCCATTAAATTGTGCTCAGCCTTCTTGAGCCTCCATTCTTGTTGCTCTTCTGCATCACCAATTTTAATTATCTTATCATTTAATTCACTGATTTTTTCTTTTGCCTGATTAAATCTGTTGGTAAGTTCTTCTATTGTGTTTCTTATTTCAGTTATTGTCCCTTTCATCTCATTTTTTTTTAGATTCTCATTTTTTCTTGCATTATTTTCCATATTTCTTTTTGTTCTTTGCCTATTTTTTCCCCTTAGGTCTTTAATTATATTTGATGTTGTTGTATTATAGTTTTTTTCCCTCCCCATTGCTTGGTCATCCTTAGATGTGCTTTCACATCATCGTTTTCATTTAGATGAGCCTTTATTTCTATGTTCTCTGTGTGTCTTGTGATTTATTTTTATAGGCATTAGAGTTTTTTTTTTTTGTTGTTGTTGTTGTTATGTGCCGTCGAGTCAGCCCTGACTCATAGCGACCCCTCCTTGGGTTTCCGAGGCAGTATCACTACGGAAGTAGGATTGCCCAACCTTCCTTCCGAGGAGTGGCTGGTGGGTTTGAACCGCCAGCCTTCTGGTTAGCAGTCAAGTGCCTTAGCCACTATGCTACCAGAGCTCCCTAGAGTTTTTTAGGGTATTAATTTTCTCAGTTTCCCTGTATTTGATGTTTTTGCCTGTACTGCTTTTTGCAAGAAATTCTTAGTTGGGCAGAGTTTCTGGCCTTTGCTTACTGTTTCCTTTCTCTCTCTCTCTCTCTCTGTGATAGCTCCTTCTCCCTCCCTGGTTTAATTGAGAGTCAAAAGTTCATAGGCAGACTTTCCACCATTTCAGGAGGGAGGGGCTTGCACTGCCCAGAGTGACCTCTGAGAGATCTATCTTGTTGGGTTCAGAGCTCCAGTTGGGGAGCAATCTCCACTTAGGTGACCCATCTCTTGATGTACAGGTTCTTCTGTAGGGAACTTTCTATAGGAGTTCGTATTAGTCCAGCAGCCAATAATTACTAGTTGGAGGAGAGGTGGTCACATTCCAAATGGACCTCAGGGAGGTGTGTTTTGTTACTATCAGAGCCTGCCATATAGTATATTGGCTGTGGATGTAGCCTCCATTCAAGACGCCTGCTTCCTAGCACACAGCAACTTCAGCTACCAGTCCTCAATGCGAACTGTAAGGGGAGTGGACAGACCCAAACTGATCCTCAGGGAAGTCTGCCCTGTTGGTTTCAGAGATCTGAGCTATGGGGTGCATAGTTAGGTAGGTGGAGTGCTGTCTTTAGGAGCAGACTCCACTGCAGGGGCCTTCTGTAGCAGTTTGCAACAGCCTAGCAATCAACAAGTACCAGGTAGGGTAGAGGGTATATCATGCTGTGGTTAGATTCCCATGGAGATCTGCCTTATTGCTATCACCATCTCCCTGGTAGATTGTTGGCTATGAGTATAGCCTCTTCTCAAACTTCTACTTCCTAACACACAGCAGCCTCAGTCAGCAGTCCTCTTTGACAACAGAAGTGAGAGCAGACTAACCCTAATTGACCTTCAGGGAAGTTTGCCCTGTGGGGTTCAGAGGCCAGAGCTATGGGGTACACAGGGAGACAGGTAGAAGGTTGACCATGGGAGCAGACACCACTGCAAGGCCCTTCTGTAGCAATTCAGAACAGGCTTACAGATGAAAGTGTCCAGGGGAAGAAGGGGCTGTCATGCTAAAAACAGACCTCCAGGGAAATCTGCCTTGTTGCTATCAGATCCTCCCCCCACCACCTTGCTTCCTGTAGTATGTTGGCTATGGGTGTAGCCTCCACTAAAGATGCCTGCTTCTTAGCACACAGCAGCCTCAGTCAGAAGTCTTCAGCATCACCTGGAAGGGGGAGCAAACGTGTATGGACTGACTCCCTAGGAGGTCTGTCTTGTTGGTTCAGAGGCCTAAGCTATAGTGTGTGCAGGGAAGCTTGTAGAGTGTTTACTATGGGACAAGAGTCCAACCTTCTATAGCAATTTGCAGTAGGCTTGAAGCCAACAGTGCCCTGGGGTAGGAGGTGCTGGCACACTCCAAACGGACCCCTGGGAAGACCTGCATTGTTGCTATCAGAGCCCTCCCCTGGAGTATGTTGGCTATGGGTGTAGCTTCCGGTGAAGATGCTTGCTTCTTGGCACACAGCAGCCTCAGTCAGCAACCCTCAGCACTGACTGAAAGAGGGAGCAGACAGACCAGAACTGACTCCCTGGGAGGTCTGTCCTGTTGGTTTCAGTGGCCTGCACTGTGTACAGGGAGACAGGTAGAGTGTTGCTTATGAGAGAAGACTATGCTGCACAGGCCTTCTGCAGCAATTCACAGTAGACTTGCAACCAGTAATGTCTGGGTCAGGAGGTGATGGCATAGTCCAAATGGACCCCCTAGGAGGTCTGCCTTATTGATTTTAGGGCAGAAGCTTGGGGTCCTGTCTTTTTGTACAGGCAGGGGATGTGGTGGTTAGGGAAGCAGTCGCTTTCTCTCTTTCTTTTTTTCTTCTGGGACCACTACCCAGTTCACAGCAACTGGTGGCCCACGTTCTTGGGGAAGGGTCAGAGACAGTGGAAGAAGTTATTTTCCTAAACTTGTTGGTTTGTTGATCTTTCCTGCCTGGAGTTCCCTGCTGCTTTCCTCTGCTCCCCAATTCAGAGTCCCTCAAGCTGAGCACAATCTCCTTGTTATATTTGGGGGAGAGGGTTGGAACAATAGTTTGTTTACACTGCCGTCTTCCCAGGATTTCTGCAAGATGTGTTTGTCAGAAGATGAGCTGACTTCAGAAGCTGATTTTTATGCTGAAGAGCCAAGTGTGGCTTGTGTAATGAACAGAGTTTATCTTTGTGTGGAATGAGAAATAATTTACTAAGACAATAAGTTGTGTATTTCCCAAATATGTGTGTAGTTCACACACAGCCTAGGATCTAGAGCACAGGGAATTGACTTACTTCACTGTGTTTTTAAAGGACCCGTGATGTCAGTTCAAATTTTAGAAATTAAAGGATTAAATATTTTGTTTTCTTGGAATACTTGCTGGCATTTGATCTGTTTCATTAAAATAACTCCTTTGGTGCAGTCTTCCCCAAAACAAAATCAAGAGCCTCTTTGGCACTGCTAAAACCCCCACCTTTAGGTCCAGCTGTCATCTAAGCTGGCACCCACCAAAAAACCAGTACAGAAGTGTTGGCAAAGCCTCTTGGTAGTAAATATGCATGAACCCAAAGTATTCAACATGAGAGATACAATCCATAAGGCCCTAGCCTTCCCACTCCCGTTTTTTCTTTCCAAAAACATAATCCCTGGGAAAAGATGATAATTAACAGTGGTGGGAATGTTATTTTTAAATTCAAGAGTTAACAGTGATAAACCTATGAACCTAAAACTTTGGGGGTGGGTGGGTAATGCTTGCTATTGGCAAGAAATGCTATTGCTTTGTCATTAAATCACTCAGAGATTTGTTTTCTGAGGGTCTTCTGGGCTAAGTGGTGGGTGGAATAAATAGCTGTTTCTGTAGGAGGAGGAAGGGAGCTCAGAGATACTAAGTCAGATGTTACTGAAATGTCTAACTTTGGAGAATCAGAGCATATAATATAGGATAACAGGAATAAAAGAAATAGCAAACCAAGAAGGCAAACTGCCTGCTGTTTGTCAGTTCTGACTCATGATGACACCGTGTGTGTCAGAATAGAACTGGCTCCATAGGGTTTTCCTGGCTGTAGTTTTTTTGAAAGCAGGTCACCAGGCCTTTCTTCCTTAGCACCTCTGGGTATGTTCAAACCACTGACCTTTAGATTAGTAGTCGAATGCAAACTTTATTAGGTCACACAGGGACCTAATAAAGGAAGTACTCAAATTCATTGCCATCGAGTCAGATTTGACACATAACCATCCCTCCTTGGGTTTCCAAAGTGATAATCACCATGGAAGTAAATTGCCCAATCTTCCTTCTGAGGAGTGGCTGGTGGGTTTGAACCCCAGATGAGAAAGGCTGTAAGTAAGTACTCAATTAATGGTAGCTAATAAAGGAAATAGCTACCATTAATTGAGTACTTACTTATAGCCTTTCTCATCTGGGGTTCTATAGGAGAATTAAGCTATAAAGAAAATGAGGTGTGTGACTTTTTCTCAATTCTTTCAAGGTTGGTGTATAGCTAGTACCATTCTGATTCACAGTTGATAATTTGATTCTTTACATACCACAGATGCTTATGGGCATTAGCGTTATTCAGGGAACACTGATTAAGAATAGCTGACTTAAATAATGCTTCACCTTTTTGATAAGTTGTCTCATTTCACCTTACAACCACACCAAGATACATTTGATCATTATTGACTATTATCACCATTTTACAGATGAAGAAATTGAGACTTAAAGAAACTGAGTAAATTACTTCAGATCACACAGATAGTACATGATGGAACAAGGATTAGAACCCAGATCTCTTTGAATCTGTATTAATTATCTATGCTGTGTAACAAATCACCACACATTTAGTCGCTTAAAACAACACATGTGCATGCTCTCACTGTTTCTGTGGGTCAGGAATCTGGGCATGGCTTAGTTGGGTCCTCTGCTTCAAGGACTTTTATAGGCTGAAATCAAGGTGTTGGCTGGGGCTGCAGTCTCATACAAAGGCTCAACTGGGGAAGGATCGGCTTCCAAACTTATGTAGTTGTTGGTAGGATTCGGTATCTAGCAGGCTGTTGTTCCAAGGGTCTCAGTTCCTTTATGGCTTTTGGCCAGAGATCACCCACAGTTTCTTGCCATACAGGCCTCTCTAATGTGAGTGTTTGCTTCATTATAGTGTGTAAGCTAAGAAGGCAGTAAATAAAGTCTGATACAAGATTAAAGTTACAATCTTATGTAACCTTATCACAGAAGTGACATTCCATTACCTTTGGCATAGTCTCTGGTTAGAAGCAAGGAACATGTCCACTTACACTCAGGGGAGAGGATGCCACAAGGGTATGAACCCCAGGAGGCAAGGATCATTGTAAGACATTTTTGAGTCTTTCCCTGACCTGTGCCTAAGCCTGTGATCAGGCTCTGTTGCGTCTCCCCACCGTTTCTCTGAGACTGTCCATACGTGCCAAAAGGTTTAATTGGATTGTCTGCTTTTAGGTGATAAGGTTTCCATTGTTTTCCACCTCTCTAATGTTATCAGGGACAGAATTAAAACCTCAGAGCCACACTTTTGATTAATGTATGAGCTACAATATTACACATTTCATAAAATTTTCTTTCAAAGAAAGTTAATCTGCCTCCAGGAGAGCTGTCAAGGGCAAGGATTGCTTTTGCAGAAGTTCTCTCACTTTTGGCAGCTAAGAAGAGCCAATGATCTTGCCAGGGGCATTGAGCACCCAGACAGTCTCCTAAGGGCCTGGTGCCCACAATGAGTGGAAACAAAAAGTGTGTCTTCCAACAGAAGCTGAGTCAAGCACAGTGACTGGAGACTTGATTATGCATAACGAAAAGATCTCTGATCATTTCTGTGCTGCTGAGTCACTCACCTTGCCTTTGTACCAGGCAGGCCCAGGAGTGGGTTTACTTGAAAAAGGCCATGAGCTGTGTATGAAATTTAAAGAGACCCAGGGGAAGGCAATCAGACATTATGATAGGTGTTGTAGAGAGTGTTATGGATTGAATTGTGTACTTCCAAAATATATGTTGAAATCCCAGCCCCTATACCTGTGAATAAGGAACTCTGGTGGCATAGTACCTAAGGTATTTGACTGCTAACCAGAAGGTTGGCGATTCAAACCCCAGCCACTCCGCAGAAGGAAGATGGGGCAATCTACTTCTGTGAAGATTTACCACCTCTGAAATCCAGTGGGGGTAACTGTCAGTCGGAATCAACTTGATAGCAGTGAGTTTGGTCTTTATTTTATTTTATTTTATACCTGTAAATGTAACCTGTTTGGAAATAGGGCTTTTTCTTTTATTATGTTAATGAGAACAAACCAGTGTTGGGTGGATCCTAAACCTAATCTTTCCTGAGTGATGTTTTATAAAAAGGGGAAAACAAACATGGACACACAACACACACACACACACGTAAAGAGACCATGTGAGGAACCATCTACAAGCTAAAGAATGGCAAGTAGTGCCTGGGACTACTATCATCCTAGAGGCGATGCTCTGATTTGGAATTCTAGGCCTCAAGATTGCAAGACAATAAATTTCTGTTATTTAAAGCCACCCCCTTGTGGTATTTTTTGTTACAACAGCACTAGCAAACTAAGACAGAGACATAAAAAATAAGACATGATTTCCATTATGTAGGGTGGTGAATAGGACAGATTAAATAAAGCTGTAACATGGTCAGGAATTAGGTGTTCCAATTAATGGAATGTTCTGATTATTAGAGAGCAGCCATATAGTTGCTCCCCACGCCCAGAAATGGTCATTTTTCAAAGAGTTAGAAAATAACAAAAATATACTTAATATGAAAGTCTGGCAGCCCTTCTGGGGTGGACTCCTTGTATTGAGGTTTGGGAATGGCCCACACTTTAAGGAGGGGACCCAGCCTACTCTTCCGGGATTCCTCTATGTCTCCAAATGTAATGAATATTTTGTGGGGTGAAAGGCTCTGCTTTTTTTCATCTGTCCCTTCATGAATGTTACCTGCTTTTTGGGGCTCCTATGCCTTGGAAACCAAAGGAGGGGGTCATTATGAGTTGAATCAACTTGATAGCAGCTGAGTTTTTTTTTTTGTTTGTTTGATTTGTCAGTCATTCACTGGCTTCTCACCTCTGCTCTAGGGAGGGTCCCTCAGGAATGCAGCCTACAGAATAAGGAAACTCTCAGAGGCTGTTTTTGGGGAAAGCTATGAAAAGTGTTCTGGGATGTGTGGGTGGGGGAGGGGATGTGGACACTACCCTGTGGAGGCTCCTCACTCCTCCTTTCCCTATAGGATCTTGTAATGGATTTAATTGGATCCCTCCCCAAACAAATCTGTCCTGGAATAAGTGTAGCCAGAATGCTCCTTAGAAGCAAGAATGGCCAGACTTTGTCTCATTCTACTTTGGTCATATTGTCAGAAGAGACCAGTCCCTGGATAAGAATATTATGCTTGGTAGAGGGTCAGTGAAAGAGGGAAGGACCCTTGACGAGGTGGAGTGACACAGTGACTGTGACAATGAGCTCAAGCATAGCAAGGATTGTGAGGATGGTGCAGGACTGAGCAGTGTTTTGTTCTGTTGTCCATAGGGTTGCTATGGGTTGGAACCAACTCGGTGGCGCCTAATATATATGATATATATATATGTATATATATAACAACGACAACAACAGCAACAGCAAACATATGTTGTAGTCCACACTTCTGTACCAGTGAATGGGATCCTGTTTGTAAACAAATACTTTTCTTTTGTTATGTTAATGAGGACTAGCAAAGGGAGCTGGGTAGCATAGTGCCTAAGGCACTTTACTGCTAACCAGGAAGCTCACGGTTCAAACCCACCAGCCACTTCTCGGAAGGAAGTTTGGGCAATCTACTTCCGTAGTGATACTGCCTTGGGAACCCAAGGAGGGGTCGCTATGAGTCGGGTCCGACTCGATGGCACTTAACAACAACAACAACAACAGCAAATCAGGATGGATCCTCAACCCATTATAAGACCTTTGAGTGATATCTTATGTATATATATATATAAACAGAATAGGCACAGAGACACAGACTCGTGGGAAGACACACATCATGTCAAGATTCCTTCACAAGTCTGATCATATTGTCTTCCTGCCAAAACTAAGCATGGCTTCCATCTCTTCCCAGGATGAAATTCTAAACCCATCCTGTGGTCTGTACAACCTGACAGCCTGGTTCCGACCTCTCCAGCCCCATGTGCCATATGTCTGCTCTCTCCATACCCACTTTCTCAGCTCCTTGGGGTGCCAAGCTTGTCCTTGGTGCTGGGCTTTCAGCCAGGCACACATGACACCCCTGCTTTGGATAAGCCCTCTGTCCCCAGTCCCTGCTGCTGCTGGAGGGACTTTGGCCCAGGATCACCCCCTCCTTCCCATTCCTTCCTATGGACCCCAACCTACCCTCATTCCCATGTTGTTGTTATTGTTATGTGCCCTTGAGTTGGACACGACTCATAGCAACCCCTCCTTGGGTTTTCGAGGCAGGATCACTACAGAAGTAGATTGCTCAACTTTCCTTCCAAGGAGTGGCTGGTGGGTTTGAACCGCCAGCCTTCTGGTTAGAAGTCAAGTGCTTTAGGCACCACACTACCAGAGCATTCACATAGCACTTGGAATTCCCTTCACGACACCCTCTCCCTAGCCAGCCTCTTCTGCAGGTACAGGGACACGCCCCCTTTGATGGTGCAGAGGGAGAGGCCTGTGAGGTTCCACCAAGGGCACCCAGGGGAGTAGCTGTGCTTTGCTGGGAAAATGTCCCATGGAGTCAGCCTAAGGAGGTGAACCTTGGTGACAAGCAATGAGAACATGGCCAGCCACAGTTGCCCCTCTGCTTCTTGTCTGCAGGAATTTCTCATGGTCAGAAATGGGGGAGGCTCTGGCCTCTAATTCACAGCTATTGTCTGAGTCTACTTGCCTGGTAATTATGTGTCATTCTTTGCCTTTCTTAGGTGGGTCCCAGTGGCTGACTCCAGTGAGCTAGTGAGCCCAGAGAACTATGTCAAGTCAGCATTGGCCAAATGCTGATTTGGTCTCAGGCTCGTCCGCTCTCTTTCTGTGCTCTTTTCCCTTCTCCTGGAATGAATCCACCTCCCTCCCACACACCTGTTCTCTCTTGCATTCTCCCTTTCCAGCCACAGGCTTGCTGACGGTGCTCGACATAGTCTAGGCATGCTCTGGCTCCCTCTTGTTGTTGGAGGATGTTCCTCTGACTGGCACATTCTATTCACCCTCCCAGGCCTGGCCCAAATGTCAGCTTCTCTTTGATGCCTTTTTTTCCCCACTCCCCATTTCAAAACAATTGCTCTTTCCTTTGTTAGGAAATTTTATGTGACAACTGTAACTCATTCCATAGACATTTATCTCTATCTGCCCTCACTTGATTGTAAACTCTTTGAAATCAAAGATGATGTGTTACGCAACAGTTTATGTTGCAGATCTGGGGGACACCCAGTGGCTCTGTGGACTGATTTTTAGGGTTTTCCTACTGGTAAATGTTAAGCAGATTGCCAGAAGTTCAGGGTTATGGGTCTAGTTCTTGAATTCCCATGGTTAAGTGTGGTGCGGACATTAACGTAGGACTCAGTAGGTATATATGGAATGAATGATGTTGCTATCTGAGAAGGTTTAATACTTGGCCTTCCCAGGTTTTGTGCAATTTAGTGGTGGACTCTTAGAGAACAAAGACTTCTGAGCTCTAAATAAGTAAATTTACCTTGTTGGAAACCTATAGAAGTCAAGGAGGGAAAGGGGAGCAGACTTTGTGGGAAAAGTTTTGTCTGGTGCCCTTAAGTGCACTCTAAGTGCTATCCCTACCCCTGCCCTTATATCTGCGAGCCCTCAGTGAGCTCTGAGCCTGATTTCTGTCATCAGATTGAATATTTGACTTGTCAGAAGTGGAAGGTCCCCATCTCTCTCCCATATCTAGCCCAAGTCACACATGCTCCCTGAGTAATTTTTGTTAGTTGCCATTGAGTCAACTCTGACTCATGGCAACCTCATGTATAATAGAACAAAAGGTTGCCCAGTCCTGCACTATCTTCATGATAATTGGTAGGTTGAGTCCATTACTGCAGCTGTTGTGTCAATCCATCTCACTGAGAGTTCCCCTCAATGAGATGCCCCTCCACTTTACCAACATGATGTCCTTCTCCAGTGATAGGTCCTTCCTGATGAGGCTTCCAAAGCAAATGAGTTCAAGTCTCAGGCAGTGTGCTGTTATTCATAGGGTGTTCATATGTTAATTTTTGGAAGTAGATCACCATGCCTTTCTTCTTAATCTGACTTAGTCTAGAGCTCCACTGAATCTTGTCTACCATGGGTGATCCTGCTGGTATACCAGTAGCATAGCTTCTAACATCGCAGCAATACACAGGCTACCACAGTGTGACATGCTGACAGATGGGTGGTGGTCCCTGAGTAGAGTCACCTGGAACATCTTGGTGTCCACACCACCACTGAGATGAAGGAGTGCACCCATTGAGGAAGCTGAGCCAGCTGTGGGAATCACGCTCTCACTGCATCCATGAGCTGTGCCGCTCCCCCAGGGTCATTGTCCTCCAAGTCAGTCTCAGAAACACTAGAAGATCTGCTGAGTTTAAAGAAGCTGACCGGTCATTCATTCATCAGATGTTTATTGAGCACTTCCTGTGTGCCAGGTACCATACTAGGTGATGAAGATACAGTAGTGGATAGGACAATCCCTGTGACAGGAATATTCAGAGCAATCAAGATGCAGCCAGATAGATACAGGGTTAGAGGTCAGTGCAGAGTCTCATGGTAGCACATGGGGTGACCACTTACCAGCCATAGGTAATCATCTAAGGAAACACTTCCTGGAGAAAATGTTATCTAAGTTGAAACCCAAAGGAGGAGTAGGAATTACCCAGGGCAATGGGAAGGGGGAGGAAGGAGAAGGGCATTTTGGGAAAGTCACAACATTGGAGGTAAGAGAGCCAGCTGGGGGTAATGGGGGAATGGAAGGTCCAGTAGGACTGGAGGATAGTGTTAGGTGACCGAGAGGGCCTTGTATGTCACTCACAGTGAGGAATTGGGTATTTTGCTTGAAACCAGGTCACAAGGCAAAGGCTCAAGGTGATCTTTCTTCCCTGCTTTCCCTCCCCAAAACACCAAAGCTCAGTGACCTCTGCCGCTAGACAAATGCCTTCCTGTCTTCCAGGGCCACCTCAGACTATATGACTTTGACACAGGTTTCCCAGTCACCTTCCTCCTCTTTCCTCCTGCATTTGATTTGCCACCAGCCTCTGTTTAGGCAGCTGATAACACAGAGTTGTGCTGAATTCTGAACTCTGCAAACTCAAAAGATTAAATAATGGATTTTATGGTCTGCTGTGCTCTTTCTTGGATAGAATGATAATATGTCAATTAGAAAAATTTAAATATTGATGAATTTTAACTTTCATATTGATTGGACAGTGACATATTTTGAATAATGATTCACATTAAAAATACAAGGATTCATACTGATCACGCAGTATCTGGCTACATTAAAATAATTGCATAATTCCTAGAACTTGGTCTTTAAAATATTTGTTTTTTTAATAGCTGCAGATGTAACTAATACATAACTTGCAACAGGTATTTTGGAATTCCTTCATCTATCTATATAATCTTCTCTACTTTTGCCCCTCAGGGTTGCTACTCCTTTGGAGGGCCGAGGCAGTCTGAGGTCTTGGGAGACAGGTGGCTTCCTTGTATGTGAGAGCCAGTATGGGGGATTACCCCAGCAGCTGGATAGTATGGAGACCTCCCAGGAATCCTGTTTCCTCAGCTTTTCCTGGGTGACTGGATGGTGGAAATGGTTACGCTCAGCTGCTAACTGAAACAATGGAGGTCTGAGTCCACCTAGAGGTGCCTCAGAAGAAAGGCCTGGTGATCTGTCTCCAAAATGTCAACCACTGACAACCCTGTGGTTGTCACAGTTGTGACACAGTTCTACTCTAACACACAGGGCATCACCATGAGTCTGAATCGACTCAGTGGCACCTGGTGGTGATAGTGGAGACTCTAGTGGTGAAGGAAAGGCCAGAAGGTGCTGGGGCTTACTTTGTTTTTTATTCATCCTGGACCAAAACTGTTCCCTCATAGTCTGTGATGAGAGGTCTTCAAATGTGGAGCTCAGTGGCTTTGCTTACAATCCTTGAGTTCACCTTTGCCCTTCTCATTGAGACTTTTGGCCATGGTGTCTTAAAGTTTCCCAGAAGACATCTTGTTCACACATTTAAAGTTCTGACTTTCTTCATTCATGGCTATCCATCTTCCCACAAGGATTTCAAGGAGGTTCAAGCATCAAGCAATTAATCATAATATAACTACCATGTGCTGATGTTGATTATGTGCCAGGTGCTTTGCAAAGCCCTTTGCATTCATTCATTCTTCATTCATCATTCATTCATCCAACATGTATTTATTCATCTTTAACTTTGTGCTAAGCAGTTACCACCCCTGACCTTATGGAGCTTACAGCCCAGAAGGGGAGACAACCAAATAATTACAGAAATAATTAAGGCAGGACTTAGCTAATTCCAGGAATGAGAGAAGCTACAAATGAAAAGTGCAAGGTGAGTTGGCCTAGTCTGGAGTGATGTGCAGGAAAGAGCTAAAATAGCCAGTCCAAGAGTGCTATCCTTGGAAAAAACCTGTTTGCAAGATTGGCCCTTTGTGTGCGTCTGGGAACTTGACTGGTGGGCAGTTCCCTACAGTTTTATATAACTGTATATAACTCTCCCAAGTGCTAAGAGTGACTCACTGAGTCTAAATTGTTTACAGTGTGGTTTATGCTGAACACCTGGTTTTCTTCTTGGAATCTGGTATTTTGGTACGTACTAGGCACGGGGTGCCTACATGACCAGCCCCAAATAAAAACCTTGGGTACTGAATCTCTGATGAGCTTCTTTGGTAGACAGTATTTTACATGTGTGGTCACAGCTCACTGCTGGAGGAATTAAGCATGTCCTGTGTGGCCCCACTGGGCAAGGACTCTTGGAAACTTATCCTTGTTTTCCACCAGACTTTGCTCCATGTGCATTTTCCCTTGGCTGATTTTGCTTTGTATCCTTTTCCTGTAATACATCTGAGCTGAGAGAATGATGCCAAGTCCTGTGAGTCCTTCCAGTGACTCGCTGACTGGGAGTAGTCTTGGGGATCCCTGACACAAGTGGTCAGAGAAGGCCCCCCAATGAGGTCTCATTTAGCTGAGGCCTTAAGGAATAGTAGGAGTAAGACAAAATGTTTCAATAAGGGTTCCAGGCAAAGCCTAAAGCTTGTGTGAAGATTCTGAGAGGAACTGAAACAGTTTAGAGAGGTGGAAGGTGGTGGTCTGTTTCTTTTATGTTGTCATTGTTAGGTGCTATTGAGTAGACTATGACTCGTAGCAACCCTATGTACAACAGAGCAAAACACTGCCCAGTCTAGAGCCATCCTCACAATCCCTGCTGTGCTTCAGCCCATCATTGCAGCCAGTGTGTAAAGCCATCTTATTGAGGGTCTTCCCCTTTTTCTCTGACCCTCCACTTTACCAACATGATATCCTTCTCCAGGGACTGGTCCCTTCTGACCATGCGACCAAAGTAGGTGAGATAAAGTCTGGCCATTCTCACTTCCAAGGAGCATTCCAGATGCACTTCTTCCAGGATAGATTTGTTTATTCTTCTGGAAGTCCATGGTATTTACAGTATTCTTCACCAACACCACAATTCAAAGGCATCAGTTCTTTGGTTTTCCTTATTCATTGTCCAACTTTCACATGCATGTGATTGAAAATACCATGGCTTGGGTTAGAGGCACCTTAGTCTTCAAAGTGACATCTTTGCTCTTCAGTACTTTAAAGAGGTTTTTTGCAGCAGATTTTCCCAGTACAATATGACATCTGATTTCTTGATTATTGCTTCCATGGGTGTTGATTATAGATCTAAGTAAAATGAAGTCATTGACAACTTCAATCTTTTCTCCATTTATTATGATGTTACTTATTGGTCCCATTGTGAGGATTTTTGTTTTCTTTATGTTGAGATGTAATCCATACTGAAGACTGTAGTCTTTGGTCTTCATCAGTAAGTGCTTCAAGTCATCTTCTCTTTCAGCAAGCAAGGTTGTGTCACCTGCATATCGCAGGTTGTTAATGACTCTTCCTTCAATCCTGATACTGCATTCTTCTTCATATAGCCCAGCTTCTCAATTTATTTGCTCAGCATACAGATTGAATAAGTATAGTGAAATGATACAACCCTGATGCACACCCCTCTGGATTTTCAACTATACAATATTCCCTTGTTCTGTTCTAACAACAGCCACTTGGTCTATGCACAAGTTCCTCATAAGCACAATTAAGTGTTGTGGAATTCCTATTCTTTACAATATTATCCATAATTTGTTATCACCCATACAGTTGAATGCCTTTGCATGGTCAGTAAAACACAGGGAAACATCTTTCTGGCATTCTTTGCATTCAGCTAAGATCCATGTTATATTAGCAATGATACCCATTGGTCCACATCCTTTTCTGAGTTCAGCTTGCATTTTTGGAAGTTCCCTGTCAGTATACTGTTGTAACTGTTTCTTTTATAGCTTTTGTATTTTGTGTTGTGTTGAAGAAATATTTGCCAAACCTATGGTCATTAAGATTTTCTCCTATGTTTTTTTCTAGAAGTATTGTAGTTTTACCTCTTGCATTTTTCAAGTTAAGTTTTTTTTAGCTTATGGCTACCCAGTTGTTCCAGCACTACTTGTTCAATTATCTGGCCCCTTTGTACCTTTGCTAGTACCTTAGCACACTTCCAATTCTCTTCTATTTTTCTATATGTCTACCTTTTGGCATTATCACAATTTACTGATTAATATAGCTTTATAAGATGTCTTCAAATCAAGTGGTTAAAATACTCCAATTTTATTGTTCATTTTCAAAATTGTTTTAGCTTTCCTAAATCCTTTTAATTTCCGTATACATTTGAGAACAGCTTATCAATTTCTACAAAAATCTTGATAGGATTTTGATCAGGATTGTATGGAATATGTGGCTCAATTTGGGTAAAATTGACATCTTAGCAATAATAGGTTTTTCTTTCTATGAAAAGGTTTTGTCTCTTCACTTATTTAGGTTTTCTTCAATTGCTTTTAACAGTGTTTTCATAATTTTCAATGTATAAGTTTTATAAATATCAAATTTATCCCTAAGTATTTAATATATGTTGATGATATTATAAATAGCTTTAAAACATTTTTTTCAGTTTTCTATTGTTGATGCTATTATATAGATATACAATTGATTTTTGCATATTGATCTTGTATCCTGAAAATAAAACTGTCTTTATTCACAGATGACATGATTGTTCAGGCAGAAAATTATATCAAATCAAGGGAAAACTACTAGTTTTCAGGATATAAGATCAGTATGCAAAAATCAATTGTATATCTATATAATAGGATCTTTAACACAATAACAAAAAGAAATGTTGAAGCAGAAGTTCTTTCATTTTCCCAATTTTAGAAGGAAAGCATTCAGTTTTCTACCATTAAGTATGATGTTGGTTGCTATTTTCTCATGAGTGCCTTTTATTAGGTTGAAGAAATTTCCTTCTTTCTAGTTTGCTGAGAGATTTTGGTTGTTTGCTTTGAATTTTATTTTTAAAATAATTATAGAATTACTAGAAGTTGTAAAAATAATATAGAGATGTTCCCTTTACCCTTCACCCAATTTCCTTCAGTGATGACACCTTACATAGATACATGATGTAATCAAAGCCAGAAAATTGACACTGACATATTACATTGGCTAGACTATAGATCTTACTAGGATTTCTACCATGATTTTTATCATGAATGACTGTCATGATTATGATTATGATATATTTTCTTTCTTCAGAAAGAAAAATCATCTGAGCATTTTATCAGGTAAAGAAAAAAACATTTGACATAATCATGATTATGATTACTATAAGTGATTACTATATCATGATTACTATATCATACTATGATTACTATACCATAATCATAATCATGATTATGTCAAATGTTTTTTTCTTTACCTGTTCAGATGCTCAGATGATTTTTCTTTCTCTGTTAATATGGTAAATTACATTGATTGATTTTCAAATGTTAAACCAACATTTTACTTGGCTATGGTGTATTATTTACTGCCTCAGAAACTCAAGGAGGGGTTGCTTTGAGTTGGGTTTGACTTGATGGCAGTGAGTTTGGTTTTGGTATTTGATTTGATCATTTTCTAAGGATTTTAGCATATATGTTATGAGGGATATTGGTTTGTAGTTTTTTTTTTTCTTAAAATGCCTTTTTTTTTTTGGTTTTGGTATCAGAATAGTGCTAGATTTAGAAACTGAGTTGGGAAATGTTGTTTTCTTTTATATATTTTGGAAGAGTTTAGGTTATTACCATCTACCTTTAAGCAATATATACCATCTAACATAAGGTGTTGTTAGGTGCCATGAAGTCAGCTCCGCCTTATAGCGACTCGATGTACAACAGAACAAAACACTGCCTGGTTCTGCGCCAGCCTCACCATCCTGGCTGTGCTTGAGCCCATCGTCGCAGGCACCGTGTCAATCCATCTCCTTGAGGGCCTTCCCCTTTCTCGCTGACCCTCTACTTTACCCAGCATGATATCCTTCCCCAGGGAATGGCCTCTTCTGACAACATGACCACAGTAGGTAAGAAGTCTGGCCATTCTTGCTTCTAAGGAGCATTCTGACTGCACACTGTAAGAAATTTACAATATGCTTTTATTTCCTCTTTCCTGGCATTTGTGCTATTGTTGCAATACATTTTACTTCTATATATGTTATAAGCTCCATAGTACTTTGCTATTATTTTTGGTATAAACAGTCATATTTTAAAATAAGGAAAAATTGTTTTCATATTCCCACATACTTACCATTTCTGCCCTTTCATTACCTTGTGTAGATCCCAATTTCTATATGACAGCATTTTCCTTCTGGGAGAACATTTTTTAATGTATTTGCTGTCCGGATTCTTGAAGTTTTTGCATGTCTGAAAAAGTCTTTATTTCACTTTTGTTAATGAAAGATATTTTCAATGGGTATAGAAGTCTAGGTTGATAGGTTCCCCCCCCCCCATTATTTTAAACATATTGCCCTTCTTCTGGCTCGCATTGTTCCTGACAAAAAATATGCTGTCATTCTCATTTTTGTTACCCTGGACATAATGATATATGTCTTTTTCTCTGGCTGCTTTATCACAGGTCTTAAGCAATTTGATTATTATGTATCTTGGTGTCGTTTTCTTAATGTTTCTTCAGCATGGGATTCATTTAAGTTTTGGGATTTGTGGGTTTATAATATTTTACCAAATTTTCAAAATTCTCAGGCATTATTTCTTGGGCCATTATTCCCATGCCCTACCCTGGGACTCTATTTATATATATTTTAAGCCACTTGATGTTTACCAAAGCTTACTGATGCTCTACTCATTTTTTTTCCTTTGCTTTATGTTTTTCATAGTTCCTTTTGCTATGTTTTCAATTCCATTGATCTTTTCTTCTGTGATGTCTAATCGGTTATTAATTCTATTCAGTATATTTTATTATTATTTTTTTCCCTCAGACATTGTATTTTTCATTTCTAGAAGTTCAATTTTGGTCATCTAAAAATATGCTAGATCCTAGATGGTACAGTAGTTAAGCGCTTGGTTGCTAACTGGAAGATGAGTGGTTTGAACCTACCCAGTAGCTCTGTGGGAAAAAAAAAAGGCCTGATGATCTGCTCCCAAAAAGGTTACAGCCTAGGGGGCCCTCTGGGGCCGCTTTATTCTGTCCTATAGGGTCACTATGAGTTGGAATCAACGGCACACAACAACAATAAAAAAATATATTCTATGTCTTTCTAACCTGATCAGCATTTTACCCATCTTCTTGAACATATGGGATAATTTTAGGATAGCTTTTTAAATATTCTTCTCTACTGATTCTATCATTTGTGTCATTCCTGAGTAATTTTTAAAAATTTATCTATAATTTCTTCTTATTATGTCATATATTCTTTTTTTACCTGGCAATTTTTTTTTTTTTTTTAATGGATTCTGGCATTGTAAATGTTATGTTATTGGGTGCTGGATGATTTTGTGTTCCTTTAAGTAATTTCAAATTTCATTCTGAGATTTAGTTAAGTCACTTGGAAACAATTTAATCTTTTAAGACTTGCTTTTTAGTATTATTAGCAAGAAACAAGAGAAGCCCATAGTCAAAGTCTAACTGTCTCTACTACTGGTGATATCCTTGTGAGTGTTCTTTCTAATGCCCTGTGTATTACCAGGTTTCTACATTCTGGCTGTTTAGAACATGAACTATTTCTAC
This sequence comes from Orycteropus afer afer, assembly GCF_000298275.1. Classification (NCBI taxonomy): domain Eukaryota; kingdom Metazoa; phylum Chordata; class Mammalia; order Tubulidentata; family Orycteropodidae; genus Orycteropus; species Orycteropus afer. The sequence continues at coordinate 2,338,565 of NW_006921681.1, forward strand.
TCCTGTATGAGCTCTGAGAATTCTTCCTCCTACTCCTTTCTGGTGGTTCTTCCCCAGCCAGTGTCATTTTTCATGCACAAATACCTATTAGTACTCAGAAGAACATTTGATGGGAACACTCTAGTCACTGGATGTTATCTCTCTCTGAAGCTCTTCCCTGTCCTGTACTCTGCCCTATGAATTCTAGCTGATTTTAATATGAATACAAATATGAATTCTTTGCTTATTTTAATATGTATCCTTTTGCCTTAATAAACTGTAGCCATGAGTGTAACAGTTTTTCTGAGTCCCGCAAGTCCTTCTAGTGACTCATCAACTGGGAGTGGTCTTGGAGACCCCCAACACAAGAAATAAAAAATAACATTTACATTTCAAAGTTAACATTCATTTGGTCATGAGACTGATGAGTTAGACATTGTTATGTTGTTATGTGCTGTCAAGTTGGACCCAACTCATAGTGACCACTCCTTGAGTTTCTGAGGCAGTATCTCTATGGAGATAGATTGCCCAACCTTCCTTCCAAGGAGTGGCTGGTGGGGTTGAACCGTCAGCCTTCTGGTTAGAAGTCAAGTGCCTTAGGCACTACACTACCAGAATTAGACATCGGCTTCCCTAAGTTCTTCTTATTTTTTTTAGGCATCCCTAAATTTTTAACTTTATCTTCTCAACCTAGGAAACTTGCTGGGTTCTTTTTGATTTCTCCTTTCTGCTCTTCATCCTGGAAACTCAAGAAGTAATCTAGGGCAATCTTAGGCTTCACCTCATTTGTTTCTTTTCTCTCGGGGATCACTGTCCTGCACTGCGGTGTCTAAAAACTGTTATTTCATGTTTTGTCTTTTTAAAAAATTTCTTAAGGTGGGAGGGTAAATCTAGTCCTTGTCAGTCTATCATGACTAGCAATGGAAGTTCTCAATAATTTTTAAGAGTGCAAAGTAGGTAAAACTACTTTGAGAATTGTTACTGTCATTGAACCTTTTCCTTTTCTGAGTAACTACTTCTCATCTGTCCCTCTCAAGTGGTGAATGTTTTCTCTCCCACAACCTTGGTGGGAGAGAACCTTGGATCTGGAGGTATAGTGTAGGAGTCTTCCTTGCTCCTCATTTTCATTCTTGGATCATTGTCACTCTGTCTGTCCTGAAAAAGCTCATGCCTTCAAGTATCTACCATGTTATACCTTTTCTTATCACAATTATTACATGTTCCCTGAGTTGCTTTCTATCATTCCTTGAAGATTTTGGTGCCTGGCTCATTGCCTCTGCCCCACCATGATTCCTGTCATCATTCTTTGTGACATTATATTCACTCAGAGGATCCTTTCAAAACCCATGAGTATTAGTTACAGTGAATATCACTCTCTGCTCTTACAAACCAGCTGTGAAATCTCAATCGCTTAACCCTATAAAACATTATTTGTTGCTTACACCATGTCCAACACCTCTATGGTATTCACTACAATTACCTCTATGGTACTCACCTGGAAAAAACCCACCCGTGATTAAATCTACCTTTTTACTTTGTGTAGGCTCAGATCAACATGGCTTGGATGAAAAATACATGCCTTTGCTAACTGATATTTTAAATTTACAATCCCTACCTTGGGCCTTGTCATTACCCATAGACTCTATATATTACTCTGTCCATAAGTATACCAATCAGCTTTACCCTTTCTCCTCTCTCAAACAGCACCTCTCCCCCTCTTCACTCTCAGCTCTTAGCCTTGCTTCTTATTTTATTGATAGAATAGGATAAGTTGGAAGAGAATTTCGGCATGCTCCTACAGACATCTTCCAAACTTCAGCCTCTTTCCACTCCTGGGCTTTGTACACCATCTACCCTGCTACCCGTACCAGCATCCGTACAAGCAGCCTTCCCTGTTACTATGGACAATCTGTACTCCTAGGCATGGCTAACCCCTAGATTTGTGTGATAGATTTCATTCTTTCTCACCTTCTCAAGGACTTCATTCCTGAAATTGTTCTCCTTTTCTTTCCTTCAACCTAATTCCTCCTCCACTGATCAGAGCAGCCCTGGTGGTGCAGTGGTTGAAGCACTGATTGGTGGTTCAAACCCCCCAGCAGCTCTGTGGGAGAAAGATCTGACAGTCTGCTTCCATAAAGATTTACAGCCTTGGAAACACTACAGGGCAGTTCTACTTTGTGTTAGGGTCTCTATGAGTTGGACTCTATTTGATGGCAAAGGGCTATGGGATCATTTCTGTTAGCATGAAACAGTCTGTAGTGTTTCTTATATGGGGGGGGGGCGGAAGGAGCATCTCTTAAACCTACTGCCCTATCTCTCTGCTTCCCTTTGCAGCAAAACAACTTGGATTTTTTTTTTTTAATTTTATTTTTTACTCACCCTCTCTAGTTTCTCTCCTCTAGTTCTCTCTTAAGCCCAGTCAGACTTTCATCTTTCAGCCCACTGAAAACACTTTTGTTAAGTACACCAAATCCAATGGTCAAGTAACCATCTTTACCTTACTTTCCTTTGACATAACTGATCTCTTCTGCCTCCATGAAGCCACTCCTTCTTGACTTTCTCCTTCTTCAGCAGCTGCTCCTTTTCAATCTTCTTTGCCAGGTCTCCTTACCTTCCTAACCTTTTAATACTGGAATGCCCCTGGCTTAGTTATCGCACTTCTCTATTTCTCCTCCCAATCTCTTGTAGGCGACCTCTTCTAGTCCCTTGACTTAACACACCATCTATATGCTGATGATTCCCGAATTTATAATCCTAGCCCTGACCTTTCTCTGAACTTCAGACTCATATATCCACTTGGATGTCAGATAGACAGCTCAGACTTAACATGTCCAAAACAAATGTCTTGATTTATCACCTCTTAAAATGCTCATAAGCCAATCTTTCCCATCTCAGAGAATGGTAACTCCAGCCTTCTAAGAACCCTGCCCCAAAGCCTGGAGTCATCCTTGATTTCTTTTTGTCTCTTCCTTTATCTAATCCATCAGCAAGTCCTGTTAGCTCTACCTGCAAAAAAGATCCTGAATCCATAGGCTTCTGGGCTAGCATTATAGCTTCCTTTGAACACTCCTGTTCCTCCATTGCTCAGAAGCCCTCAGGCTCCCACACATCCACAGACCCACAAAGCCCTGCATGATCAGGTTCTTGCCATCTCTGTGACCTCCTCTCTTGCTTCCTGGCTCTGCCCCAGCCACACTGGCCTCCTTGCTCAACATTGCTTTAGTAGATCATGCAGGCTTCTGTTTGCAATGCTGTCTCCTCTAATACCTACATGACTCCCTTTCTCCCTTCCTTCAAGTGTCTGAAATGTCCCTTCTCACAGAGGCTCTTCTGACCACCCTATATAAAATAGTTATCCCTACTCCATCTCAGAGTCCCAGAGCATTATAAATGGTTAACATACTTGACTATTAAGTGAAAGATTGGAGGTTTGAGTCCACCCAGGGACATCTAGGAAGAAAGGTCTGGCAATCTACTTCTGAAAAATCAGCCAATGAAAACCCTACAGAGCATTGTCCTAGTCTGACACACATGAGATCGCTAGGAGTCTGAGTTGACTTGATGGCAATTGGTTGGTCACCTCTCTCTCTTTCTTCTTACTGTCCTTCATTTTTCTCCTAAGCACTTTTTGCCACCTGACTCTGTACTTGTTACTGTCTCTGTCTCCCTACTAGAATAGAGGGGTAGACATTTGACTCTTTTGTTCACTGCTGTGTCCCCTGGTGCATATTACAATCCCAGTTTGTTGGGACTCAGTCAAACTTTTTAGAATAGATAAGTTTTACCCTATGTCCTTGGTTAATAAACCTAAAAATCTCATGCTTCCTTTAATGTTAATTATTATTTCAGCAATTAAATATGTCAGAATCGGCTTGATGGCAGTAAGGTTCCTCCCCCCTTTGGTTTTGGAAAGAAATCACTGAAAATTTAAATGTGCATATTACGGTTAAGAATTATTATAAAAATAATTTATACTAATTTTGAAAAAGTCAGATTCTATAGAAATGTATAATACAGAGTCAAAGATTACCCCTTCCCCATTTTTTCTCATCTTTACTTCTTTCCATTACATTCTCCGTAAGTAACCTCTGTTGACAATTTGATGTGCATCATCCCTATGGAGATGAATGTCAGTGCACATACATGCACCCCCACCACCAGTCACCAGTTGCCTTTGAGTTGACTCTGATTCAGGGTGACCTTAGGTGTGTCACAGTAGAACTGTGCTCTGTAGTGTTTTCAATGGCTGATTTTTGCAAATAGATTGTCAGGACTTTCTTCCAAGGTGCCGCTGGGTGAACCTGAGCCTCCAACCTTTCAGTTAGCAGCTGAGTGCTTTAATTGTTTGCACCATCAAGGACTGCACATACACACATGCACATGGACACACAGACACACAAATAGTTTCCTAAAAGTGGTCCTGTTCTGTGCTGCATACCTCACTTATTTTTTTTTTTAAACTTAATAATATACCAAAGTTAGCATTCTGTGTTGGTGTCTCTAGCTTTTCAGAGAACACTTTCTGTAACTTATCTGTGACACCTGGCAATTCTTTTATGTCTCCACCTCCCTGCCTTTCAGGGGTGTGCCCCCCTTGTTACGATCACTATTCAAAAGCCCTTCGCTGGAAAGTGCAGACTCTTCTAGCTCAGTGTGGCACTTCCCTCTGCAGAACCGTCGTGGGCTTCTCCGCATTCATTTTCAGCTGCTTTCTTTCTGCTTTGTAGTGCTGCAGTTACTTATTTGTCTGATTCATTAGATTACGGATTCCTTGGGGACAGGGTTGTGTGTATCTTTTGTAGTTTTGTATCCTCTGTAGTTGTGTGCTCAGTAGATGCTTGTTGGATGGATGGATGGCTAGATAAGTGGGAAAATGAAGACTAGCTTCCCTTCCATTTTTTTCCTGAGTAAGCGACACCTCAGAATGCTTCATAACTCAAATTTGCTGGCTGGGGCATGAGCTTTCTTATTTTAGCCCATCAGGCAAAGTTGCTGGCTTGCTCAGCCATGGTGGAGCATAGGCAGGGCTTTCTTTTCTCTCTTTCTTTTTTTTTTTTTTTAAAGCAACAGTAGCAACAATAACAATAAACATTATCATTTAGTATTTATTGAGTACTTACTGTGTGGGTACTGTGCTTTGTATACATTATCCTCTCTAATTTTCTAACAATCTTGTATGAGATAGGTACTGTTAATATTTGCATATTGTGGAATAGGCCCAGAGAGGTGAAGTAGTTTACTCAGGAGTGCACAGCTAGTTAGTGCCAGAACCAGGATCCAAATGAAGACTCCCTGGTCCAAAGCCTAATTTTTCAAGCCCAAACTTCTATTGCTGATAGAGAACCAGATTTAACCAGTACTTTGCTTTCATGGGGAGTTCTTGGGTGGTGGAAATGGTTAGTGCATTTAGTTGCTAAACAATAGGTTGGAGGTTCAAGTTCACCCAGAGGTGCCTGGGAAGAAAGGCCTGCTGACTTACTTCCAAAAGTCAGCCATTGAAAGCCCTGCAGAACACAGTTCTCTGACACATATGGGACCACCATGGGTCAGATTTGATTCCATGGCAACTTTTTTAAAAAATGCATGCATGGGGGCAGTGTGGTTCAGTGGTAGATGCCTCACCCTCCATGCAGGAGACCCAGGTTAAATTCCTGGCCAATGAACCCAACTCTATGGCCACCACTTGTCTGTGGGTGGAGGCTTATGTGTTGCTATGATACTGAAAGGTATCAGCGGAGCTTCCACATGAAGACAGACAAGAAAGAAAAGCCTGGGTACCTACTCCTGAAAATCTGCCAATTAAAACCCTATGGATCACAAGGGTCTGATTCCCCACCAGTCACAGGAATAGTGTAGGGCCAGGCAGTGTTGTCTTTTGTGCATAGGGTCTCCTTGACTCGAGGGCCAGCTGGACAGCAGTGAACGATAACAATAATGCTTGCATGGAATTTTTTTCTTCCTGTAAGAACCAGTTGCATTTTTATTTGTAGAAAGCACCCAACATGTGATTAGTAGTTTAATATGGCACTTTTTTTTTTTCCTTGAGAAAATAGTTCTTTAATTTGCACGTAGAATTAGCAGTGACAAGACTCTCTCTAGAATAACTAATCCCCCAAAGACTCTTAGTGACTTCAAAAGAGTCACCCTGAGCTCCCTGACTACCGGGTTCCTTTGGCTGGTCTTTCTGCTTCAGTAACGAGAAGACAAAGAGAAAACGGGCTCCTGAGCTATACCCTGGAGAACAAACATTTGGGTCCCAAGTGGTTTATTATATAAGCAGTAAGCACTTCATACTGAATCATCAACTGCTTGCCAAAATCAGCTCTGGGTTCTAAAAACCAGGTTTAAAAGAAAAAACAAAACAAAAATGCTATCTGCAGAGATTTTTTGTTAAAGTTCCACTTGGTTAGCATGCTTGCAATGCACACTGTAACAAAGCTTTAATATAATTAAATTTTAAATTCCATGTAGAATCTAGTGGGTAGGCAGATGTACCGGTATGTTAAACTTTATGTCGCTTGAAAATGGTTTTCAAGTACATCAGAGGGAGACCATCCAGCTGTAAAATTATCTGCTTTGTGATGCCGCATCACAGCTCTGATCTTTTTCTTTTAATTAAAAATGTACCTTAAAGTTGAACCATCCCCACTCTCCACTATGTCTTCGTCTCTTTTCTTGAAATTTATCAGCAAAAGATGAAATGGCATGACTATTCTATGAACCTTTGGGGATGTTTATGCAGGAAATAGCTTTTCAATTAGACATTAATTTCTGTGGCTTCTGAGCTGAGTTTGACCCCTCCACAGGTCAAAAGGTAGGTTCCTCACCTATCTGGTGTTGTCTAGACATCAGGTGATGCCTTTAGTGGGTCAAACCTTCCAGCTTCTTGTGGCTAGTCCCAGAAATCAAGAGAGAAATAGAACTTTGGAAAAGCAGGGAGAGGACTGAACTGCCCTCAAAGTGGCATGCTGGGAGTCCCTGATAGGACCCTTTTCCTCATGTTACACTCTGCCTCAACAAATACTTTTCATACTAACTTTCGGAGGTCTGGTTTATTTTTTTCTGGGAACTTTATCTCTTTGAGGGTTTGTTCTCTGTTAAAATATAGATGATGGGCAGGTGGACAGGTGGTTGGTTACTCATCAGTCATTGACTTCTTGTTGTAGCTAAAGTCCCCAGATCTTTCATGGAAGACCATAAAATCAATGGATACTGGCGCCCAGGAAGTGGCTTTTGCATGGGGAGAAGGACACGGAAAGGGCAGAGTGGACACTGAATTTTCCTAAGGCTGGCTCTGGCTGTAGCTAATTAGCAGCATAAACACAGTCAGTGTAACTTTTTAAATGAGATCAAGTCTTATAATGCACCTATCAAAGAGCCTGGCACACAGTAAGCACTAAATAAATAGCTATTATTGTGATCATGAATATTTTATTATTGTAATTATAATCAGATCCTGACAGGCCCTCTTAAGGATACTTCTGGAACCTGCTAACAGGCAGAAGGATGGGAAAGAGGAAATCCTTTACTGGGCCTAGAAGACCTGTTAGTTATCAGGCAGGGATGGGAATTTAGAGGTCCTCTCACTTAATGACTCTGCTTTTGCAGAACAGAAAGCAGGGGCTCCCCGGAGAGAAGGGACTCATCGAAGCACACATAGCTGGTCACTGGCAGAAGTGCTTCCCCTGGTGTCCCCAGATCTCTCTAATAGCTTGGCTGCTATCACTGTACCTCCACTTCCTCTGTGCCGGAAAGCTAATACTAATGCTATGCCAGTGGTAAGCTGCTTGGATTTGGCTGTTCTTTAGACTCTCAGTTACTTTGATGGGGTGACTGCCCAAGTGTTTCTTAAAGCTTTACAGCACCCTGTCCTCCTACCCCCTACTAGGCTCTAGATAGAATGATAGGGCAAGTTGGGGACTCCTTGGACTTTAGAGACCCTCCCAATTCCCAAGAGCCTATGTGCCTTCTCTCAGTCCTGCTGGGCACCCAATACCATCCACATCCTGTAGCAGGAACTTCTGCATTGGAATTGGTTTCTCATGAAGGCTATTTGAAAGAGTCGGTTCAATAGCTGCTGCCCTCCAGAGGCTGGGGTGTTTATGATAGGCTCCTGATGTGGGGATCAGACCTAGGAGACAATTCTGGCAAAGGATTCTGCTCAGAGCTTGGCCCAGAATAACTTGCTTCCCTTGCTCTCCATGAGTTTCTAGTCTACTTGGGACTCTACCCCAATGTATGTAAATCTGGTAGAGGTGGCACAAAGCATACAAAAAAACAAAACAAAAAAAACCCCAAATCAGTTGATGTGGGGTTGATTCTGAATGAAGATGACCCCATGTGCTGTAGAACAGAACTGTACTCCACAGGGTGTTCATGACTATGAACTTCTGGCAGCGGTTAGCCAGGGTTTTCTTCCAAGGCACCTCTGAGTAGGGTGGGACTGCCAGTCTTTCATTTAACAACCTAGTGCTTAACCACTTGCACCATGCAAGGCATACCAAACACTGAAAGCTCTTGAGTCCATTCGGACTCACAGTGACACTATAGGATAGAGTAGAACTGTCCTATAGTTTCCAAGCCTGTAAATCTTTACAGGAGCAAATTGTCACATCTTTCTCCCATGAAGTGTCTGGTGGGTTCGAACCACCAACCTTTTGATTAGCAGCCTAGCACTTTAATCACTGCACCACCAGGGCTTCTTACAACTCAGGGTCAAATTATGTGGATACATGAAAGGTGGGAGTAGGTGGATAGTGCTTCCCAAAGCAACCAGGCTTTTGGAAGAGGTAGAACCTGAGGTAAGGGAGAATGGCCATCAGTGAGCAGGCAGGCTGACTTGGGATGGCCTCCCAGCCTCATTCAGGGTTCGTGTGTTTAGGATGAACAGCCAATCCTGCGGTGTTGGAGGAGAAGGATGGCAGAAGGCCAGCTTATGCACAAGTGAAATTGTTTTTATTTCTGCTGTTCTGTGACTTTGGGTAGCAGGCTCATGCATACTTTGTGTTCCTATGTGAGGATGGTCAGGCTGGGACATCATGACAGGGCCACCTAATAGCTCTCTTCATACTTTAAAGTCCAAGGAAACTCTCCTTTGACCAGTCACTCCAGTGAGAGATTTTCTTCTGAGAGCTCAGCTCGTGGATGCCTGGGCTGACACTGAGACACTCTACAGGGTTGTGTCTCCGTCCTAGTTAATTGTTACAGACGTGCTGTGTGAGTGCCCCTGCCAGGAGGGGAGAGCTGGCTCCCATGGTGCAGGTGGGAGTGGGTGACTTCAGGGTCAGTCTGTGCTGGCCTTGTGCTCCCACGGAAGTGGTTCCTACCCAGCTTCACTTTATATGAGGATAGGCAGGTCATACCCCTCTCTGGGTCTTGGGTTCCCTCCCTGGAAAATAAAGTATTGGACAGCTGCTTTTCAAGGGGCTTTTAGGCTTCAACATTGACTCTGGGTGTCCCCCTGAATTGGTCTTAGTTTCTCCAGTCTGAGACCCACTTTGGAGCACGAGTATTTCACCTCTGTCATTCAAAGTGATCTCCGGGGTAAGACAGGTGCTGCTCTAACCCTGTGTGGCTCCTGCATGGTTGTGGAAGAAGGGACAGGCTCAATGCATGGGGGAATTGGGGGACTTGGCAGAGCAGCATGCAGAGAAAAGTGTGGGGTGTTGGCTCTGAGATCCTGTGTCTCCCATGATGGGCATAAGTGATGAGACGGGTGCAGGATCCAGACATGCCCAGGGAGGAACTTTCATGTGAGAGCCAAATCCTTGAACATCTGGGCTGACATTCAGATACTATGCCCTGGTAACATCTCCATTCTAATTGGTTGTTACATATTTTGACTATGAGTCCCATCTCCAAGTATTAGTCACCATGAGAAGAATAAACCTTCCTTGAGACACCTCCAAATATTTCAGAGTTGGCATTGTTTGCAGCCACAATGGATGTGTGAAACCAAAATTAATTGCATTTTGCACAATAATCAGACTCCCATGTCAACAGTTGGCGTCCTTCTGTCTCTGGATGTAGCTGGCTTTTCTGGTCTGATTAGTCTTCTGGTAAGTGTGGGATTTCCTGCTGGCTTCTTTTTGCAGCAACAATCCACATCTATGGATTCCTTTCCCCAAAGGATTCAAGATGCCCTGGGCATTGTTTCATCCAATATTCTCACCATCTACAGAGGAGTTATCAGAGAATGGTTGTTAGATAGATGGACAGACAGACAGATAGCTGCTGCTGAGCTGACTCTACTCATGGCCACCGCGTGTACAACAGAAGAAAATATTACCTGGTCCTGCATCATTTTCACAGTCGAGGCATGTTCAAGTCCATCGCTGTGTCTTTTGTGCCAGTCCATCTCATCGAAGGTCTCCTGTGCCGTTGTTGGGCTCTGCTTCACCAAACACAATGTCCTCCTCTAGCAATTGATCCCTCCTGATGATGCGTCCAAAGCAAGCCAGTCGAACAGTGTTTTGTTGTGACCTATAAGGTTTCCATAGACTAATTTTTTTTTTTTGGAAGTAGATCCCTAGGCCTTTCTCCCTAGTCTGCCTTCCTCTGGATGCACTGCTGAAGCCTGTCCACAATGGGTGACTCTGCTGGTTTTTGAAAACACAGTGACATAGCTTCCAGCATTGTGGCAACACACAAGCCACCAGGGTATGAAAACTGACGAGAGATGGTAGCAATTATTACACGCCTAAATATAGGC
>NW_006921681.1:2351030-2353379 GCF_000298275.1 Orycteropus afer afer
CTGAAGAAGAGTTGATGCTTTTGAGTTGTGGTGTTGGTTAAGAATGTTGAAAGAACCATGGAATGCCAAAAGAACTAACAAATCTGCCCTGGAAGAAGTGAAGCTGGAATTCTCCTTAGAAGTGAGAATGGCCAGACTTCATCTTGTTTACTTTGGTCATGTTGTCAGAAGGGACCATTCCCTGCAGAAGGATATCTTGCTTGGTAAAGTGGAGTGTCAACGAAAAAGGGGAAGGCTTCAACGAGATGGGTTGACACAGTGGCTGCAATGATGCGCTCAGGTATAACAAGGATTGTGAGGCTGGCACAAGACTGGGCAGTATTTTGTTCTGTTGTACATAGGGTTGCTATGAGTCGGAGACAACCCAACAGCACCTAACAACAACCACTTTCCCCATTCCATGCAGCACCTATTGTTGCTGTTAAGTGCCGTCGATTCCAACTCATAGTGACCCTATGCACAACACAATGAAATGCTGACCAATTGTGCACCATCCTCACAATCCTTACTATGCTTGAGCCCATCATTGCAGCCAGTATGTGGATCCACCTTGTTGAGGACCTTCTCCATTTTTGCTGACTGTCCACTTTACCAAGCATGATATTCTTCTTCAGAGACTGGTCTCTTTTGACAACATGACCAATGTAGGTGAGACAAAGTCTGGCCATTCTCACTTCTAAGGAGCATTCTGGCTGCACTTCTTCCAGGACAGATTTATTAATTCTTCTGTCAGCCCATGATACTTTCAGTATTCATCGCCAACACCACAATTGGAAGGCATCATTTCTTCTTTGGTCTTCCTTATTCATTGTCCAGCTTTTGCATGCATATGAGGCAGTTGGAAATACCATGGCTTGGGTTAGGCACACCTTAGTCTTCAAGGTGATATCTTTGCTCTTCAGCACTTTAAAGAGGTTTTTTAGGGTCAGATTTTCCCAGTGTGATACAACATTTGATTTCTTGACTGCTGCTTCCATGGGTGTTGCTTGTGGATCCAAGTAATATGAAATCTTTGACCACTTCAATCTTTTCTCCATTTATCATATTGCTTATTGGTCACTTGTGAGGATTTTTGTTTTATGTTGAGGTGTAATCCATACTGAAGATTGTACATTTTGATCTTCATCAGTAAGTGTTTCAAGTCATCTTCATTTTTGACAAACAAGGTTGCGTCATCTGCATGTCTCAAGTTGTTAATAAGTCTTCCTCCTATCCTCATGCTGTGTTTTTCTTCATATAGTCCAGCTTCTCATATTATTTGCTCAGCATGCAGATTGAATACATATGATGAAAAGATCCAACCCTGACACACATGCATGCTGATTTTAAACCATGCAATATTCCCTTGTTCTGTTCAACCAACAGCTTCTTGGTCCATGTACAGGTTCCTCAGCACAATTAAGTGTTTTGGAATTCCCATTTTTTGCAATGTTATCCATAATTTGTTATGATCCACATAGTCAAATGCCTTTGTATAGTCAATAAAACACAGGCTCGTATCATTCTGGTATATTTTGCTTTCAGCCAAGTGATATTCCGTGTTCCACATCCTTTTATGAATCCACCTCGAATTTCTGGAAGTTCCCTATCAACATACTGCTGCAATTGTTTTTGAATTATCTTCAGCAAAATTTTGCTTACATGTGTGCAAAAAAGACATGGAGGTGACACCTTCTCTGACTTCTCACCTTCTCTGACTTCACAATAGGAAGGTAGAATCACCATCAACAGCCCAAGGCTTATTCCTATGAGGCCAGACATACTGCCACCCTCCAGCTTCTTACCAATTCTGACATCAACCATTCCTCCCATGGCACTCACTACTTCTGTGCTGGACACACAAAACTCACAGACAATACTCATGATTATAGGTTTTATTAGGGAAGCAACAGGCTACAATTCAGGTTCAGGAATGTGCTCAGGATGTAATTCTTCAATCAAAACAGTCTCCCCTCTGCTGTGCCCTCAGACATGCCTCTCTGGCCCTTAGCCTATCTGCCTGGCCTCTGCCTTGCTTGGGCAAGTATTACAAAGCTCTTTTAGCTCTGCCAACAGGTACACCTAGGTGCATCCTACTCCATCAGCAAGGCTCCTGCCCAAGGGCACTCAGCCTTCTCACTCTGTGGGTCAGGTAAACCCACCACTCTGTCTCATGCCTCTTGGTTCCATTGTGACTGTCTCTCTCTGCAGGGGCATCTCTCTTCAGACTTCTCTCTCTGCCAGGGAGTCTCTGCCAAGGAGGTCCAGTGCAGGGCTCTCAGGCCCAAGGATTCATTCTACTTCACCTCCAGCTCTTCTCTCTTCATGGCAGTAAGATCCTCTTTCTACCTCTTTAAAAAAAAAAAAAAA
>NW_006921681.1:2353592-2354723 GCF_000298275.1 Orycteropus afer afer
CATCAGAGTTCTACACACCTTATTTGTATGGTCCCACCCAGTAATTCTGTGGGAGTTACAAAGACTATGGCTAGAAAAGCCATACCAGGTAATTCACTGCACCACAATGTGATATTAATAATTTCCATATTCTGTTGGATCACCTTTCTTTGGAATGGGCACAAATATGGGTCTCTTCCAGACAGTTGGCCAGGTAGGTGGCTGTTTTCCAGATTTCTTGGCATAAACCAGTAAGCACCTCCAGCACTGCATCTATTTGTTGAAACATCTACCTTCTTTCTACATATATTTGCATATTCTATATATTTCATATCAGTGGACCATACAGTATTTGTCCTTTGGTGTCTGGCTTATTTCACTCAGGATAATGTTTTCAAGATTCATCCATGTTGTAGCATGTATCAGTACTTTATTCCTCTTTATGGTTGAATAATCTCCCATTGTATGTATGTACAACATTTTGTTCATCTGTTGTTGAGCACTTGGGTTGTGTTTTATTATTATTATTCTTATTTTTATTGTGGATTGGGTGAAAATTTACATAGCAAACTTGTTTTATATTTGACAGTTCATGCACATCTGATTTCACAGCCCTGATTACTGTCCCCAACCGTAAAAAACTGTCCTCTCCTCTCCCACCTCCTCCTGTGACCACCTCCTCTCTGTCCCCTTCACATCCATGCATTCTTGTCTGTCCAGCTTTCCCTCTATGTGAGCGCTACCCCTCTGTTGTCTCATGGCTGATTGCTCCAAGGGGGAATATCTCCCTAGAATAAGTGCATGCATCAACCTGGGTAGGTGTTCTGTATGTAGGTCTTTCTGCTGTTGGACTGAGAGCCAATCCATGGAAGTGAGTCCATGTCTAGGCCTGAAGGGTAATATGGGGCCATAGTTTCAGGGGTTGCACCCTTTCTCCAACCAGAAATTCCAGTCATTTTTGTGGTTTTGAATTTTGTTCCACATTTTTCCTCCCACTCTATCCAGGATCTCCAGATTTGATCCCTTTCTGAGTGGTTGGCATTGGTAGCCAGGCACCATCTAGTTCTGGTCTTGGGTCATAGAGGCTGAGGTCCCCATGGTCCATCTTACCTTTGGACTAATTGTTTCCAGATGACTTTGATCTTTTTCACT
>NW_006921681.1:2355363-2363541 GCF_000298275.1 Orycteropus afer afer
ACCATTCCTCCCCTTGGGTTATTTTTACCTTTTGGCAATAGTTGAAAGTGCTACAATGAACATTGGTGTACACATACATGTTTGAATCCTTGCTTTCAAGTCTCATGGGTATATACCTACGAGTGGATTTCCTGGATCATAAGGAGCTGTGGTGGCATAGTAGGTAAGGCATTGAGCTGCTAACCCCAAGGTCGGTGGTCAAACCCACCAACTGCTCTGTGGGAGGAAGATGGAGCAATCTACTGCTGTAAAGATTTATACAGCCTTGGAAACCCTATGGGGTTTGCTATGAGTGGAATTGGGTTGGTGGCAGTGGGTTTTTCTGGTAACTCTATGCTTAACTTTTTTAGGAACCTAGGCAGGTGTTTTTAATTTACCTTGTAGCTATGTGTTTGTGATCTCCATATCATAAAGACTTACTCTTGTTTTTTCAGAGATCATTAAAAGGCTTGTTTATACCTGCATCAGTACTTAAAATCTGAGGTCATACCCCTTGGAATAGTTGCTAAAATGGTATCAAATTTGTTTGCCTCTTTTTATGAATTTGGCCTAGTGACCTCTATGAGCATCCCAAACTCAAATTGATTAAGGCTATTTCAGCTAATGTGTCTTTCCCAAATAGTACTTTATTATTCAAAGTAAAGTTTTTGAGAATATGGCCTATAATTTGAACAACTGTAAGAATTCAACAGTAAGTGACCATTTGTCTTATACAACAAAGTAGTGAGATAAGGCTTATTTTTCCCAATTTACAGATGCTGAAATAGAGACCATGGAAGGTCAAGTACCTTGCTCATAGCCACCAACTATTATGGAGCTGTAGTGAGACTTGAACCTGGATTCTCTTTCTCTCAGTATTGTGCCCTTTTTGCTGCATCATTCAACTCCTGGTGGGGATTCCTGGGAAAAAAGAGAAGTTAATGATTCAGCCAACGTATTTCAGGAATGGGTTGCAGAGATGTGGCCCCTTCTCATTGCATGCCTTGAAACTCATGTTAACCTCAAGAGCTAGAGATGCCACCTCTGAGCCAGGACTCCCACCTCTACATCCCTACCTTCTGCCATACCTGGAAAGGCACCTGGGTGGTGCAATGGTTAAGTGCCGAGATGCTAACCAAAAGGCTGGCAGTTGGAGCTCACCTAGCATCTCTGTGGAAGAAAAGATCTGGTGATCTTCTTTCATAAAGATCGCTGCCTAGGAAACCCTATGGGGCAGTTCAACTCTGTTCTATAGGGTCACTCACTGTGAGTTGGAATAGGCTTAATGGCACACAACAACAACAACAACAACTGTACCTGGTGCCTGGGGATGGAGTGCCAAAGACCTATTCTTCCCACTCCTCCTCCCTGGCATACATACAACTCCCAGACCCTCTTCATCTGGCATTAAGTAAGGGCTTTAGTGGTCTGCCAGCTTATTCATCTATTGTATTTATAGAAACCACTAAAGACTTCAAAAAAGCATTTAATTTAATGTGCGCTTCTATCTTTGAAGAAATTTGTTTAATAGTGCAGGGAAAATTGAGCTCTTAGTGTAGGAGGGGCAGAGCTGCTTGGTAACTTAAGAAAGAAAATGGGAACAGAGATGGGAATGGATAATGATGATCATGGGTCTTAAAGGAGGGTGTAGGGAAACACAATGGGACCAGGCCCAAGTAAAGTTGACCCTAGGCCTGGTGGGGATGGCTAGGGTGCAGGGACCTGAATGCCTAGGGTCCAGTCACCCTCAGTGGGTGGCTGGAGCCAAGTGTTGCTCTGATAGCATGAAGCAGAACTGACCTATGTTTGTGAGCTCATGGGGGGTCAAACCCACCTCCCTCTTCTCAGCATCTTCAGGAGCACAGCTCCGTGCCTGCAGCAAGCTTAGTTTTATAACTGTTTCATGGCTTGTGGCATGAAGCCTCAGACTGAGCAGAGGAAGAGGAGAAGTTACTTTTAAGGAAACACCAAGAAGGTAGAGGTCCTTGTGATACAGAGCAAAGAGCTTTGTAATAGCACAGTCTTGAGTTCAAACCTCCATTCCATTGTTTATGAACTGTGTGACCTTGGGCCAATTTCCTAATCTCCTTGACTTCAGTGGTCTCATCTGTGTAGTAGACCACTGTGTAGTAGATCTAAGCCATTGGAGAGAGTCCCCAGGTGGTGCATATGATTAACACAATTGGCTGCCTACTTGAGAGGTTGGAGATTCAGGTTCACCCAGGGTATCTCGGAAGAAAGACCTGGTGATCTACTTTGAAAAACCAGCCACTAAAAAAACCCTGTGACACATAGTTCTACTCTGACATACACAAATTGACTAGCTAGTAACTGGTAATAGGTCACTGGACAAGTTTTAAGGAAGCTTCCAGACTAAGACAGACTAGGAGGAAAGACTGGTGATCTACTTCCAAAAATTAGCCAATGAAAATCTATGAATAACAACAGAATATTGTCTGATACAGTGCTTGAAGATAATGCAGGACCAGACAACTTTTTGTTTTGTTGTACATAAGGTCACCATGAGTTGGAGCTGACGCTGTGGCAACTAACAGCAACAGCAGGTTGTTGGCTAAATGAGTAATGCTTCCCTTTGTTGACTGTTCACTAAGAAGGAGCATGACACTAGCCAAGTGCTTTAATTGAATCATTTTATTTAAATGAGAAAATTGTTGTAAAGGCCCAAGAGAGTACCTCATCCTGAGGGAATGAGTGGTAATGGTAGTTCCATAGCCCACAGAAACACTGGGAAGCCTGTTAGTCCAGAAACAGCCAATGGGCTTCGGATCCTGCTGGAATGCCCCTTGAGAAGGAGGACTGGCAGGTCCGTCAGCCCCAAGCATGCTCACCAGCCAGCCTTCCTCTTGGGTTATGCAGATTAACTAGGGCCTTGGGATATTAGAACTTCATTTTCTTAGCTACTGAAGGGGGGAAGCACATCTGACAGAAGAGAGTGAAGAGATAAGAAAATGTAGGAAGGTTATCTTTCAATTAAGAAAGGCAGTAATTCTTCCAGTCAGAAGTCTTGTCTGGGAATATCTTTTTCATTGATTTGATGAGAAGGAGGCGGCAGTGTTCTGTGCTGTGGGGAAGCTGCCCGGCAGGACGCCTACTTCATAGCCTTTCTTCCCACATAGTCCCACCTCCTGAGGCTCCTCCTGGGGAGCTCGAAGCAAGCCTCCAACACCAACCCTGGGGCTGCATTCCCATTGGTACTGCCTGGAGATGACATGGGGTATCAAATGGGGGAGGGGTGGGAAGGCCTGGCATAATGGGGACTCTCTCTCTCACACACATACATACATTCTTTCTCCTCCTCTTGTTAAGAAAGACCTGGAGGGCTTCTTTGTCTCTGAATTTCAGCCCTGCTTCTTTCCCTCCTTTCTCTGCTCACCTGTGTCAGTTGTGGCTGCTACAGTGACTGCCCTAGGCATCTACCTCCTTGAGAGAGGAGTGGATCCAACTCCAGCTTTGCCACTCTCTGGGTGTGGGTTGCAGCCCACTTGCCTTATTCCATCCCACAAACCTGGAAGTCCAAGGCATCACCCCTCCTCCCCATTCTAAGTCCTTCCTTCTGTACCTGGGGATACTCAAGGGCTTTGAGTGCTTTGAAGGAGAGGATGTGGTTCACTGGTATTTGGTGCCATTGATCTTGATGACTGGAAGCTGCAGTTGCAGGAGGGAGTGGTGAGAGCTTGAGCTTGTGAAGGGGGAAGTGGATGACGTCCCTGTGTCATCCCTGGCTGCCAGGATGGGCCAGTAGCTTCATTTCTCTGAGCCTCGTCTATAAGTCAGGGACAATAATGCTCATCTCCTAGGAGGATCAAATGAGTTAATGTCCATGGCATTAATATGCTATTTCTCTTTGGTTTCGAACAGCTGGGCTGGATTTCTTCATTAGCCCCAGACACGCTGAACACAGGAGAAAGCCACTGGGTGTAAGCCGTTCAGCAGATGACTGACCCTGAACTTCTGGAGGGGAGAGCAGGCCCAGTTGAATTCCCAGAATAATTCATGCCTGGGTGGGTGGCCAGCAGATTAGAGTCAGGCCAGAGGTGTTGACAGCAGTCATGGTGAGAGGATGCTAAGAAGACAATTGGAGTGAAATATGGTGCCTATGTGAGAAACAGTGACCTCCACCACAAAAACCTTGATAATAATTCAGGAAATAATGACAGTCCTATTCCTTGGCTGTTCTTGAGGGCTTTTGGTACCATGGGCATTCTTATCTTTTACTTCACTGCTGGAAGAACTATTGCCCAGGATTCAAGTGGGGAAACTGAGGCTCAGAGGCATGCATTTTGAGCAAGGAGATGGTGGCCTTATACTCTGCCAGCCAGACTCTCCTGTATCGAGTTGTCCAACAGGCTCCCCAGAGAAAAGCCCCTCAGAGATGCCCCTTCGAGGACTCTGAGCACAGCCCAAGGTGCTTCTCAGCACAACAAGAGCAGCCAGGGCTGGAGCCTCAGCCCCAATCCTGTGCCTCTTCCACGGCCTACTGCATCCTCACGGGGAGGACCGGCGCCTGGCTCTGCAGGCTGGCCAGCCAGGGAGCCACACCCATGATGACTGCCTTGGTGTGGTTAATTAAGCAGGGACGGAGATGCCTCTCTAATGGTCAGAAAGGGGAAAGGGGAAACCAGGAAGCATAGGGCATAAGGAAAATTCCTGCTTCCTCCATTGCATGGGGGACGTGTCATATTAGGGATGAAGGAAGATGGATTTCCTTAAAGAAACAAAAATCAGGGCTTGTCAACCATGCCCTTTGAACATTATGAGCCAAACCATTCTTTGTTGGGTGAGGGGGCCTGCCCTGTGCATTGTGGAGTGTTTAGCTGCATCCCTGGTCTCTACCCACTAGGAGGAAAAAAAAAAAAAAAAAACTTTTGCCATCCACTCAATTCTGACTCATGCGACCCCGTTTGCTACAGAGTAGAACTAAGCTCGGTAGAGTTTTCTTGGCTATGATCTATCTTAATGGAAGATCACCAGGCCTTTCTTGCAGGGTGCAACTGGGTGCATTCAAACCACCGGCCTTTTGGCTGGTGGTTGTCAGCTGCTGTCGAGTTGGTTCCTTAGTTAAGGACAAACCATTTGTGCCACCCAGAGCCCTTCTTCACTCAGAAAATGCCAGTATAACCCCCACCTCCCGACTACCACCACAATCCCGCCTCCCTGTATTGTGACAATCAAAAATATCTCCAGTCACAGCCAAACATCCTCCAGGGCCAGTTATCACCCCAGTGGAGAACCGCTCCATACGATATTGTAGCTTTTCTAGGAGCAGACATAGGACTGAGCATGCGCAGTGTGGGATGTGTGGCTCTTCCTGTTTCTGGACGATCCGCGGGAGAACTTCCTGGCCCTGGTTGCAGAGAATAGCGGGGAGTTCACTTCTCTTCCGCCTGTATCACTGCTGAATTTTGCCCAAGAAAAGAAAGTAGGTGTGGAGTGCTGCTCACGTGTTGATTGACTTTTTAAATGACCTGCTTCTGCGCCTGCATTTGTTTACAGGGTGGAAATTAATGCCACAGATGTTGACTGTATAATAGGATTTGAAATCTGTTTGGGGGGAGAAATTGTGGAAATCACTGGGCGAAGAATGAGAAAAATACTTTTGCATGAAGGAGGCCTTGGTTCACTAAGTAACACACGGTCTTGCTGTCAAATGCTAACAAGAAACACGGGCACCCAATCCTGTTTGGCCGGTGTTGGCTTCTGCGTCTGTCTCCCTGGCTTCATTCTGCTCTGTGCTTTGATGTGGCACCTTCTAAAGAGTTTCATTATGGTGAGAGCTGCTTCGGAGCCCAGAGCCTAATTAACTGACGGGATATCCATCATTAGCATCGAGGCGGGCCGATGTCCCTTCTCTCTTTCCTGCTCTGCTTTTTGCAGCGGGCAGCTGGCACCTCGGATTGCTTAGCACGGCTCTCAGGACCTTTGGGTGAGGGGAGTCTTCCTCATAATGCCCCCTTGGCTTAGGCCTGTGATGCATTACCTCTACTCGTGTCCATCTTCTAAGAGATGTGCTCTTGCCAGAGCATCTAAACCACACACACAGTCAGTGGGTAGCTGGGCTACTTCCTGCCTCTGATGGGGACAGATAGCAGACCCCATGTTTTCAAAGTGGAGAGTTACTTCCTTTGGACATGGCTATGTGGAGGATCTCCCAGTGGAGCCAAGTGTCAGGTGTGTGGTGACCACCGGGTGGCCTGGAGGATCACTGTGTCCCCAAATTTTCCTTCCCATGGGCCCCAGCATGCACACTTCATTTGTAGTTTTCACTTTCCTTGTTTTTCTCTTCAGCTGGCTCTGATTGGATTCACCCCAGATTAACATTTTCCATTATACGTTATAATGTGTTTTTTTTTTTTAAACCAAATCTCCCTTCACAGATTGCTGTCTTTATAATATAGGAATTATTTCTCAGTCACTTTAAAAGTCCTGCTTCATTAACTTGGTGACTGTTTAGTAATTTGCAAAGTCACTTTCACAAGTTTTAATACTGCCCGGTTGAGAATCACAGTAATAAATGTATTAGATCTTAATAGTGTTATGATTCTGTCTGAAGTGAAAAAATGAGAATCAGTAATTAGCTCTGACCTCAACATTTGCCTACACTGTGCATGAGATGATGCCGATCACACGATCAAAGCATGTGCCTTTGAGAGCATCTGTGGGTGAGGCCTCAGAGCCCTCTGTCTCAGCTCTTTGGCATGACTACAACAATGATACCTTATATTTCTCTAGCACCTTTGTTTTTCCTTTTAACCTCATAATGGCTTAAAGCTCTTCCTTCCGTATAAAGCATATCATGTTTCCACTCAACCCTCCAGGGAGCTGCATGGGCAGGTGCGATTTCTACCATTGGCAAATGGAGAACTTGAAGCTTCAACTCAGTTCCTGTGCCCACTTTATTTATTTATTTCTTTGATGATACCAGCTAAGAGAACAGGACCAGGGGCTTTCATATATATATGTGTGTGTGTGCGTGTGTGTATACACACACATATATATACAGACACACACTATATGTATGTGTGTGTGTGTTGGGACCTCTGGTGGCATAGTGCCTAAGGCATTTGACTGCTAACCAGAAGGCTGGAGATTCAACTTACCAGCCACTCCTTGGAAGGAAGGTTGGGCAATCTTCTTCTGTAGTGATACTGCCTCAGAAACCCAAGGAGGGGTCACTATGAGTCAGATTCGACTTGATGGCAGTGAGGTTTTTAATCACTATGGAAGTAGATTGCCCAATCTTCCTTCCAAGTAGTGGCTGGTGGGTTTGAACCAGCAGCCTACTGGCTAGCAGTCAAATGCCTTAGGTACTACACCACCAGAGGTCCTATATATCATACCATATCTATCTATCTATCTATCTGTTATTCTCACTTTCCTCCCTCTTTCTATGTTTCTACATTGTGGCCATCTCTAAGCTGTACTGGGACAAGAGGAAAGTTGATAAGGGGTACCTGTTCAGTTCCTGTTAGGAGGTTTCCAGGCCTTCTCCCCAGTGAGAAGGGACGGTGCACTTTGCAGAGGCTGCTCTGTGCTTGCATATTTTAAATTCCAAGCAGGCTCCTTCTCTTCCCTGAGGGCTTCTCAGGGTCCCTGTGAACCTGAGCACCCCTAGACTTTTGCTCCCTCCTGGGAGGGAGGGTGGACAGGGGGGCACAGGAGAAGCTGAAGCCTCATGGTACCTTGTCATGTTCCATTTCTGCTGATTAATTTGGCATCTGTAGGAACCAGAGTGGTGGTCCTCTCCCTTAACCTTTTGCAGATGTTTCTGGCCAAGGTTTTCTGGCAAAATCGATTTTGACATTTTGATAAGACCCATTCGCCGTCTTCTGTGTTTTGAGTCTTTAACTCTAAGCTGTTCTGAAAACCAGCTGTGAACCTAAATCTTGTTTGTAAAATCTGCATACTGCACCAACAGCAGAAACTGCCAGCACTTCGAGGTCATTTCATATACACTCGAAGCAAGTTAGGTGGGGTGCGGTGATATTAAATCGTGGCAGTTTATCCGGCTTCTGCAGTGGGAAGGCATTGCGAGGGCTGCATAATGAATGTCTTGAACCCATGTCTGACTCTTGCAGTGTTTGGAATGCAAAAAGAAAATAGAAATAAATAAACAATGGAGTAGACCTTTAATGGAGATATTTTATATTCATGAAAAAGACAAAGTCTACTTAGGAAACC
>NW_006921681.1:2365412-2380544 GCF_000298275.1 Orycteropus afer afer
ATTGTTTGTCTTTTTGTTATTGAGGTGTTGGAGTGTTCTATAAATTCTAGAGATAAGTCCCTTGTCAGATATGTTATTACCAAATATTTTTCCCCAATCTGTAGGTTCTCTTTTGACTCTTTTGGAGAAGTCTTTGGAAGCACATAAAACTTTAATTTTTAGAAGGTCCCAGTCATCTGGTTTCTCTTCTGCTATTTGTGCATTTTGAATTATGCTTGGTAGTCTATTTATGCCATGTATTAGGGCCCTTAAATTTGGGCCATCTTTTTTCACTTGGTATAAGGGGGAAAAAAAGTTGGATTGGAAGCTTTTGAGGCTGCCCCTCCCTGATTGAAAGACACATACTTTCCTTCCAAATTGAGCTTCTCCTTTACAAACGTGATTTTAGGAGGAGGGAGAGGATTCCCCAACTTCCATTAGCTTCCAAAGGAATTCTCTGCCTCCATTGGCCACCCTGCTGCTCTGTCTGCGTCAATAGAGAGGCTGCTTCTCACCATTGCCGGTGGCCCTCAGAAGAAACAATATAAATCAAAGGGAGACCAGCAAAGGCAACAAGGAAAAGGGTCTGGGGAGCAGGAGGGAAGCTGATTCCTTTGGTGTGGGTGATGATGACCTTTAGCACCTCCCAGTGGACAGACATGGAAGTGATTTGGTAAGTGGTAGGGAGAGGGTTAAGTCCCCCTAGGGATAGCTTCCTGAATGTGAGCACTCCAAGTCCTTTGTCTTGTGTTCTGTGATCCCCTTCAACTGCCCTTGTCTTGGGATCCCTTAGTGCAAGAGGGAGGCAATCTGGGTCTTAGGTGCAGTTCCTGAATGACAGATAGTGAACTGTCAGATTGAGATAGAGAGCTGACTTTGTCTCACCTACTTTGGTCATGTTGTCATAAGGGACTGTTCCCTGCAGAAGGATATCATGCTTGGCAAAGTGAAGGGTCAACAAAAAAGAGGAAGGCCCTCAATGAGATGCATTGACACAGTGGCTGCAACAATGGGCTCAGGTATAGCAGGGATTGTGGAGCTTGCACGGGACCAGGAAGTGTTTTCTTCAGCTGTACATAGGGTCACTATTAGTTGGAGACAACTCGACGGCACCTAACAACAAGTGAGCTGAAATGGACTGGTTTTGGACACTTTGAGTGAGACATCCATATGATCTACTGTGCTGGGTGGGAATGACAAATTGAAGAGGAATGTTGTGGCATTCATCATCACAAAGAATGTTTCATGATCTATCCTGAAGTACAAGGCTATCAGTAATAGTATTATATCCATATGCCTACAAGGAAGACCAGTTAATACTGCCATTATTCAAGTTTATACACCAACCACCAAAGCCAAAGAAGAGGAAATTGAAGATTTTTACCAACTTCTGCAGTCTTAAATTGACCAAACATGCAATTGAGATGTGTTGATTATCACTGGTGAATGGAATGCAAAAGTTGGAAACAAAGAAGAATCACCAATCATTGGAAAATATGGCCTTGGTGATAGAAATGATGGTGGAGATTGCATGATAGAATTTTGCAAGACTGATTACTTACTCATTGCAAATACTTTTTTTCAACAACATAAACAGTGGCTATACACACAGATTTCACCAGATGGAATACACAGGAAACAGATTGCTTACATCTGTGGATGTAAGCGATAGAGAAGCTCAATATCTTCAGCCAAAATGAGGCCAGAAGTTGATTGTGGAACAGACCATCAACTGTTCATATGCAAAGTTCAAGCTGAGGCTGAAAACAATTAAAAGAAGTCCACGAGAGCCAAAATATGACCTTGAGTATATCCCACTTAAATCTATGAATCTAGAGACCGTCCAAAGAATACTTTTGATGAGTTGAACACCAGTGACCAAAAACCAGATGAATTGTGGGATGACATGAGGAACATCATGCACAAAGAAGCAAAAGGTCATTAAAAAGACAGGAAAGAACAAAAGACCAAAAGGGATGTAAGAAGAGACTCTGAAAATTGCCCTTGAATGGAGAGTAGCTAAAGCAAATGGAAGAAATGACAACATAAAGGAGATGAACAGATTTCAAAGGGAAGCTCAAGAAGACAAAGTCAATTATTATAATGAAATGTGCAAAGACCTGGAGTTAGAAAACCAAAAGAGAAGAACACATTCAGCATTTCTCAAGCTGAAATAACTGAAGAAAAAATTCAAGCCTCAATTGTAATACTGAAAGATTTTATGGGCAAAATATTGAATGATGCCAGAAGCATCAAAAGAAGATGAAAGGAATACACATAGTCACTGTACCAAAAGAATTGGTTGATGTTCATCCATTTCAGGAGGTGGCATATGATCAAGAAACAGTATTGAAGGAAGAGGTTGAAGCTTCATTGACGGAATTGGAGAAATATAGGGCTCCAGGAATTGATAGAATACCCACTGATATGTTTCAACAAACAGATGCTGTGCTGGAGGCACTTACTCATCTATGTCAAGAAATATGGAAGATAGCTACCTGGCCAACTGACTGGAAGAGATCCATATTTGTACCCATTCCAAAGAAAGGTGATCCCACAGAATGTGGAGATTATCGAACAATATCATTAATATCACACAAAAGTAAACAATTGCAGCAGTCTGTTGACAAGGAACTTCCAGAAATGCAAGCTGGATTCAGAGGAGGATGTGAAACAAGGGATATCATTGCTGTTGTTATATGGATCTTGGCTCAAAGCAAGAATATCAGAAAGATATTTACTTGTGCTTTGTTGACTATGCAAAAGCATTTGATTGTGTAGATCATAACAATTTATGGATAACATTGAGAAGAATGGGGATTCCAGAACACTTAATTATACTCATGAGGAACCTGTAGATAGACAGAACAAGGGAATACTGCAAAGTTTAAACTCAGGAAGGGAATGTGTCAGGGTTGTATCCTTTCACCATACTTATTCAATCTATATGCTGAGCAAATAATCCAGGAAGCTGGACTATATGAAGAAGAATATGGCATCAGGATTGGAGGAAGATTTATTAACAACCTGTGCTACACTGACGACACAACTTTGCTTGCTGAAAATGAGGATGACTCAAAGCACTTACTGATGAAGATTGAAGACTATAGTCTGCAGTATGGATTATACTTCAACATAAGGAAAACAACTGGACCAATAAGTAGCATCATGATAAATGAGGAAAAGATTGAAGTTGTCAAAGACTTCATATCACTTGGTTTCACAATCAACACCAATGGAAGCAGAAGTCAAGAAATCAGATGACACGTGGTGCTGGGAAGATCTGATGCAAAAAACTTCTTTAAAGTACTGACAAGCAAAGGTGTCTCTTTGAAGATTAAGGTGAGCCTAACCCATGCTATGGCGTTTTCAATCACCTCGTATGTGTGTGAAAGCTGTACAATGAATAAGGAAGACCGAAGAAGAGTTGATGCTTTTGAGTTGTGGTGCTTGTGAAGAATACTGAAAGTTCCATGAACTGCCAGAAGAACTAACAAGTCTGTCTTGGAAGAAGTGCAGCTGTAATGCTCCTTAGAAGCAAGGATGACCAGACTTCATCTCACCTACTTTGGTCATGTTGTCAGAGGGGACTATTCTCTGGAGAAGGATATCATGCTTGGTAAAGTGGAGGATCAGCAAAAAAGAGGAAGGCCCTAAACAAGATGGATTGACACAGTGGCTGCAACAGTGGGCTCAGAAATAGCAAGGATTTCGAGGCTGGACAGGACTGGGCAGTGTTTTGTTCTGTTGTGCATACAATTGCTATGAGTTGGAGCTGACTTGATGGGACCTAACAACAATAAAAACAAGGCAATGGTGAATTTATATGTAATCTCTAATTTTCTTGGGATATTTACTTTCTAAAAGAGGACTGGGTGACTAGACCAAACTTAAAGGAAAAGAGGTTCTAATGGTAGAATTCCAGGCATCATGGCATGCAACCTGATCTTGGGAAGCCTACCTTTTGCTCACAGGTTGGCCAAGAGGCTGGAAGCCTTAGAACTTGTTGGTAGGAGGAACTCATGAAAAGGAGAATATTTGTTTCCTAATGCTGTGTAAACAGAAATACCACAAGTAGGTGACTTTCAAAGTCAGAAATTTTTTTTCTCACATTTAGAAGACTAGAGATCTGAATTCAGGGCACCAGCTCTAGGGGAAAACTTCCTCTGCTGGCTCTGCAGGAAGATCCTCGACTCTTTCAGCTTCTGTAGTCCAGGTGTTCTTCATTTCCTTGGAGATCTTCACATGGGCATCTATCTTCTCCTATTTGTACTCCTTCCTGTGTCCAGTCTACTCTTTATAACTCAGAAGTGATTCAGTTTAGGACACACCCTACACTGGTATGGCTTCGTTAACATAACAAAGAAAACTCTATTCCCAAACAGGATCACATCCACAGGTATAGGAGTTAGGATTCCAACACATGCTTGGGGGACACAACTTATTTCATAATAAAGATCAAGGAGTTGTGAATGATCTCAGGGCTTACTGGGCTCCAAGCCTTTGCTGTCCAAAAATTTAACCATAATATTCTTCCATCCAACTCCTCAAAATGTCCATGTTTGGTGGAGATGGGAATCAGAGCCCCTCCTGGTCCCAACTGGGTTTGAGGATGCCTGTATGAAGCCTGCATTGTTGGCTCACACATACATTTGTTCTAATCGCTTGGGCTAAGGGAGTAGAATAATTCTCTGTTTAGTTCACATTCCCTCTCTAGGCTGAGCTTTTTCCAGCTGGAAGGGATACAATGTACATAGTTCAATGCTCGTCCCAGAATACCCCTGAGGGAGAGGCTACGAAGGTGACACAGGCTGGAAGGGAAGTCATGGGGAGAGATGCACCTGGGGAGAGATGCACCTGGGGGAGGAAGATGGTGTGGACTCATGTAGGTATCACCCCTAAGGACAGGTAGGGAGGTGGCAGCAGGGCAAGGGAGTAGAGCAAAAGTCAGCCTTCACCAAAAATGGAGATCCTCAAAGCCTTGTCATGCTGAGTAGTGCCAGAGACTACCTATTGGTGCCTTTTGCTGATTTAGAAGGGCAGTAAATCGTTACAGAAGTAGATTGCTCCAGCTTCCTTCCATGGAGCAGCTGGTGGGTTTGAACCACCAACCTTGTGGTTAGCAGTCAAATGCCTTAAGCACTACACCACCAGAGCTCCTTTGGGAATAGGAGGTTAGATCATAGACTGGCCTTTTCTTTCAGAGGTCCCACCAGGAGCATCTGGGAGAAGGTCTCTGTGAGCACAGTGGGGTGTGATTGGGTGGAGGGGACAGGGGGCAGAGCTAAAAACCAAACCAAAGCCAGACAGAACTGGAATGCAACAAATCTGTGGGCTGGGAATAAGTAGCCCTGTCTGCTGTGTCTGTTGCTGCTGCTGCTGAGCTGTGAGGGCTTGCATAAGCCTCTTCACTCTCTTGAGCCTCTAGGTCTGGGGCATGGAGAGCCAGGCTGCCCCTGATGGTTTAAAGGCTCTGTCCCTCACCACCCCTCCTGCTTTCACAGCCTGGTGTGCCCAGCTCCAAATGCCAAACCTCCATGAATCCAACTTGCCTTGCATGTGACTGAGAGTAGGTAGGGCAACTTTTCTATTCATTTCTTCATTCATTCACTTCCATATGTATTGAGACCTGTTCTAGGTCAAGCACTGCGCCAAAAAAGGATATATAGTGCATTCTTGTTATTCATGGTAGTTATACTGTGTAAAGTTAATGTGAACACTGAATTAGTGAATACTGAACCATTGCCAAGGGCAATGTAGGGTTAGGTCTCTGTGAGCCTCTGGACACAACATTTTTGTCAGCTGACCAATACATAGCTTTGTTTTGTGTATGTTTCTGTTTACAGACACCTTATGCAATATATATTGTTGATTTATTAACATTTAACTCATGGTCAGCAGCACTATAACTCATGCCTGACTGAAGCTTGTCTAACACACATATTTTCTTCATAAGGCATATCACAGCTTTCTCAAACTTAGAAACACTAGACAGCATTTCAGCACTACACTGAAGGGCCATTTTAAGCAGTGAAATCACCAACAAAAAGCACACACAAAAAATGCAAAAAATGTGGCAATAAATGGACCACATAAAGGACACTTATTTACAGTATGAGACCTGAAACAAGAAGGTGTTTTAACTCACCTAGGAACACATGCATTCAGAGGACTCAAACTTGTCACTGCTCTGCACATATCTGTAAATAACTGTGAATGCACCAAGAGTAATGATTTGGGGGTTACAATACATTTCAGTGAGTAGGCAAAATCTCAAATCCAGAATCCAAGAATAATGAAGGTTGGCTGTATAAAGATAAGTAAGAGATTGTCTCTTTCTTCCAGGAGCATGTGGTCTAGGGGAGGATGCAGGCACATAAATGGATAGTTATGATATAATGTAGAAGGTCAATGACAGAATCATATATGTGGGAGCAGAGAAAAAGGCACCCAACTTGGCCTGTGAGGGCCAGGAGGGCTGTTCAATAGGGAGGAAACATTTGAACTGACTTCTCCTCAAAATGAGCTCACTTTGGCTGACACAAGCTGTTCAACCTACCACCAATATTCTAGGGCAACTCCCTTGAATAAAGAATTGATGCCTTGGAATTGTGATGTTGGTGAAGAATACTGAGTTTACCATGGACTGCCGGAAGAATGAACCAGTCTAAAAAGAAATAAAACTGGAACTCTCCTTAGAAGTGAGGATGATGAAACTTTGTCTTGCTTACTTTGGACACATCATAAGGAAACATCAATCTGTAGAAACGAACATCATGGTTAGCAGAGTAGAAGCAGTAAAAACGAGGGAAACCCTCAATGAGGTGGATTGACACAATAGCCACAATATATCAAAGATCATAAAGGTGGTACAGGACTGGGCAGGCAACATTTTGTTGTGTTATACATAGTTTGCAATGAGTTGGAACCAACTCAAAGCCAACTAACAACAACAACTTTGTTTGTAGGAGGCTGAGCCAGTCTCACTGTATAATACAGTGTAAGGTGTCTTTCACAAGGAGCTTATAGCTTTGCTAAGCCAGATTAGGTTTTTCCTATCAAGACTAAGATGATTTCAGAAGTATCTGTGACAAGAGTAACTTCTATCCTTTTGTTATATGGCCAGCATTTAATTTTATGGGAAGCAGATAATTCACAATTTCAAATGATCTGGACCAATTTGTACTTTCAGTGCTATAGACAGCACTACCTTTTCAGCTTGTCTTAACTCCTTTCATGATAAGTCCACTGCCACCATCTCCATCATTATGTACTCTTACTATCATCAGTGGCTTATGAAACCAGCAGAAACTGTAGGAGAAAGACTTTTAAAAAAATTATTGTGATTTGTGTGAAAGTTTATGGAGCAAATTCATCTTCCATGCAGCAGTTCACACACACTTTATCTCATGACATTGACTTCAGTTTCCCACAATGCAACAGCTCTCTTTCCACTCCATCCCCATAGTTACCTCTTCCCTGTGTCCTTCCCTCCCATGCACTCCTGCCTCTCAAGCTGTGTCTCTGTGCATACACAGCCCTTCTATTCTCCCATGATTGGTCTCTCCAAGGAGTGTATCTACCTAATGTAAATATTCAGCTCATATGCCTGTCTGTTTGGCTGGAAGCCACAGGAGTGGGTTCTATTCCAGGCCTGAAGGGCAGCTAGGGGCCATAGTCTCAGGGGTTTCACCAGACTCTATCAGGTCTATAGACCAGCAAACCTGATTCTTTTTTTCTTTGATTTTAAGTTTTGTTCCACATTGTTTTCCCACTTTATGCAGGATCTCCTACATAGATCCCCCTCTGAGTGGTTGACAGTGGTAGCCGGGCACTATCTAATTCTGGTCTCATAGTCATATAGGCTGAGATTCACATGGTGTACTAGTCCCTTGGACTAATTGTTTCCATGCCTCTTTGGTTGTCTTCATTCTTCTTTGCTCTGGATGAGGAGAGACCCATTGTTTTTATCTAGATGGCCCCTTGCAAGCTTTTGAGATCCCAGTTGCTACTCACCAAAGTAGGATGTGGAACAGTGTTTTGTGTAGTATGTTATGCCAGTTGAGCTTGATGTCCCCTGACACCATGGTCCCAGCCCCACAGGTCCAACTACTCGCTCCCTCTGGGAAGCTGGTTGTGGCCAAGAAGTGACTACAACCTTGTCCCTTGTCAGCTCTACTATATATCTGGACATTCTTACAGAGCATACACATACACTTGTAGAAATATTGTCTGCCAACCCTATACATGATCATGGGCTCATTTCCCCCTGCACAGACATACCTGTTCATTCAGCCTGTCCACCCATCTATCCACCTGTAGATCAATATTTGCCATCACTGACAACATAGTACTATATGTACAAAATGGTTCATTTTTGTTGCCTGTATCTCCTGTGTATGTCTTCCTCTTCCTCAATGCCACTGTGATGATCACTCATATTTGGTACATTACCCTTCCCTTCACCCAAATCAATACTTGTCTCCATCTATCTAGCAGTGTTCCCTTCCCTCCTTTCCCTTCTCCTCCCACCCCTGGTAACCAACAAAGAAAGTTTCCTTCCATATATAAACCATTCCTTGACTTTTTACAATTATGGAGTACTACATTATCTGGCCTTCTGTGACTGACTTATTTCACTCAGCATAATGTCCTCCAAGTTCATCCACATTATACGGTGTTTTACAGTTTCCACATTATTCTTTAGGGTTGCACAGTATTCCGTTGTGTGTATGTGCCATAGTTTGGTTATCCATTCTCCTGTTGATGGGCACCTAGGTTGTTTCCATCTTTTTGCTATTGTAAATAGTGCTTTGATGAACATGGGTGTGTATATATCTCTTCTTGTCCTGACTCTCACTTCTTTAGGATATATACCTAGTAATGTAATTACTGGGTGAAATGGTATTTCTCATTCCAACTTTTAATGAATCTGTATACTGCTTTACACAGTGGTTGTATCATTTTACAGTCCCACCAGCAGTGTATGAGAGTCCCAATCTCTCCACATCCTCGCCAGCATTTGTTATTTTCTGTCTTGTTGAACTTTGCTACTAGTGCTGGGGCCAGATGGTACCTCATTGTTGTTTTGTTTTGCATCTCTCTAATGGCTAATGATTGTGAACATTTCTTCCTATATTTGTTGGCCACCTGAATATCCTCTTTGGTGAAGTATCTATTCATGTCTTCTGCCCATTTTTTATTATTTTATCTTTTTTTTTTTTTTCATTGTGCTTTAGGTGCAAGTTTACAGAGCGGAATTTATTTTTGTATTCCACATTTCATGTACATTTGGTTTCACTCCCCAATTACCATCCTCAATCCTAATCGACTCTCCTCCCATCTCTTCTTGGTAACCTCCCCCGCCCCCATAGTTATGCACTCCTGTGTGTCCTGCATTTCCTCTGTGTGAATGTTGCCCCTCTGGTGCCCTGTGGTCAATTGCTCCAAGGGATGCATGTCCATAGAGTATGTGGGTGCATCACCCTGGATTGAGTGCTCTGCATGTATGTCTTGTTTACTATTGGACTGAGAGCCAGGCCCCGGGAGTGAGTTTTATTCCAGGCCTGAAGTGTATCCCAAGGCCATAGTATTGGGGGTCTCACCAGACTCCATCTGACCAGTAATTCTGGTCATTATTGTGTTTTTGGATTTCATTCCACATATTTCCTTTCTGCCCATTTTTTAATTGGATTATTTGTCTTTTTGTTGTTGAGGTATTGGAGTTTTCTATAAATTTTAGAGATAAGTCCCTTGTCAGATATGTGGTTGCCAAGTGTTTTTTTCCGATCTGTAGATTCTTTTTTTACTCTTTTAGAGAAGTCTTTGGAAGCACATAAAAATTTAATTTTTAGAAGGTCCCATTTATCTAGTTTATCTTCTGCTGTTTGTGCATTTTGGGTTACGCTTGATAGTCTATTTATGCTATATATTAAAACCAAACTCACTGCCGTCAAGTTGAATCTGACTCATAGCAACCCCTCCTTGGGTTTCTGAGGCAGTATTACTACAGAAGTAGATTGCCCAACCTTCCTTCTGAGGAGTGGCTGGTGGGTTTGAACTACCAGCCTTCTGGTTAGCAGTCAAATGCCTTAAGCACTACACCACCAGAGTGCCTAGTTTTTCCTTGAGGAACTTTATAGTTTTAGGTTTCACATTTAAGTCTTTGATCCATCTGGAGTTAGTTTTTGTGGATAGTGTGAAGTATAGATCTTGTTTCATTTTTCTGCAAATGGATATCCAGTTTTGCTAGCACCATTTGTTAAACAGACCGTTTCTTCCTCACTTAATGGATTTTAGTCCTTTGTCAAAGATCAGCTGCCCAGAGGTCGATGGATCTATTTCTGGGTTCTCAGTTCTATTCCATTGGGCTATGTGTCTGTCATTGTACCAGTACCAGGCAGTTTTGACCACTGTGGCTGTATAGTAGGTTTTGAGATCCAGGAGTGTGAGACCTCTGTAGGAGAAAGCCTTTTAAAACAAAAATTCTCAATCCACTCCCTTGTCTCTGAGAAAATTATGGGTCAGAGAGAATTCTCATGCAGAAAAAAATAGTTGATAAAATTTAACACAAATTATGATAAAAGCTTTTAACAAGTTAGGCAAGGCTCTTCTTAGTGCAATGAAAAGTATCAAAAATCTTTCACACAGAGAAATATAAATTAAAACTACAATGACACACCATCCAACTGGCTAAAATTTTAAAAGACCAATGACAGCAAAAGTTGACAAGGTTGTGGAGCAACAGGAGGTTCCATATGTTATTGGTGGAGATGTAAAATGCTGCAACCACTTTGGAAAAATATCTGGCAGATTCTTAAAACTGAACTAAACATATACTTACCCTGTGAGTCAGCAATTCTACTCTTAGGCATCTACCAAGAAAAATGAAAATATATTTTCACAAAAATACTCATGTAAAAATTTCTTGGCAGTCTTACTCATTTTAGCTAAAAATTGGAAGCAACTCAGATTTCCATTAGCAAGTGAATAGATAAACAGGCATATTTATATAATGGAATACTGTTGTTGTTGTTGTTAGGTGCTGTGGAGTCAATTTTGACTCATAAAACCAAACCTACTGCCATTGAGTTGATTCCAACTCATAGCAGTCCTCACTGGGTTTCCAAGGCGGTAAATCTTTACAGAAGTACATTTGCCTGGTCTTCCTTCTGTGGAGTAGCTGGTGGATTTGAACCCCCAGGCCTCTGGTTAGCAGTCAAGTGCCTTAGGCACTGTGCCATCAGAGCTCCTTTTGTTTAGACTCATGTTGTTGTTGTTGTTATGTGCCGTTGAGTCGGACCTGACTCGTAGCAACCTCTCATTGGGTTTCTGAGGCGGTATCACTACAGAAGTAGATTGCCTCATCTTCCTTCCGAGGAGTGGCTGGTGGGTTTGAACCACTAGCCTTCTGGTTAGCAGTCAAGTGCCTTAGGCACTATGCTACCAGAGCTCCCATTTAGATTCATAGTGACCTTATATTTAGCAATAAAGAGGACTAATTACTGATACATGCCACAGCAT
Source organism: Orycteropus afer afer (assembly GCF_000298275.1). Classification (NCBI taxonomy): domain Eukaryota; kingdom Metazoa; phylum Chordata; class Mammalia; order Tubulidentata; family Orycteropodidae; genus Orycteropus; species Orycteropus afer. The sequence goes on from NW_006921681.1 coordinate 2,376,915, forward strand.
GGATGAAGCTTAAAATATCATACTGCGTGAAAGAAGCCAGACACACAAGAGTACATATTGTATATTTCATTTATATAAACTTCTAGATTGGGCAAATACTTGCCTCTGTCGGGAATGATGGTGACTGCAGTTTACTGGGAAGGAACATGAAAGACATTTCTGGGGTGATAAAAATGTCTTATCCTTGAAAAAGAAGACAGAAAAGGAATTGATATATTTGAATTGTGGTGCTGATGAAGAATATTGAGTATACTGTCTTGGCTACCACAAGAATGAGCAAATCTATCTTAGAAAAAAATATAACCAGAATAGCCCTTAGAAGCCCAGATGGTGAGACTTCTGGCTCACTTACTTTGGACCCATCATAAGGAAAAGCCATCTCTAGAAAAGGATATCATGTTGGTAAAGCAGAGATCAGTAAAGACAAGGGTGGCCTTTGATGAGATTGATTGACATGGTGACCAAAGCAATGATACCCACGGTCAATGATACCACACATACCCACAGTCATGAAGATGGTGGAGGACCAGGCAATGTTTTATTCTGTTATCCATAAGGTCACCATGAATCGGCGCAGATTTGACAGCAAGTAACAACAACAGATACCTTGGCAGCAGTTTGGATTGCCAAAATTCATCCAATCCATGAGATCTATGCATTTCACTCTCCATAAATTTTACCTACAAACAAAAACAAAAAACAAACTGCAAACAAATATTGAACTCTAGTTAATGACATGCCAGCAAGTGTTTAAGGGTGAAGTGTAGCGATATCTGCAATTTATTTTGAACTGTATCAAAAATTAAAATGGATCCATGTATGCATAGAACAATGGCTAGGTGAATAGTTATGAGATATCACAAATTTAGCAAAATGTTAATTATGCCATGTAGGTGGTGGGTATGAGAGTTTTCTCTGTAAAATTCTTTCAGGTTTTCTGTGTGTTTGCTACTTTTCATAATAAAATACTGAGAGAAAACTAAGCAATATATCTTTCATAGATTCATACAAATCTAGTAAAACTAGATGAAAACAATCAAGTCAATCATAAGCACAAAAATCAGAAGAGTGGGTGTCCCTTGGGTGGAGCTTGCTGAGAATGAGGTTCAAAGAAAGACATAGCAGTAGCTTTGTGTGGAATGTTCTATTTCCTAAATTGGGGGTGAAGTATGGGTTAAGTTAATGGGTCTTCTTGTAGGTAAACTTTTAAATTTACATATACAGAACATATCTTTCTATGAACTAAATATTATTAACAATAATAAAAAGACATTACAATGCTTGGTAAAGTGGAGGGTCAACAAAGGAAGGGAAGGCCCTCAATGAGAAGGATTGATACAGTGGCTGCAACGATGGGCTCAGGTATATCAAAGATTGTGAGGCCGGCACAGGGAGAACCAGGCAGTGTTTCGTTCTGCTATGCATAGGGTTGCTATGAGTCGGAGATGACTTGACGGCACCTAACAACTAAGAGATTTTATAAAGCACTGAAGGGTTTTTTTTTTTTTTTTTCCTTAAAATTTTTATTGTGATTTGGGTGAAACTTTGCAAAGCAGATTCATTTTACATTCAATAGTTCTTATACACATTTTGTTTTGTGATACTGGGAACATTCCTCGAAGTAGAACATCTTACCTCCCACTTCCTCCCTGTGGTTACCCTTTCCCTGTGTCCTTGCCTGTGCATTCCTGCTTCCCTACCTATCTCCCTGTGCAATTACTGCCCTTCTAACCTCCCATGGTGGATTGTTCTAAGGAGCACATCTCCCTGGTGTAGGTATCAAGCTCATAGGCCTATCATTAAGGCAATAGGAAAGTCATGGGAGTGAGGTAAAATTCCAGGCCTGAAGGGTGACTTAGGGCCATAGTTCTCAGGAATTTCACCAGTTTTTACCAGACCAGTAAGCCTGGTCAAATTTTTTTTTTTTAACGATTTTGAGTTTTGTTCCATATTTTTCTCCCACTTTATCCAGGATCTCTAATACTGATCCCTTTCCCAGTGGTTGGTTTTCGTAGCCGGCACCATCTAGTTCTTCTTGTCTCAGGGTCATGTAATAGATTGAGATTCTCATGGTCAATTAGTTTTTTGGTCTAACTGTTACCATGTGTGTTTGATTTTCTTCACTGGTCTTTGCTTTGGACAAGGAGAGACAAATAATTGCCACTTAAATGGCTGCTTGCAAGCTTTTAAGACCTCAGTCCCTACTCATTCAGTAGCTACTCGTTCAGTTCTATTCAGATGTAGAACAATGTTTTTGTATACCATGTTATGCCAATTGAGCTTGATGTCCCCCATGGCCATGGTCCTCAGCAGGCCCAGCAACTCATTCCTTCAAGGTGCTTATTTGTAGCTAAGAAGTTATCCTAACTGCCTCCTGTTGTGTTTAAATTGCATATGGACATTTTTTAAAAGGAAATAACAAGATCTTAGAGGCAGTCTATTTTAAATACGGTTTAGGTAGTTTGACTCTGAGACTTTTTTTATTTACCCCTAGATTGAGCTGGAGTTCAGGGGAGGGGTCCAGGGTAAAGGGTGGTGTCCTGATGACTGGGTGTGGCTCCTCAAATTTTGACTATATTTGGTTGCAAGAGTTCAAAATGGTGGTTATTTTATGTTTATATTTAAAGGTAAGTAGAAAAATATGTAAATCAATGAAGCTGGGATTCAAACTCTGGCAACTCAAACCTCAAGTCCAATCACCTTCCCTCCTCACTGTCAGCAAATGACTTCACTTCCTGCTTCTCAAACCAAAGCAGAAGATATGAAACTAGTGCCCTCAGCTACCCTCTACCCTACTACCAACATCCTTGGTGTGTCCTTCTTGCTGTTCCCCTGAGAATAATGGGAGAGTGGTCCATCTGTTCTCCATCTCCCTGAGCTCCATATCCCACCATTATCTCCCCTCTGCTTTGTAAAATTTCACCCTAATCACAATAAAAAGTTTAAGAAAAAAAAAAAAAATCTCTTCAGTGCTTTCTGAATAAGCCTAAGGGATTGCCTCACCTCTCTATACCTACTTCATAGCGTTGTTTGAGAGGTTTGTTGTTGTTGTTGTTAGTTGTCATTGAGGTGGCTTTGACTCATGGCAACCCCATGCATAGCAGAATGAAGCACTACCAGTTCCTATACCATAGTCATGATCGTTGTTATGTTTGAGTTTATTTTTGTGATTGTTGTTTGCAAGAGTAAATGATTAATATACTAGAAGTGCTTAGAGTAGTGCCTGCCACATAATACAAATGTAGTCAGTATTAACATTCAGACATTTTTCTTAATGACTTAATTATGCCTCCTCTCTTTAACTTTAAGCTTGTCTCTATAACCCCTCCTCACCTAAATTCCTTGAAATCATCATCACATCGATGGTCTCTCCTTCTGCAACCTGGCTGCCACACCCCTGAAAATGCTCCCACCAAATCCTTGGTCTTCACTGTTGCCAAACTCTTCTTCTCTTGGTTTTTTTGTGACACCCTACTCTGTTGGGTTTCCTTTAAACTCTTTGGCCCCCTTCCATGTTATTTTTGTGGGCTCCTATTAAGCATAGGTACTGAAACAAGGCGGGCTTGTGCTTACTCACTGATCTGCACTGAACACTTTCCCTTGTTACCCTCCCGAGAGGGACCGGGTCTC
>NW_006921681.1:2385062-2398706 GCF_000298275.1 Orycteropus afer afer
CCAAAGGCAGCTACTCAGCTGCTCACAGTAGATTCCACCATGGAGTTGATTACCAGTCTCATCATGGGCAATACTACATCCAGCTGCCCACCACTCAACCACGCCCAGGCAAGTTGACACACAAACTGAACTACCACACTAACTCTTCTCTCCGTACCCTCTCTTGCCCTCCTTCAATTGTTCTCCCAACTGATATCAGAACCATCTTTCTAAACCTCAATTTAGATTTTGGGATTCCCTTACTTAAAACATTTTGTTGCTTCCTATTTATCTTGAGCAAGGTCTAAACTCCTGAATGTGGCTTATAAAGTAGTGCCTAACTTGACCCTAGACTGCCCATTCAGCAGTGTCTCCTACCATTCTCCCCATTCCAGCTGTCTTTCTGGTCCTGTGAGTGACTTTGTGCTCTCTCCCTATTTCTCACTTTTCTCTTCCTGGGCACTCTTTCTCTACCCCTTTTGCTTGCGTAACTCTTATTCATCCTCTGGTTGTTGTTGTTGTTGTTGTTTGCCGTCGAGTCGGCCCCGACTCATAGCAACCCCTCCTTGGGTTTCCGAGGCAGTATCACTACGGAAGTAGGAATGCCCAACCTTCCTTCCCATCCTCTGGTACTCAAGCTTAATTGTCACTTTCCCTTGGAAGCCTTCTAGAATTTCTTTTCATTCTTGCAACAGATGTTCATTGAGTGCCTCCTGGAGCCAAGCAGTGAGGATAGAGTGCTAAAAAAGATAGGTAAGGCTGTTGTTCTATGGGAGTTGGCATTTTATTGAGGGAAAAACAGTAAACAATTCATATGATAGGTACTGATAGTGATAATAGCAATGATTAAAATAGACCTAGGTTATTAGTGCAAAGTGTACTCTGTGTGTTTGTGTTTGGATCTGTTGCAACATCAGATACATTACCCCTGGTGACGTTTGAATTTAAACCTGAAGAAGAAACCAGCCAGGCAAACATTGGAGAGAAAGACAGCTAGGCAGTAGAAACAAGTGAAAAGGCCCTGAGGGGGAAACTTCTTGACATGTTTGAGGAACAGAAGGAAGACCTGTGTTGCTGGAGTATAGTGAGTACAGGGGAGAGCAGTAGAGAGATCCAGTGGTTGGTTGGGGTCAGGTCATGCATCACCTCATAGGATTTATTTGGTTTTTATTTTAAGTGCAATGGAAACCTCTAGAGGATTTTAACCAAAGGAGTGATACAGTCTGCTTGCTTGATTGATTAAATTAATGTAACAGCTTTTTTTCTTTTAATTTTTATTGTGATTTGGGTGAAAGTTTGCAGAGCAAATTCATTTTCCATACAGCAGTTTAATATAACAACATTTTGAGGTATAACTCATACACACAACTCACCCATTTAAAGTGTACAGTTCAATGGTTTTTAGTATGTGCAATCATCACAACCAATTTTAAGATATTTTCATCACCCCAAAAAGAAACCCATCAGCATTACCCATTAGCAGTCACTCCTCATCTTCCCCTACTTCCAAACCTGTTGTTATTAGGTGCCGTCTAGGTGACTCTGACTAGCTACCTGTGTACAACAAAGGGAAACACTGCTGGTCCTGTGCCAGCCTCATAATCCTTGCCATGTTTGAGCCCATCATTGCAGCCCCTGTGTCAATCCGTCTTGTTGAGGGTCTTCCCAGTATTTGCTGACCCTCTACTGTACCAAGCATGATATTCTTCTCCAGGGAATAGCCCTTTCTGGCAACATGACCTAAGTAAGTGAGATGAAATCTGGCCATTCCTCACCTCCAAGGAGTGTTCCAGCTGCACTTCCTCCAGGACAGATTTGTTCATTCTTCTGGCAGTCCATGGTATTTTGAGTATTCTTTGCCAGCACCACAATTCAAAACCATCATCTCTTCTTTGGTCTTTCTTATTCATTGTCCAGCTTTCACATACATATGAGGCTATTGAAAACACAATGGTTTGTGTTAGGTGTACCTTAGTCTTCAAAGAGACATCTTTGCTCTTCAACACTTTAAAGAGGTCTTTTGCAGCAGATTTGCCCAGTGCAATATGATGTCTGATTTCTTGACTGCTGCTTCCATGGATGTTGATTGTGGGTCCAAGTAAAATGAAATCCCTGACAACTTCAATCGTTTCTCCATTTATCGTGATATTGCTTATTGGCCCAGTTGTGTGAATTTTTGTTTTCTTTATGTTGAGGTGTAATCCTTACTGAAGACTGTAGTCCTTGATCTTCATCAGTAAGTACTTCAAGTCATCTTTACTTTCTGCAAGGAGGGTTGTGTCATCTGCATATTGCAGGTTATTAATGGCTCTTCCTCCAATCCTGATGCTACATTCTTCTTCATGTAGTCCAGCTTCTCAGATTATTTGCTCTGCATACAGATTGAGTAAGTATGGTGAAATGATACAAACCTGACACACTCCCTTCCTGATTTTAAACCATGCAGTAGCCCCTTATTCTGTTTGAACAATAGCCTCTTGGTCTATGTACAGGTTCCTCGTGAGCACAAGTAAGACAACCACTAATCTACTTGCTATCTCCATGGATTTGGCTGTTCTGGACATTTCATGTAAATGGAATCATACAATATGTGGTCTTTTGTGTTTGGTGTCTTTCATTTAGCATGTTTTCAATGTTTATCCAAATTGTAGCATGTATTAGTACTTCATTCCTTGTTATTACTGAGCAATATTCCATTGTGTGGAAAGAGTACATTTTGTTTATCTTTTCATCAGTTGATGGCCATTTGAGTTGTGTCCATTTTTGGCTATTATGGTTAATGCTTCTATGAACATTCATATACAAGTTTTTATGTGGACATTCATTTCAGTTTTCTTGAGTTTATACCTAGGAGTGGAATTGCTGGGTCCTATGGGAGCTCTGGTGGCATAATGCCTAAGGCATTTGACTGCTAACCAGAAGCCTGGTGGTTCAAACCCACCAGCTACTCCTCAGAAGGAAAATCAGGCAATCTACTTCTGTAGTGATCCTGCTTTGGAAACCCAAGGAAGGGTCGCGCTGAATCAGATCCAACTCCACAGTAGTGAGTTTGGTTTTGGTTTGGTATGGTAAGTCTAGGTCCCTGTGTGGTTTAAAATGTTTGTGCTCACTACTAACCTAATGATTGATGGTGTGAACCCACCTGGTATGACCATAGAAGAAAGGCCTGCCAAACTGTTGCCATAAAGATTAAAGCCAAGAAAACCCTATGGAGCATTTCTACTCTGTAACACACGAGATCATCGTGAGTTGGAATTGAGTCGATGGCAATGAGTTTATGATAACTCTATGTTTAACTTTTTGAAGAAGTGCCAAAATGTTTTCCACAGCAGCTGCACCATTTTACATACTCAGAAATGATTTCATTTCAAAAACGTGTGCTGACTCTACTGTGGAGAATGGATTGTAGGAGGCAAGACTAGAGGCAGGCAGAGCTGGTAGGAAGCTGCTGCAAGACTCCAGGGAACTGATGATACTTTACACAGGGGTATTAGCATTGAAGATGGAAAGGAACTGGGAAGATTAAGGTGCATTCAAGGCAGACTTGACAGAGTTCTTGATGGATTAGATTTAGAGTGAAAGACAAAGAGAAGAGCTTTGCACCTTAGGAATGGAGTGGATGGTTGTGCCATTTAGTGAAGTGGGGAGAACTGCTGGTATAAATCAAATACTCTCTTTTGGATAAATTAGGTTTCAGATACCTGTTGGGCATTCCAGGCAGAGATATGAAGAGACTGTTGGTGCATGTGTTGAGGTCAGGACTAGAGAGATATATTTGAAATCATCAAATAGTTAATGTCAAAGGATGATAAGTTAACCTGTGGGGAGGAGTGAGCAATGTGGTATTTCAGCATTTAGACATTAAGCAGAGGAAAAGAATCCATGAAAGGAGACTGAAAATGACTGCCTGCCAGGGAGGAGGAAGATCAAGCAATCATGGAGGTATCATGGAAACAGAGAAGATGTTCCAAGAAGGAGGATGTAGACATTTGTGCCACATGCTACTGAAAGCTAAAGTCATGTGAAGGGTACAAGTGACCATTAAATGTGGCTGCATACCCAGTATCAGTGATATCTGTAGGAATGGGTGGGCAGACTGGGATAGAGGAGAAGATCACTAGAGGTGAGGAGATCAAGGAACTGAGAGCCGAAGTGATGGTTGGATCGTTCACATGGTTAAGGTCACCCAGAATGATTACAGCATGGGATTGGAAGAGCGTTCCAGGCATAACTCCTCAGTGAGTAAGTGGGAAGACCTGGAGGTTTGCAGATGGCAGTAATAGGAAGGGAGGGTGGGAAGCATGATGGAGTGGCATCAGCTTTAAAGGAGTTGGGGTTTTGAAAGAGAGAATTCAAAAAATATTTTGGAACTAGTAATGGGGAGCAAGGAAGACACCAACTTCACTTTTAGGCTCTGGGGTACTTACAGTATGAAAGAACTAACGTTTGGAAAGGTCACAAAGAGACAATGTCTTGGGGGAACAGCCAGGTTTCATCTAGGGTAAGAATCTGAAACCAGGTTGTTATGTTGGATAATTTGTTGAAGACAGTCCATGGGTTCCAGAGGGGCATGCTTGAAGGACTTGGGAAGACAGATAGGAGCAGGATGTGGAGAAACAATGCTTGAGTAAATGTTCCCTCTATCTGCTGTCAGCATTTGTCTTTTATCACAACCCCTACCAAGGGCTATTGCAATTATTGATATAAATGTCTTCTCTTTAGACTATATTGTTGGTGTTAGTTGCTGTTCAGTCTGTTCTGACTCATGACAACCTCATGAAAAACAGGACAAAATGTTGCCTGGTCTTATTTTATCTTCACAATTGTGAGTATGAGTTCATTGTTGTGGCTATTATGTGTTTTGAGTGCCTTCCAACCCAGGGGCTCACCTTCCAGCATCATGTTGTTGTGTGCCATCCAGTCGGATCCGACTCATAGCGACCCCTCCTTGGGTTTCCGAGGCAGTATCACTACAGAAGTAGATTGCCCAAACTTCCTTCCTTCAATCACATAGTGTTTGAATCACCAGCCTTCTGGTTAGCAGTCAAGTGCCTTAGGTACTATGCTACCAGCCCCATATTGCACCATATTATGTTGTGATCCATAAGATTTTCATTAACTTATTTTTGGAAGCAGATTGCTGGGCCTTTCTTCCTAGCCTGCCTTAATTTGGAAGTTCCACTAAAACCTGTCTACCACAGGTGACCCTACTGGTATTTGAAATACCAGTGGCATAGCTTCCAGCATCACAGCAACATGTACGCCATCACAGTATGACAGACTGACTGATGGATGGTGGCTTTAGAATATAAGCTCTGTTTTATGGAGAGCATATATATATTTTTTATTCACTGCTCTAGCTCCAGTTTCTAGAACAGTTCCTAGTATGTAATGCATGATCAATAATGTTTGTTGAATGAATGAAAGAATAGTTGAGACTCTTTCCATGATCCTATTATATTGCAAGTATAGCAATTGGCTAAGGGGTCCAGAGAGGGGTGTATAAAACCAGAGGCTTTCTCATTCCTCAGTCCTTGAGTTCCTTCTCATTCTGACCCTAGTGTAGAAGTCAAATCAATCCTGCATTTTATCTCAGAGTTTTTGGCAAATAACAAGGTATAAGATATTGACTTAGAGTTGCTAGGATCCCACTGGCCCAAGCTGGCCCCATTACTAGCTATTTGGAAGTTGAAGTAGATGGATTGGATTGGGTTTTTGAAGGAGTTTGCCAGTTTGTGGTGAGAATTGAGTTGTATTTATTATAGTTTCTGCCAGCGGTATTTTGCCAAATATTTATTTAATCTGAGGATCCTGGAGAAGTGCTAGGGGGTTTATGGGCAGGCAGCTGGTTGCCAGCATGGCCTGTGTTTGAGCTGGCATCCCTCACTCTGCCTGGTGCTTGATTAATTCCAAAGCTGTGGAGCCTGCAATAACCTGGCCCTTCTCCTCTCCAGCAGCCAGGCTTGGTTTCTCTGCCCATGCCTAGAATTAGCCTCATCTTGGCTTGTGCCACTATCGAATGCCCAAGAGTCAGATTTGAGGTCAGATCCTATAGGAAGAGCTGAACTCATATTTACACCTTTGGAAACCAGGGAGAAATGGAAATAGATGGTTTGAAAATTAAAAGAATTTATTGCATGCTTTTGCAGCTTTTCGCCATGTCTTCGTTTGCTAGGGCTGCCACAACAAAATACCACAGGTAGGTGGCTTTAAAGAACAGAAATTTATTGTCTCACAATTTGAAGGCTAGAAATCCAAATAAAGCACTGGCTCGAGAGGAAGATCTTTTTTCCTCTTTTTCAGTTTCTAGTGTGGTTGTTGTTTGTAGTTAGTTGCTGTAGAGTCAGTTCTGACTTACAGCAACCCCATGTGTACATAGTAAAAGTACTCCACAAGGTTTTCAAGGCTGTGACTCTCTGAGGTACATCACTAAGCGTGTTATCTGAGGTATCAGAAGGAAGGTGGGGCAATCTACTTCCCTAGTGATACTGCCTCAGAAACCCAAGGAGGGGTTGCTATGAGTCGGGTCTGACTCGACGGCATACAACAACAACAACAACAGGGTCTGAGATGTCTCTGGATGGGTTTGAACTGCCAACCGTTTGGCACTTAAACACTTAAACAGTCAAGCACTTAAACAGTTGCATCACCCAGGGATCCCATAGCTGCTGGCAATCCTTGGCATTCATGAACTTGTAGTTGTGTCTGCCTCTCTCATCACATGGTGTCTATCTGCCACTCTGGTATGATTCATTAACGTAACAAAAGAAAATATCTCTGTTTCCAGACAGGACCACATTCACAGGTATAGGGGTTAGGACTTCAATATATGGTTTTGTTTTTTGGAACCCAATTCAATCAAGCCAGCAAGGTTTATTTAATCTTTAAGAAATAAAGGGTGATTAATCAAACTAAGAGGAGAGCATTATCCACTTGTGTACTGGGGCAGAGGGTCTAATAACACCTGTGATTATTGGAATGTCAAGAGACATGATGCAGACAGATATTTATGCCTTCTTTGTTCCACATTGTATTGGTTAAAAAAGAATTATAATGGAATTGTTCTTTTCAAGAGCATTCTATATTAAAATAGCTGTCCCTTTGTCCCTTTTGTAACCATCACTTTTCTTTGTGAAAAGGTATATGGAAAAGCTATATAAATACAATATAGGTGAAAATGTTGAAAGTATGACAATAATAAAGAACATATCACTGTTTAGTTTTTTTAAAGATCTAATGTAAAAGAAAGTCTAAATTAAGTTGATCAAATCAATTAAAATTGATTAAAAAGACTGAAGAATCACCCTAAGATAGATAAGAGTTGTCAATATAGAAATAATATATAAAGAGGATGGAGATCTTCATTTAAAATACATTATTAACTATTTAATAATATGCTACCTACAAATATAGAAATTAACATGTATACCTGTTTTCCTACCACCCAGCTTTATCCAATTTTACCCTTTGCCCTATCCTTGGGTTTCCGAGGCGGTATCACTACAGAAGTAGATTGCCCAGTCTTCCTTCCGAGGAGTGGCTGGTGGGTTTGAACCTCTGGCCTTCTGGTTAGCAGTCAAATGCCTTAGGCACTATATCACCAGAGGCCCCAATATATTATAGTCATAACAAACTGCACTTACAACCATCCTTTTTTATCTCGTACTTCTTATTATTAGTAATATATATCATTAGTAACATACAATGTTGCAGCATTTAATTTGCTGATGTCATCTAATGACATACAACAACTGAACTTGGAGCATCTGACAGCCATTGTGACTCAGACTTTATTGTTATGGCACAGATGCCAACTTCATTGTAGACCAGGCCTGTAGCATGATCTTATTCAGCATTTCCTAAGAATAAGAAGCATCTGTTGTTAATTTGAATGAGATACCAACTTATATCAGAACTGACTTACAATGGAGTCATTGGAATGTAACCTTGTCCCAAGTCGGGGACTACCTGTATATATATATATATATATATATATATATATATATATAGCAACACACACACACACAATTCTAGTTCCCTTATTTTATCAGCTGTGTAAAATACCATTGCATAAAAATATATCATGAGTCAGAGCCAACTTAATGGCAACTAACAACAATAGCAGCAACAACAATAGTAATTTCTCCAATATGTTTGTGTGTGTTTATTTAGATATTCTCATATTCTAGAAGTGAAACAATTAATCTATAGGACTAATGGACTATGTGAACTGTAGCCTCCCTGACCCTGAAACCAGAAGAACTAGATGTTGCTTGGCTACCACTGCTGACCACTCTGACAGGGATCACAGTAAGAGGTTTTAGATAGAGTGGGAGAAAAATGTGCAACAAAACTCAAAATTATATTTAAAAAAGACCAAGTTTACTAGTCTGAGGAAGACTTGTGGAACCCCTGAGGTTATAGCCCTTAAAAAACAAACAAACAAACAAACAAAAAAAAAAACCACCAAACCCATTGCCATCAAATTGATTCCAACTCATAGCAACCCTATAGGGCAGGGTAGAACTGACATATAGGGTCTCCAAGGCTATAAATCTTAAACAAAATAGACTGCTTCATCTTTCTCCTATAGAGTGGCTGGTGAGTTTGAACCACCAGCCTTTTGATTAGCAGCCAAATGCCTTAGTCACTGCAATGCCAAATTCCTTTGAATGAGGCCCCACTAAGATTTGAACTTGGATTGCTGGATTCAAAGTCCAGAGTGCTAACCATTATACCATGGGCCCTTGTGTTGTTGTTGTTATGTGCCGTTGAGTCGGAGGGACTCATAGTGACCTCTCCTTGGGTTTCCAAGGCAGTATCACTACGGAAGTAGATTGCCCAACCTTCCTTCCGAGGAGTGGCTGGTGGGTTTGAACCGCCAGCCTTATGGTTAGCAGTCAAGTGCCTTAGGCACTGTGCCACCAGAGCTCCCCTTAGGCACTATGTTGTTGTTGCTGTTATGTGCCATCAAGTCGGCCTGACTCATAGCGACCCCTCCTTGGGTTTCCGAGGCAGTATCACTACGGAAGTAGATTGCCCCATCTTCCTTCCAAGGAGTGGCTGGTGGGTTTGAACCGCCAGCCTTCTGGTTAGCAGTCAAGTGCCTTAGGCACTGTGCCACCAGAGCTCCCCTTAGGCACTATGTTGTTGTTGCTGTTATGTGCCATCAAGTCGGCCTGACTCATAGCGACCCTTCCTTGGGTTTCCGAGGCAGTATCACTATGGAAGTAGATTGCCCAACTTTCCTTCTTAGGCACTATGTTGTTGTTGTTATGTGCCATCGAGTCAGACTCGACTCATAGCGACCCCTCCTTTGGTTTCCGAGGCAGTATCACTACGGAAGTAGATTGCCCCATCTTCCTTCCGAGGAGTGGCTGGTGGGTTTGAACCACCAGCCTTCTCGTGAGCAGTCAAGTGCCTTAGGCACTACGCTGCCAGAGCTCCCTGACACGCTTTAATCCAAGGAACTGAACTCGATCCTTGTGGTTCAACTTTCGCTAAACAATAGATAGACCTATAAGGTGAACAATGATACCCGGAGGGTATACATCATTAGAATAAACAACCATATGAGATCAAGAGGGTAGCATTTGCTCAGGTTTAGAGCTATGAAGGCAGGAGAGGATAGGAAGGAAGGATGAAAGGCAGTGGTGGGCATGAGGAGGAAGCGGAAATAGTGCCGTTTCATTGTGAGGATTACAGTGAATGTACAAAACAGAATGTATGTGGCTTGTTGAATGGAAAACCAATTTGCTCTGTAAACTTCTACCCAAATCACAATACAATTTTTTTTTTTTTTTTTTGGTAAAAACACAGGTAAACATCTTTCTGGTATTCTCTGCTTTCAACCAAGATCTAGCTGGCATCAGTCATGATATCCCTTGTTCCACGTCGTCTTCTGAATCTAGCTTGAATTTGTGGCAGTTCCCTGTTGATGCACTACTACAATTGCTTTTAAATTATCTTCAGCAAAACTGTACTTGTGTGTCGTATTAATGATACTGTTTGATAATTTCCACATTCTGTTGGATCACCTTTCTTTGGAATGGCCACAAATATGGATCTCTTCCAGTCAGTTGGCCAGGTACCTGTTTTCCAAATTTCTTGGCATACATGAGTGAGCACTTCCGGCTTTGTGTCCGTTTGTTCCAATTCTTCTTGGTACAGTGACTGATGCTTCATCTTCTTTTGAAGCTTCCTGCAGTCATTCAGTTGTTTGCCCATGGAACCCTTCAGTATTAAAACTTAAGGCTTAAATTTTTCCTTTACTCTTTCAGCTTGAGAAATGCTGAGAGTGTTCTTCCTTTTTGTTTTTCTAACTCCAGATCTTTGCACATTTCATAATACCCTGCTGCTCCTTCTGGAGTTGCCCTTTGAAATCTCTTCAGCCCATTCATGTCATTATTTCTTCCATTCCCTTTAGTTACTTTACATTTAAGAGTAAATTTCAGAGTCTCTTCTGACGTCCATTTTGGTCTTTTATTTTCCTTCTTTTCTATGACCTTTTGCTTTCTTCATGTATAGTGTCCTTGATGTCATCTCACAACTTCACTAGATATTGTCAAATTGCTCTCCAAAGTGGTTGTATTGATTTATGTTCCCTGCTAGCATAACTTTCAGTCTGTGGAAGTTCCCATTTCTCCAAATTCTCAATGCAAACTAAAATTTCTGTCAATCTGAAGGATGTGAAATGATATGTTATTTTTGTCCTAATTTCCACTTCTCATTACCATTGGAGGCGCTCTGATGGCATAGTGGGTAAGGCATTTGGCTGCTAACCATAAGGTCAGGGGTTCAAACACACCAGCTGCTCTGTGGGAGGAAGATGACGCTATCTATTTCCTTAAAGATTTGCAGACATGGAAACCCAATGGGTGTTGCTATGAGTCGTAATCGACTTGATGGCAGTGGGTTTGGTTTGGTTTTGGTTTTTTAGCACTGAGCTCGAGCATCTTCTCATAAATTATTGGCCATTTAGATTTATTCTTCTGTGAATTCCCCATTCATTGCCTTTGCTTTAATTTTTTTTTTTAATTGAATTTTCTTTTAGTTATTGAGTTGTAGGAATTCTTTATATTTTCTAGATGCTGATTCTTGGTGAGCTATATGTATTACAAATGTGTCTCTTTTGGTAGATAGAATTTCTTAATTTTAATGTAGTTTATTTTTATCAATATTATTTTTTATGGTTAGGGTGCTTTGCTCTTAAGAAATATTTCTCTACCTCAAATCATAAATATTATCTCCTAAAAATGCTATGGTTTTGTTTTTTACCTTTAAGTTTTAATCCATTTGAAGTTAATTTTTTACATGGGATACAGTAAGAAATGTCTCATTTTTTTCCCATGTTGGAAACAGTTGTCTCCCGTACCATTTATCGAATGGTTCATCCCTTCCAGTGATCTGCAGCTATTAAGACTCTCTATATGATCGATCTCTGTGTTATATATAGTATTCATATGTGGATAGGTCTGTTTTTGATCTCCTTATTTGGTTCCCAGGATCAATTTGTCTATTCCCACCCCAATGTGTCATTGTCTTATTTGCCATAGTTTATTATAGCTTTGAAATAAGGCTTGATACATGGTAGATCAAATACCTCCCCGCCCATCACCATATTTGCTCCTCATATGTGTCTTGCCTATTCTTGACCTCTGCTCCATGAACCTGTTGGAAGATAATCTTGTCTAGATCCTCAAATTCCTGTAGGAAGTTTGATTGGAGCTCATTGAATCTATTCATCTATTTGATGGGAATTGACTTTTAATGATATTGAGTATTCTGTCTATGAACATGATATACCTCTCCAAATATTTTTGCCTTCTTTAATATATTTCTGTAAAGTTTTATATTTTCTCCTTGTTCATTTTTTGTTACAATTTATTCTTAGAAACTTTGGTTATTTTTTGTGGCAATTGTAAATAGTATGTTTTAAATTATATTTTATATTTGCTTCTATTATATAGAAATGTAATTTATTTTTGTATGCTGACTTATATCCAGCCATTTTAATTTAATCTTAGCAGATTCTTTTAGGTTTTCTATATAGATAATTATATCATCTGTGAATACTGAAAATATTCTTTCTTTTTTCCCAATCCTTATACTTTTGATTTCTTGTTCTTGAATTGCTGTGCTGATTAGGGCCTCTAATGCAATGTTGAGAAGGAATGATAATAGTAACTCTGTTAGTAGTCTTGTGTCTGATATTAAAGTAGATATTTCTAATGTTTCATAGTTAATAGTAATATTTGTGTATGACTTTTCTGAGGAGGTATGATTTAAACTCTTTAGTAGGGTAAAGAACTTTTCTTCTTTGCTAGTTTACTAAGAGTTTATATTACAAATGGATGTTGAGTATTATTGAGTGGTTTTAATGTAAATATTAAGAATGATCATTTTTCCCCCTAAAGTCTGTTAATATGGTGAGCTATATTTATTTATTTTATAATGTTAAACAAACTTTAATCCTGGGATAAATCTAACTTGTTCAAGATGTATTATCATTTTTATACATTGCTGGATTTAAAAATCCAGCAATTTTTAAAAATTTAAAATTCTTTTCAGATTTTTACATCTGTGCTCATAAATGGTAATGGCTCTGGAGTTCTTTTCTCACAATGCCCTTGTCTGACTTAATGTCAAGGCTATGTGAGCCTAAAACATGAGTTAGAGTGAGAGTTCCCTTCCTTCTTTATGCTGTTGAATGATTTGTATCAGATTGGAATTATTGGTTACCTGGATATTTAATAGAACTTGGTAGTACCACAACCTAGGCCTGGTGCTTTTATCTACTGCCTTATTTTTCAGTGGGTGTTTATAAAAATAATGAAGTTTCTAGATTTTTTTTATAAAATTTGATAATTTTATTTTCTAGGAATTTTTCCATTTTATTTTAACCTTCCAATTTATTGTCATGAATTTTTGTAATATTTTCTTTTTCATCTGTGTACTTGTGTTTTCTTTTCTTTTTTTAGAATTTATTTCATTTTTGTTGTTGTTTTTGAGAATATATGCAGTAGAAGGTACATCAATTCAACAATTTCTACACATACAATTCAGTGACATTCATTACGTTCTTCAAGTTGTGCAACCATTCTCACTTTTCTTTTCTAAATTGTTCCTCCCCCATTAGCATAAAATCACTGCCCTTTAAGTTTCCTGTCTAATTTTTCAAGTTGCTATTGTCACTTTGATCCTATGTAGTTAGTTATAAAAAATCACAGTGCTCAAGGCAGACATTCTTTACTAATTAATTAAGCTAAACATTGTTTGTTTGTTTGTTTTTATTGTGATTTGGGTGAAGGTTTACAGAGCAAATTCACTTTCCATACAGCAGTTCACATACACTTTGTCTCATGTCATTGACCACAGTCTACCACAATGGAACAGCTCCCCTCCCACCTCCTCCCTACAGTTACCTCTTCCCTGTGTCCATCCCTCCATACACTCCTGCCCCCTGAGCTGTCTCCCTGTGCATAAGCAGCCTTCTTTCTCCCATGATTGTTCTCTCCAAGGAGTGTACCTACCTGAGGTAAATGTTCAACTCATATGACTGTCTTTTGTTTGGCTGAAAACCACAGGTGTGGGTTCAATTCCAGATCTGAAAGGCAGCTAGGGGCCATAGTCTCAGTGGTTCACCAGGCTCTATCAGACCAGCAA
>NW_006921681.1:2400286-2401576 GCF_000298275.1 Orycteropus afer afer
GATAGTCTATTTATGCCATATATTAGGGCCCCTAAATTTGCCCCTAGATTTTCCTTGAGAAACTCTATAGTTTTAGGTTTCACATTTAAGTCTTTGAACATTGTTTGGTTTTAAGACTTCAGGAGATATTTTTGGTTTAAGGTTTATCACAGGGGAATAGTTTTATGGATTTATTCAGACTTAATGGATCCAGAGAGTCTAGATTCCATGAGAATTTTAAATTCTGATTTGGTTTTCTCTCTTTTGTTCAAGATTCTTCTATAGAATCTTTGTTCAAATGTTCAGTAATGGTAGCCAGCCACCATCTAGTTCTTCTGGTCTGAAGGAAAAGGAGGGAGTTGTAAACGGAGGCAATCAGCCACACACTTCATTTCCTCCTCCTATTCCTGACTCTTCTTCTTCTGTTGGTGCCAAGTGAATAGAGACCAATTGTTTACATGTATTTTCTTTTCGAATCTAGATATAGTTTATTCTTTTCTTGTCTTATTGCTCTGGCTAGGACTTCTAATTGAACAAAAGTGGTGAGAGAAAGCACCCTTGACTTGTTCCTGATTTCAAGGGTCAAGCTTTCAATTTTTCTCCATTTAACATAATGTTAGCTGTTGACTTCTCTTATATGCCCTGAGTCATATTGAGAAACTTCCTTTCTTTCCCAATCTTCTTAAGGGTTTTCATTAAGAAAGAGTGTTGGATTTTATCAAATGCTTTTTCTACACCCATGGAGATGATCATGTGGTTCTTTTCTTTTGTTCTATTGATGTGGTGTATTATACTGATTGATTTTCTAATGTAGAACCATCTCTGCATTCATGGAATAAATCCCACTAGATCTTGATGCATAGCTCTTTTAAAATAGTGTTTGATTCTGTTAGCTAGTATTTAATTGAGGATTTTTTGCATCTGTGTTCATAAGGGATGTTGGCTTGTGGTTTTCTCATGGTGTTTTTGTCTTGTTTTGGTGTCAGAATTACGTTTGCATTGTGGAATGAATTAGGGAGTATTCCTTCTCTATCTTTTGGAAGACTTCAAACAAAATTAGTGTCACTTGCTCTCTAATCTTTGGTAGCATTCCCCAGCGAAACCATCTGGTTCAGGACTTTCTTTGTGTTGGGAGATTTTTGACCACTGATTTGATTTCTTCTCTTGTTATGGATCTGTTGAGAGTTTCTGTTTCCTCTTGAGTCAGTTTGGGTAGGTTGTGTGCATCTAATAATTTTCCCATTTCATATAGGTTATCCAGTTTGTTGCTGTAGTTGTTTATAATATTCTGTAATAATTATCTTTATTTCT
>NW_006921681.1:2404281-2448960 GCF_000298275.1 Orycteropus afer afer
AGTTAACTTTTTGTTTTTCTTGTGCTGCTTTCAGGATTCTTTCTTTGTCTTTGGTTTTGGTGAGTTTGATGATGATATATCTTGGTGATTTTCTTTTGGGGTCTATCCTGTTTGGGATTTGTTGGACTTCTTGGATGGATATATTCTCATCTTTCATCATACCAGGAAAATTTTCTCTGTGATTTTGTTTGTCTCTTCGTATTCTGGAATTCTGATTACATGTAGGTTATTCCTTTTGATGGTATCCCACATGAACCTTAGGCTTTCTTAATTTTATTTTGATCTTTTTTCTAATTGATCCATTTCCAAAGAAGTATTGAGGTATTTGTCTTCAAACTCAGTAATTTTGTCTTCCATTGATTCAGTTCTACTCTTTTGCCCATTCAGTGTTTTATCTATTTTTAAAATTTAGTATTAATCTTCTGGATTTCTATCTGTAGATTTTGTATCATTTCTAATTTTTTGTTTGTTTTGTCATTTTGTTCTTGTATTGTCTTTAAAAATTGTTCTAGGGTTTTCTCTGTGTTTTCCTCAATTTTGTCAGTATCTTCCTTGATCTATCTCTCCATTCATTGAAGGTACCTAAATATAATTCTTTTGAATTCCCTATCAGGGAGTTCCAGTGCTGTGTCTTCCTCAGGGATGTGTTTTGGGTCTGTATCCTGGTCCCTTGTTTCTCCTGCTTTATCTTGCTTCTTTGCATGGACTGTGATGCTCTGTTGTCTCTGAGGCATTGTGATGTTTTTGTGTTTATATTTAATTGGTGATTGATGTTGGAGTGACTTGCCCACAATTTTCATTTTCTTTGTTTTGTTTGTATGTTATTTGCATAAGCAGGATACTGTACTGTGCTCCTTTATTCTCTAGTTGGCAGCACTTATACACTCACCACCTGTCTCCTTTCCCATTGTCAGCCTCTCATATGTCCCTGCTGTCCTTGGCAAATGGAACCTATTCGTAGGTCCCTGGAATCTGAATGAGAATGCTGTCACTTTAAAATCCAAAATGGCCACCACTAGTAAATATTCAAAATGGCTGCACATTCCATCCCTTTGAATATCCATAATGACCGCTGCTTGTAAACAATCAAAATTACTGTGCCCTCAGTCACTTTAAATGTCCAAAATAGCCACCGCTTGTAAACATTCCTGATGGGTAAGCCTTCAGTCACTTTAAATATCCCATATGGCTGCCACATATAAATAATCAAATGGCTGTAGCCTCCAGACAGTGGAAAGTCCACAGCTCAGGTTTTGTCCCTCCTTGATGTTTCCTTTTCTAGTTGTAGGCTACCAGCACAGTCTTCCCTGCAGCCCCTTGGTGGCCAGGGCTGATCTTTAGGTCAGTTCTCAGGTCCCAACACCACTTGGAAATATTCAGGCTGTTGGTCCTGTCAGAGTAGCTGACAGTCTACTGCTCTGACTGTCTCCATACTCAGTGTTTTTGTTCAGGTTTTTCCACTAGTTGGTGCCTAATCTACTTCTGTATACTTCATTTCAAAGCTCAGGGCTCCAGGATTATCTTCTGTATCTCTGTCAATTGATTTATCTTTTCTTTGTTGAAGAGGGTCTCTGTAGCTTGTTTGCCTATTCTGCCATCTTACCAGAAGTCTGGAGTCTTAAAAGCTTTTGAGCAGCCATCTAAGATCCAACTATTGGTCTCCTTTCATCTGGAGCAAAGAAGAGTGTTGAAAATAAAAGTCATTTAGAAACAACTAGTCCTAAGATATGATTGACCACAAGGACCTCAGCCTTCATGACCTGAGACCAGAAAAACTAGGTGGTGCCTGGCTACCAATGCCAACCACTTGGAAAGGGATCGAAATTGGAGATCCTGGATAGAGTGGGAGGAAAAATTAACACAAAAATGACCAGAATTACTGGTTGGATAGAGACAGGTAGAACCCTTAAACTGTGGCCCCGGGTTATTCTTCAGGCCTGGAAATGGACTCACTTCTGTGGATTACCTCACAGCCCAACAATAGGAAAACCTACAAGTAGAACACCTACCCCAGGGAGATACACCCACCTACCCTAGGGAGATTCACCCCTTAGATCAATTAACAATGAGAAGTCAGAAGGATAGCATTCACATAAAGAGAAAGCTGGAGACAGGAATGCATAGATAAGAAGGGCACAGGAAAGGGGTAGTCATAGGGAAGAGAGGAGAAAAGAGCTTTTTAAGATTGGGGATTGTTATTTGGGATGTGAAACCACATGTGCATGAACTGTTGAGAGTAAAATGAATCTGCTTTGATGATGTTTCTACAAGCATATTTGTACATTCTGTAAGAATGTCCAGGTATGTAGTAGAGCTGAAAAGGGGCAAGGTTGTGGTGACTTCTTGGCCACAGCCAGCTACCTGGAGGGAGAGAGCAGTTGGACCTGTGGTCTCGGGACCATGGTCCTAGGGGACATCAAGCTCAATTGACATAACATACTACACAAATACATTGTTCCACATCCTACTTTGATGAATAGCAACTAGGATCTTAAAAGCTTGCAAGCGGCCATCTAGATGCAATGATGGTTCTCTCCTTGTCCAGAGCAAAGAAGAATGAAGAAAACCAAAGACACATGTAAACAATTAGTCTAAGGAACTGGTAGACCATGTGATCCTCAGCCTTTATGACCATGAGACCAGTAGAACTAGATGGTGCCACTGTTAACCACTTGGAGGGGGATCTGTGTAAGAGATCCTGGATATTCAAAATATATATATATATAAAGACCAGGTTTGCTGGTCTGATAGAGCCTGATGAAATCCCTGAGACTATGGCCCTTAGCTGCCTTTCAGGTCTGGAATTGAACTCCTGTGGCTTCCAGCCAAATAAAAGACCTGCATATGGGTCTCTCCTTGGAGATATCAATCATGGGAGAACAGAAGGGCAGTGTATGCACAGGGAGACAGCTCGAGGGGCAGGAGTACATGGGAGGGAAGGGCACAGGGAAGACATAACTGGAGAGGAGGTGGGAAGAGAGCTGTTACATTGTGAGAAAATGCAGTCAAAGTCATGAGACAAAATATGTATGAACTGCCGTATGGAAAATGAATTCACTCTGTAAACTTTCACCGAAATCACAATAAAATATTTAAAAAGAAAATGTGTGCAGCCGAAGTGCTCCTTGGAAGCAAGAATGGCCAGACTTCATCTTACCTTCTTTGGTCATGTTGTCAGAAGGGACCATTCCCTGAAGAAGGGTGTCAAGCTTGGTAAAGTGGAGGGTCAGTGAAAAATGGGAACATCTTCAGCAAGATGGATTGACACAGTGGCTGAACAAGGGGCTCAGGTATAGCAAGGATTGTGAGGCTGGTGCAGAATTGGGCAGTGTTTCATTCTGTTGTACACAGGGTTGCTATGTGTTGGAACTGACTTGATGGCACCTAACAACAACAAGTTATAATATGTAGCATTTTGATTATCAGTCATTTCTAAGTATTTTCTAATTTCCATTATGATTTCTTTAAAACTGTTACCTTAATTCCCAAACAAATGGGATTTTTTCTAGAATCTTTTTGTTATTGATTTCCACTTTATTTGATTTCTAGTGTAATTAGCTGTAGTTTGGAGAACATGATACACATGGTGCTAGTTCTCATGAAAAATTGTTTGAGACCCAATGTGATTCCATTTTGTAAATTTGGACAATGCGTTATCCATTTGTTCGGTGCCATGTTTTAAATATGCCCATTAGATAAAGCTTCTTAATGTGTTGCTCAAATTTTCTTTATCTTTGCTGATTTTAGTTTTTATTTTGATCTATGAATTACCAAGAAAGCATGTTAAAAAGTCTCATTTTAACAGTGGATTTGTCAGCTTCTCCTTGTATTTCTGTCAAAGGTTTTCTTTATTGACTAATTCACTTTGTGATGAATTTGTTTTCAACCAGTTCCCCTGGAACTGGAGGAAGATGCAGGTTGTTCCTTGTTTCATTTGCCCAGTGACCAGTCAAGGGAAGTTGGAATCACATCTATCATTTCCAGCAGCATAAACAGTTAAGAATATGTTCAATTGTGTTAATTTAGAAACCACAGCCAGAGACATTTATGGCTTTGTCCCCTTGCTCATGCTTTTTCCTCTGCCCAGAATGCCTTTAAAAATGCCTTTTTCTCTACCGCTTGTTCACCTGGTGATTTTTTTTTTTTTTTTTTTGGTCTCCCATACTCTGCTCCAAAGTTACCTCCTGTTACGATTATTTGTTTCTCCTTCCGGCTCCTCCTCTATCACCAGTGTGGAGCATAGGGCCAACAATGAGTAAGTGGTCAACAAGTATTTATTGCACTGAAATAGCTTCTGCCTTCAAGCAACTCCTTTTTATAAATTATGTTCCCATACCCAAATTAATTCATCCTCTTGTGTTTTTTAAATTAAGGTAAAATGCACATAGCATAAAGTAAACCTAAAAAAGGAGGGGGACTAATTCAGTGGCATTTAATACATTCACAATGCCATTCAACTGCCACCTCTATCTAGTTCCAATTCATTTCTAGTAACTCCAAAGGGAGGCCCTGACTCTGTTAATCAGCCACTCTATATCTTCTAAGTCCCTGTGACTATTGATCTACTTTCTGTCTCTTTGGTTTTGCTTCTTCAGAACATTTCATATAAATAGAATCATATGATGTGTGACCTTTTGTATCTGGCTTCTTTCATTAAACAAAATATTTTCTGTATTTATCCATGTAGTAAATTTATCATCACTTCATTGCTTTTTATGGCTGAATAATATTCCATTATACAGATAGACTACATTTGTTGATAAATGGTCATCAGTTGATAGATATTTGGGCTGTGTGTTCGTTATCTAGTGCTGCTATAACAGAAATGCCGCAAGTGGGTGGCTTTAATGAACAGAAATTTATTTTCTCACAGTGCAGGGGGCTAGAAGTCTGCAGTCAGGGTGCCTGCTCTAGGGGAACATTTTCTCTCTCACTGTCTCTGAGGGAAGGTCTTTGTCTCTTCAGCTTCTGTTCCTCGGATGCCTATCTGTCTTCCTCTGGTGTGCACCTTCTCCTCTGTGCTTGCTTCTCTGTGATAATCTGCTCTCGTTATATTTCAAAGGTAACTGGCTTAAGATACACCCTACACTCATATGGCCTAATAACAAAGAAAACTCTCCTCCCAAGTTGGATTACATCCACAGGTATAGAGATTTAGGGTTCACAACACCTATTTTG
This sequence comes from Orycteropus afer afer, assembly GCF_000298275.1. Classification (NCBI taxonomy): domain Eukaryota; kingdom Metazoa; phylum Chordata; class Mammalia; order Tubulidentata; family Orycteropodidae; genus Orycteropus; species Orycteropus afer. The sequence continues at coordinate 2,409,460 of NW_006921681.1, forward strand.
GGGATACATTATCCAATTTTTAAAATTTTTACCCCCATTCCTTTCTTCCTATTCTCACTCAATATTTTGTTTTTCACTGTCACAGTGAGAACATAGTGAGATATGTTCAGGTTGAATCCAACATAGATGTAAATCTTTTCCCATTACTTTTTTTTTTTTTTAACTTTATATTGTGATTTGGGTGAAATTTTACAAAGCAGATTCATTGTACATTCAACTGTTCATACATTTTATTTTGTGACACATTCCTTGCAGTGTAACAGCTCACCTCCCACTTCCTCCCGGCGATTACCCTTTCCCTGTGTCCTCCTTCCCTATGCATTCCTGCTTCCCTGCCTTTCTCCCTGTGCAGATGCTGCCCTTCTGATCTCCTCCCAGGGTTGATTGTTTTAAAGAGTGCATCTCCCTGGTGTAGGTGTTCAGCTCATAGATCTGTCTATTGTTTGGCTGAGAGTTAAGCCATGGGAGTGGGTTCAATTCTAGGCCCAAAGGGTGCCTCAGTGCCATAGTCTCAGGGGTTTCATCAGTCTCTACCAGACCAGTAAGGCTGGTCTTTTTTATGATTTTGAGTTTTGTTCCACATTTTTCTCCCACTCTATACAGGATCTCCAGTTTTGATCCCTTTCTGAGTGGTTGACATTACTTCTTAATGTAGCAGACTTTCCGGGAAGGTAAAGGATAGGGAGGAGGAATAACAGAAGACAGTGTGATAGGCCTTTAAATGAGTCAGCCCACCCAGATGTGGTCACTGTGGTCAGCAAAGGAGGAGAGGTTATTCAAAGAGTTAATTAGTACAAGAGAACCCTGGGCATCTGATGAGAGGGTTGCCTGCCTTGGGGCCTCTCCATCTTTGTCTCCCCAGGTGCTGCATCTCCTGGACAGCCTTCCCTGGGGACACAGGAGGATACTTGAACCCCATCACTAGGAAAGATATTTGCTTTCTGGGACAGTGCCATGAGAGGCTAGATTCCCAAACCCTGGGCAATGGAGTGTGGGAAGCAGTGACTCAAACGCACGGCTTCTCTGTCATGTGTATCAGTTCATACTCTCGTCTGTGATTCCCTAGGTCTGGAGACAGCCAAGTGCTTAATGATCTTCTTCTGCACCATCAATTTTAGGCTCTGGGAGCTAAAATTAACTTCCCTCTCCAGAGCCTTGGGGAAGATGATCAGCTCTGTCCACCCCTCCCGTGCTCAGAGTGTGGCTCATAGTGGCGTGCAGGGTGCTCAGCAGAGAGGCCAGTCCATCCCAGCAATGTAGCTCTGAACTAGGACCTGCTGGGGACTGGTCCCTTTTAGTCCCTGTGAGCTGTGCCGTCTTAAGAAGGGACAGCATTTTGCTGCCCTCTGCATGAGAACCCTTATAGCATGAAGTGGTCATGTGTCTGTGTTTGAAGCCCAGCTCATCCCTTCCCAAGTCTGTGACCTCAGGCACATTTGCAGAAACTGGGAATGACCCAATGCCATGGGTTTATGGTGAGTAAAGGGGATCCAGGAGGTGAAGGACAGGCTCAGTGTTGGCAGTAGTAGGTGTTCATTTAGTGCTGGTCCCTTCTTAAATCTTCATGTCAGTTCAGGAATACAGAATAATTCTTTAAAAACTATTTGGCTCTAGACTTCTTCATATGATCCCCGGATGGGGGAGGGAGGCAGCAATTAAATTTTTCCTGGTCAATGTGAAGATGCATTTGCAGTCCTTTGGAGCTAGACCAAGTGCTGAAGCAGCTCAGAGGTGTGCAAGCCAGAAAGTTGAGGAAGATGGCCTGGGCTCAGCAGAATCCAGCAGGAGCCAGTGGGGTCTAGCAGGTCCCAGGAGAACCCAGTAGAACCTGGGATAACCCAGCGGGATCCAACAAAGACAAGCAGGACCCAGTGGGACCTAGGAAGACCCAGCAAGGACAGGCAGGACCCAAGTGGGACGTAGCAGAACCCAGCAGGGTCCACTAGGGCCCAAGAGGACCTAAAAAGCCACAGTGGAACTCAATGAGACCCAGTGGGACCCAGTTAGGGAAGATAAGCTGGACCCATGAAAACTCTGCAGGACTCAGCTAGGCCCCACAGGGCCCAGTGGAACCCAGAAAAACCCAGTGGAACCCAGAGGGTCCCAGCAAGGCCCACTGGAATGAAGATCCAGAGGATCACAGAATTTGGAGGACTTTAGCGGGACCCAGTGAGACACATGGCCCAGCAGAACCCAGCAGATCCGAGGAGAGTCTATCAAAACCCAGTAAGGCCCAATGGGACCCAGTGGAACCCAGCGGAATCCAGTGTTACCTAGTGGAATCCAGAAGCACCTAGCATTTACTGTAGATCACCATGATCAGTGAGGTCTCCCCACCTTCAGCCCCAAGATACTTTTGGAATTTCTGTCTGCCTTTGGTACTATCCTCGCTACTGAGATTGTCAGCCCTCTTGTCAGTTTGTACATGAGTCACACCACTCCTTTCCTTGCCTCCCACCCACCCCTCCCCAGGACAAATGGCACATCAAGGAGCCAAGCAACGAAAGCTCTCCAGGCCTTGAATCCCCTGAAGGAGCAGCTTGTCACACTGTGAACGCGGCTGTATTATTCTTCTGTAGGACTTATTAGATTAGAAACTTAGTAAAAACAGCCTCAGCTGCAACTGCTATACATAGTCACTATCAACAAGGAAAATTTATGCTTTAAAAATAAAAAGAAACTCGAGTGCATTAGTCAGTGTGAAGAACTATTCACAAAAAAAAGGTTTGTTCTCCAAGTAAACAGCCACAATGGAATTGTAATCAAATTTCTTAATTATTTCCATAAATCTTGGGTACATAAAAATACACAAAGCTCTTTTTCAAAAAGTCACTGTTTACAAGTGCCTTGGATGAAAGAAGAGGTAACCCAAACAGCCCTTGTGTAACTGGAAGTTTCCTGAAAGGAAGATGGCGTGCGTTGGAGCTGAGAGCAGAGTGGGATGTTAGGGGCATGAGCTGCCCACATGCCTGTGGTCATCTCCGGCCAGAGGCTCAGAGGGACTGCTTCAGAGGGACACCAGAGAGCCCCAGTAGGGGGAATGGGCCCTAGTTCCGATCCATCTAAACTCTCCTATTAAGGAGTGGCGTGAACAAGCGAAAGGAAGTGTCTTCTGTGACTCTGTTTCTCAGCTGAGTGTCTAACACTTTGGGAACTAGGGTTAGAGCCTTGGTTTGCTGTGGGAGGGAAGGGAAGTAGGGACAGCTGGGTAAAGCCTGGGAGAGGCACATGAGCCTAATTACTACTCTTCAGGCAGGAGGCAGGTTGGTCTTGGGTGAGTGGTGTGTCCTTAGCAATGTAGAGGAATGACTATGGTGAACAGAGAGGGAAGGATCCCTGGTGGCACAGTGGTCAAGCACTCAGCTGCTAATCCAAAAGTTGGTGGTTCAGACTCACCCAGTTCCGCTGGAGAAAGACCTGGCGATCTGCTCCCTTAAAGAGCACAGCTTAGAAAACTCCATGGGGAAGTTCTGATCTGTCACATGGGGTTACTATGAGTCAAAAACCACTTGATGGTACCCACCAGTGACAGTACAGATGGGGCCTCCTGATGGAAGGACCGCTGAGTTGAGTGTGGGGTACAGGTTTCCTCTGGTCAGACTTTGGGCATCCAGATTTTCCTCCTCAGGATTAGTGATTCTTTTCTAAATTATGTTGGCACTTCCTGTGGGTTCTCAAGGCTGGTGTGTATGTGCGTGTGCATAGGGACTGTGCACATGTGTTTACCTCTGTGCGTGTATATATATGCGTGTGTATAAATGTGTGCATGTGTGTATGTGTGCACACGTGTTATATCAGGAGACTGTCCTCTATGTTAGCCACCACAGTTACCCCTCTAGACTGCTCCATCCTCAGCAAGGAAGATTCACCAGCTCTCTCCCATAAGATAGAAGAAGAGCTTGTGAGAAGGACCCTCTAGCCTAGGTGACAGAGCACACACCTAGATGCAGGTGTCCAGGTGCTGCCTCACATCCCTGTGGACATGTTAGGAAGTGTTCACACAGGGTCGTTGACATCTGGCTGTGATGCTGGTGTCAGTTTTAACACCATGAAATAGGTAATAGAGATGCTGGATACATGTCAATAAAATAATGGAGATTTTTTTTTTTTTTCCCATGCATCAATGTCTGGTCCTGGAATTACTTTTCTTCTGTTTTCTGTTCCACCACAATCTGCTTAGCTCTTCAAGAAAGCCAGATAGAGTATCTTATTTGAACAGTTGGCCACACATTCGCATGATAACACAATTCCATTAAAATGTTCATACATTCAGCAGAAAGGTACCATGCCAAATGGTCTATGTGTTGTATTAAGCTGTACTCAGAATTAAAATGTGGAATCCCAAGCTTTCTGAAATGTGGTTTCCCTTATAACAGCAGGGGGATTGGCAGTGGATCATGGGCCACAAGCTGTGGGAGTCTGGTGGCCACACAGGATGGTGGGGAGGGGCTGGCCAGAGTCCCCTTGGCCGCAGCCTCCTCCATGTGGGGAGCTGATATCCTCTGCCCTGTGGGCTCAGATTCTGCCAGGTGCCTGGCAGGTTGCATGAAGGATCATCCCCTCTTCTCTGCTCAGCCCTCTACTACTCAGCCACAGTCCCCCAGCCTAGAGGGCACTTCCCTCCCAAGGGCCCTGACAACAGTGTGAATGACCTTAGGTATCTCTCTTCTCTCCTTTGTGAGATTTGAACCACCATCCTTCTGGTTAGCAGTCAAATGCCGTAGGTACAATGCCACCAGAGCTGCCTTTTGGTTTTTTTAGTGGGCTCTGTAGCCTGGATTGGGGCTCAGCTAGGCAGGGAGAAGGAAGGGGGAAGGAAATAAACAAAATGAAACCAAATTCACATTTTAAAAGTACCTATTACTTGAAATTGCACCAATATGGACTTTTGGACAAACGTAGTTTTTATACAGAATTTGTATAATTTTGCAACAGAGGCCAGCCACATAAAATATATATCTGGACTCTCTTGCACTATATAATTTTTCTTCTTCCGGATATCCTTGATATTATTGCTGACCCAAAATAGGAAAAAAAAAAAAAAAAACTGGTGTTTTAGTTAGGTCTGTTTTCTGAAATTTTTTAAGCAAGTCATGTACAAGAAGTGACTTTGCAGCTACTAATTTTGATACCTTTTAGATATGTATAAAGTGTGTTTGTGGAAGCAGCAAGCTGATAAGTGCTGCATTTTGGCTATTCAGTTTTATTTCTAGTTAAACATCAGCCTGATGTGTTCATTTATTGTTGTTGTTGTTAGGTGCCATTGAATTGGCTCCAACTCACAGCAACCTTATATATAACAGACCAAAATATTACCCGTTTGTACCATCTTTGTGATTTTTTGGAGTACGTTCAAGTCTCTTGTTTCAAACACCGTGTCAATCTATCTCATTGAGAGTTTCCTTCGTTTTCACTGACCTTTCACCTTACCAGTCATGATGCCCTTTTCTTGCACTTGGTCCTTCCTGGTTATATATAGAAAGTAAGAGGGACAGATTCTCTCCATCTTTGCTTCTAAGGAATATTCTGATTGTGTTTCTTCTATGACTGATTTGTTCATTCTTCTGGCAGTTCACAATACATTCAATATTCTTCTCCAATAGCATAGTTCAAATGCATCAATTCTCTCTTCTTTTCACATTGTGCAGCTTTCACATGCATATGAGGGCTTGAAAAGACCAGGGCTTGGATCAGATGCACCTTAGTCATCAAAGAGGTGTTTTGCAGCAGATTTGCTCAATGTAATATGCTGTTTGATTTCTTAATTACTCCTTCCATGGACATTATTAATCCAAGTAGAATGAAATCCTTGACAACTTCAGTTTTGTCTTCATTTCTCATGATGTTGTTTATTGGTTGAGTTGTGAGGATTTTCATTTTATTTACATTCAGGTATAATCTATACTGAACTCTGTAGTCTTTGACCTTCATCAGTGTAGTGCTTCAAGTCATTTAATATATGACACTGTCATAGTATGTATAATTTTGTGATCTTTATTTCCTGCTGTATTCATTTTAAACATCTAAATAAATTGCTGTATTGTGCTAAAAAAAAAAAAATGTTTACTATGTGACTGGCACTGGCTGGACACTTCTGTTTCTGTGGCTTCCATCTGTCTTTAGCACAATCCTATAACTAGGCACCACTCTCGACTGCAAGCTACAGATGGTGAAACCCAAGCTCCCAATGGGGGCTGAAGTTCTGCAGCTAGAAAGTGGTAGAACCAGGCTCTCACTCTAGGTTGAAATAAAAGGAATCTCCTTTCTGGACCATGGTCTGCCAGAATCCACAGTGGCGGCCTTACATCTCCCCTTTTTGATCCCTGCTAATCCTTGACCCTTGGCGCCCATTGCTTTCTCGGTTTCAGCTGGCCTTTTGCTTTCTGATCATTCATTGTTCTGTGTGTAGTGACTTTTGCTTCCCTGAGTTTTATTTATCTTTCTAGTGTAGGGGTTTATTACGTGTTGTTGTTGTTGTTAGTTGCCACTAAGTTGGCTCTGACTCATGGCGACCTTCTGTATAGAACAAAATACTGCCTGATCCTGCACCATCTTCCATGATCATCGATGTGTTTGAGTCCATTGCTGCCGCTAATGTGTCAATCCATCTCACTGAGGGTTTCCCATATTTTTACTGCTGACCCTATACTTTACCAAAGGAGACTTAGTGGTACAATGGTTAAGGGCTTGGCTGCTAATCAAAAAGTTGTTGGTTTGAACCCACCCAGTGGCTCCATGCAATAAAGACTTGATGATTTGTTTCTATAAAGATTACAACCTGCAAAACCCAATGGGACAGTTTCACTCTGTCATGTAGGGTCATTATGAATTGAAGCCGATTTGATGCACCCAACAAAATACTTTACCAAACATGATGTCCTTTTCTAGTGATTGGTCTTTTCTTGGTGAAGCACCCAAAGTAAGTGAAAAGTCTTACCATCCTGCTTCTAAGGAGGATTCTGGTTATACTTCATCTAAGACTAAATGCTTTTTGATGACTATATTAGGAGCAACTGTATTAGTTTCCTATGCTATACATAACAGATTACCACAAACTATGTGGCTTAAATAAACAGAAATTTACTCTCACTGTTCTGAAGGTAAGAAGTATGATTATCAAGGTGTCAGCAGGGTCATGCTGCCTCCATATCTAGGGGAGAATCTTTCCTTGCCTCTTCTAGATTCTAGTGGTTGCTGAATCCTTGGCATTCATAGTTTGTAGCTGTATCTTTCAGGCTCTGCCTCCAGAGAACAGAAGCTGGGGTTCTGTTGGTAGTATATGAGCAAGCTCCTGGAGAGGTCGAAGGTGACCCATCCTGGCCCTTATGTCATTAGAGCTCCTCTTGTGTCTAGGTGAGATGTCATCTGCAAAAGCTATTCCACTGCTGAAATAATGTTCAGAAGCCCCTGAAATGTATCATAACACTGTGCTGCCCTACCCCAGGCCCAGAAAGTGAGGGTGTGCCCTAGAGAGCAGACTTTAGTCTCTCCTCACGGACTGTCAATGCACAAGTTGATCTAGTGCTGCCTTTGTGCACTACCTTACCTCTGGCTAGGGTCTTTACTCCCACCCTCCTAGCTGAGGGGAGTGGACTTGGTGCCCTTGAACCCCACTGTTGGTTTGTGGATCCCAGATGGTGGGCTATGCTCAATGCCTTCACGATTCAGAAAATAAGATGTCAGCAAAAGCTCTTTCCTGCCCACGAGTGCCATGATTTCACAAATACATCTTTTTCATTTTTGTTAATCTTGTAATCGTTCCCCACACTTCAGTTTTCAGTTTCTCAGCTCCCACCCTTATGTAACTAATGATCTATAAGCAAATCCTGAAGTAGACTAGGTGAGTCACCAGTCAGAGTGGATCAGAGGCATGAGGGGCCTTGGCTCTTCATCCTAGAGTCGTAGCTCCTGGCCTTGGATGTGCCTGCCCATCCTGTACCTGCTCTGACCTCAGAGTCCTCCCTTTTGGAGTGTGGGTGGAGTGGACGTCTCCTGATCCTCTTTAGAGTCCTAGAATCCTTTTGTAATGTGATTAATCACCTCTGCAGCATTTTGTGCCGTCATATTATTGCGCCAAGGGTTTTCTTAAAGTGAGATACACTACTCATAGTGGTTGAATCAATGCTGAGGTAGGCGGATAGGTGTGGGCAAAGCTGGCAGGGAGAAAAGCCCCAACTAGTGGCATTTAGAGCTCTGTGGTGATCAAAGAATAGGCATTCCTGAGTTCACTAGGGAATCTTGTGGACTGCAGAAGCCCTGGATAACCCAGAGTGTACACTTGTTAACTTCTTCCCTGCTGAGTATCTAGCTGGATTGATACAATAGCTGCAAATTGGACTCAAACATAGCAATGATCATAAAGATGGCAGAGGGCCAGGCAATGTTTTGTTCTGTTATACACAAGGTCACCATGAATTGGAGCCAACTTGATGGCAACTAACAACAACAAGAACAACAATAATATAACAGGTCCACCAGATCATGTGCAGATATCCTCAAGCCTCATAGTCAGGGACTGACACACACTGGAGTCCAAGTGCCTGTTGACTTCAGCCATTAGCTCTGCTCCAACTCTAGGTGTGTCTGACCTTCTAGCTCACTTGACTTTTTCTTCACTGGCCTGGGTCAGGGATGGGAGTGGGCAGATGTGAGACTGTCTGTCCAGGACCCACTGTCTGGTATCTGCTACAGGAGCTTAGGAGCTGTCATGAATTTCTAATATTTAATTCAACAATTTTTGGAAGAACAGATTAACTGGGGAGGTAGTGTAGTTGTGAATAAAAGTGTGAACGGTAACAGTGATCAGGGCATTTAGTAGCTGTGTCATCTTGAGCCACGTTATGTCCCACAAACTCAGGTTTCTCACCTGTAAGGTGAAGATAATAAAAAAGGTCCACCTCAGAGTGTCATTGTGGAACTGAGACATACATGTCAAATACTTAACATGAGCCTGTTGCTATTGGTTGCCATCTAGTTGACTCCATGTGGACAGAGTAGAACTTCTCCATAGGGTTTGCAAGGTTGTGACCTTTTGGAAACAAATTGCCAGCCTATCTTCTGAGATGCCGCTGGTTCAAACAGGCAACCTTTTGGCTAGTAGTCAAGTGCTTAACCATATGTGCCATCCAGGGTCTCCTATGGAGGCCTATGGAAAGCTTAGTAAAAAAAAAAAAAAAATTAAAATACACTTTATTTTTTAAGACCATTTTAGATTTACAAAAATCATGGGATGGTACAGGGAGTTCTCATATGCCCTGTATCCAATTTCCTATATTATTAATATCTTAAATTAGTGTGATGTATTTTATAACTAGTGAACCTATAATGATATGTCATTGTTTACTAAAGTCTACAATTTATTCAGATTTCCTTAGTCAAAACTAGAAGAATGTCCCTTTTCTGTCCCAGCATCCCATCCAGGACACTACATTACTTTTAGTTGTCATATCTCCTTAGCCTCCTCTTGGCTGTGACAGTTTTTCTGACATCCCTTGTTTTTGATGACCTTGACAGCTTTGAGGAGTTCTGGTCAGGTCTTTTGTAGAATGTTCTTCTGTGGGGATTTATCTGATGTTTTCCTCATGATTAGACTGGGGTTATGGGTTTGCGAGAGGAACACCCCAGAGGTAAAATGCCATTCTCATCACGTCATATCAGAGACACATACTATCAAAATGACTTAGCGCTGTTGATATTAACCTTGATCACTTGGCTGAGATAGAGTTTGTCAGTTTTCTTCACTGTAAAGTTACTCTTTTTCTGTTTTCCATCTTGTCCTCTTTGAAAGAAAGGCACTATGCAAAGCCTACACTTAAGTCTCTTGCTCCTTAATGGAAAACTAGAGTCTCTGCCAACTTGAGAGTTAAATATCTACATGAATTATTTGGATTCTTCTGCATAGGGATTTGTTTCTTTTTCCCTTTAAGGAAGCTTAAAGTAGAAATATCACAAACAGTACTCTCTGATCACAATGCAATAAGAAATGGATATTATTAACGAACACAAAAATCAAAAAGACTCTTTCATCTGAAAATCTTAAAAAAAAAATCTTTTAAACAACTTTTGAGTAAAAATGGAAGAACAAATTAAAATGAAAACCAAATAGTGATAATGAAAATACTACCTAAGAGCATACCTTATGCTATGTGCAATCTACTTCCGTAGAGATACCGCCTCAGAAACTCAAGGAGGGGTTGCTATGAGTCGAATCAACTCGACAGCAGTGAGTTTGGTTTTTTGTTTAGTTGATGCATATGAAAGCTGGATGACAAGTAAGGAAGACTGAAGAGGAATGGTTGCCTTTGAATTATTGTGCTAGTGAAGAATATTTAATATATTCTGGACTTCCAGAAGAATGAACAAATCTGTTTTGGAAGAAGTACAGCCATAATACTTACTAGAAGCAAGGATAGTGAGACTCTGTTTCACATGCTTTGGTTGTGTTATCAGGAGGGGCCTGTCCCTGAAGAGGAACATCAGTGAAAAAGAGGAAGATCCTCAATGACGCAGTAGTGCAACAGTGGCTCCAACATAGCAGTGATTGTGAGGACGATACAAGACTAGGCAGTGTTCATTATGCTGTACAGAGAGTCACTATGAGTTGGAATTGACTCAGTAGCACCTGTGTCTTCAGCTGGGACAGAGAGAGAGAGAGACAGAGAGACAGAGAGACAGAGATTGAGATTGATTTTATCTCAGGGAAATGGCTCACACAGTTGTAGAAGCTGGCCAAGTCCCAAATGTCAAGACTCAAATGTCAGGCTGAAGACTTTTCCTGTCTCACACAGCTGCAGGAACTAATGAACCCAAGATTGGCAGGCAGTATAGCAGCCTTTGGCAGATGACAAATCCAAGATTGGCAGGTAAAATGGCAGAGTATTGGTTCACAGGCTAGAAGGACACAATCCCAAACTCAGCAGGCAATACAGCAGGCTACTGGTTCATCTCCCAGAACTGGAGATGATGAGCTAAATGCAAGACCAAGATTCAGCAGAAAGCCAGAGAATTTTCCCAGGACAGCCATATATAGATTGGAAGCAGGCCATACCCCTGAGGAAACTCCCTTTCAACTGGCTGGCTGCTCATAACATATCTCTCATAAAGGTGATTACATTATATCAGATCTTATCATGGGGATGACTACATCACAACTGTTTAAACCACTTAGAATCCTGGTCCAGCTAAGTTGACAAACAACCTTAACAATCACAGGGTGTAATATGGAAGTCACCCTGGTGGGGTATAATTCAGAACTCGCCCTAGTGGGAGGTAATTTGGATATCTCCCTAGGGGGGTGTAATTCATAATTTCCCTGGTAGGATGTAATTTAGAGTCTCCCTGGTTGGTGTGATTCAATCTTTCTGGTGGGGAATAATTTGGAATCTTCATGACAGGTGTAATTCAGAGTGTTCCTGGTGAAGTAGAATTCATAAGTAATTCTGGTGTAGTGTAAGGAGATGTTCCAATGGAGTATAATTTAGAGTTTCCCTGCTGGGTGTAATTCGGAGTCACTCTGGTGGATGTGATTCAAAGTCACCCTGGTGGGTGTAATTCAGAGTCTCCCTGGGGAGCGCAATCCGGAGTCTCTGTGGTGGGTGTAATTCGGAGTCACCCTGGTGGGTGTAATTCATTCTCCCTGGTGGGTGTAATTCAGAGTTTCCTGGGGGGTATGATTCAGTCTCCCTAGAGGGTGTGATTCAGAGTCTTCCTGGTGGTATGATTCAGTCTACCTAGAGGGTGTGATTTGGAGTATGCATGGAGGAGGTCATGCTTAGCTGGTCTGGGAGAAACATAGGAGGTTCTCAGCAGGTGAAGAAGGGGACATGGGGGTGAGATGTACCAGTGGGGAAGAGCTTGAGCACAGGGCAAGAGGGGGGCTTGGGGCCGTTGCGTACCCCTCTTGCCTTGTGCTCATTGAGCCCTGACATTGATTTTGGGCTTACCAGGTGAGGAGTGTGGGCTAGGGATATGGTTCCCAAATCAGGAAGCTTGACTAGTGCCAACTGTGAGAAGTGTTCACAGGTGTAGTGAACTGTTGGAAATTAGGATGACCTGGCATCTGAGCACTTGTTTTGGGGCTGGGAGTACCAACTGCTTTTCTCAGGAAGCACTGTCTTTTATGTCCAAGCTCATTTTTTTAGCATAAGATATATCTTCTGTCATGAAATAATAATGAAAGCAGATGGCATTTTTTAAAACATCCTTACTTAGCGAAATAAAAAGTTTTTAGTCCTGTATCTGTCCTCCCATCATCATTTATTTATTTATTTATTTAACTGGATCATACAATCTAAACATCTGGGAAACTAGGCATTCTCTATTTCCCAAATAAAGTTTCATGGCACTTTTCAGTTTTAAAAAATGTATTTATTATTGTTATTGTAAAGTATTTCCAACCTAGAGGACAGTACAGAAAGAGGAGCATCCATCACGCCCGCTTTCGGTTTAACAAAGCCCAGACTCCTTTGCAACAGTGACATTTTGTATTGCACTTTCACAAGGTGCTGGAAGGATTTGCTTACTCCTGCTCCCCCTCCAACCCACTGGAATATGAGATTTTGGAGAGCAGGGGCCAGAGCTTGTTCAGACAAATGACATTTCAAGGCAGCTATTTTGATAGAACTATTTTGAGGCTGCTTCTTTGAGGCAGCTGTTTGGATGCAGGGACATTTGAACTGGGCCTAAAACAAACCACTACATTTTTAGCTTTTTTTTTTTAATTACTAGGTGACATGAAAACCCTAATGATCACAGTGGTCTGATCCCATTGTGCGTGGGGTTGCCAAGAGTCAAAGGCTGACTTGACAGCTGCTGACACCGACAACAACAATAGGCAAAGCAGACAGCCATGCTCTATCCCTGGGTCCCAGCCTCTCTTGGCCTCACCCCTCCCTGACCTCACTGCATCATGGCAGCCACGTTCGCAGAATTGAACACAAACGACTCATCCTTGCTACATGTTTCCAACAGGAAAAAAGCAGGAGAAAACCTAGATGTCTATCAGTAAGGGAAGGGTTAAGTAATGTCTGCTACGTGCAGATCATCAACTGCCAAGCAGCAATGAAAAAGAATGAGTTACATCTGTAAGGACTGACACTGAAGGAGGTTGGTGATATATGGTTGAAGGAAAAAAGCAAGCCATAGAATAACACAGTAAAAGCTGCATTGTGAAAATATATGCATCTAAATGTATATATATATATAATATCTAATGTATAAAAGGATGCAGTGCATGTAATATAAACCATTTTTATATACTTAACCAATCACCACTGACTAGATTCCCACTTACGGTGACCCCATGTGTGTCAGAGTAGAACTTTGCTCCATAGAATTTTCAGTGGCTGATTTTTCAGGAGATTGTCAGGCCTTTCTTTCTTCCAAGGTGCATTGTGGGAATTTGAACTGCCAACCTTTTGGTTAGTGGCTGAGCACACTGGTTGTACCTCCCAGAGTCTGTGTACATAATATAAATGACACCTGTTATATCTGTATGTATAAGCATAGTGCCTAAGGCACTTGACTGCTAATCAGAAGGCTGGTGGTTCAAACCCACCAGCCACTCCTCGGAAAGAAGGTTGGGCAATCTACTTCCATAGTGATACCACCTCAGAAACCCAAGGAGGGGTCACCACGAGTTGGATCTGACTCGATGGCACATAACAACAATGACAACATACATATATATATATATATATATATATATATATATATATATATATATATATACACACCCACACCGAAAACTCTGGGAAAGTATGTATGAGGCTGTTGAGTGTAAGTGCTTCTGAGAAAGAGACTGTTTGAAGTTGGTAGAGGAGGAGAATTTCAATTTTTACTTGTTATTCTTCCAATTGCTGAGGTTGATTTGTGTGTTTGTTTTTTACAAGAGTGTATTACTTTCGTAATTTAAGAAATAGGAAGAAAACAAACAAATAGTGAGTATTATGTGTGTGTAAGTCATGAATCACAAACCTCCATTGTGATACCTCCATTGTGATACCAAGTAGACTTTAGATGCCCATAATGGTGATAATTAACTTCATTGGAATACTTACTTGGAGCCAATCTCTATTCTAAGCACTTGGAATCCACTAACTCATCTATGTCACACAAGCACTCCCAAAAGGAGGTAATCTATGTTATACAGATGAGGAAGTAAGCCAGAGAGATGGCAGCACTCACTTCAAGAGACACAGCTATTGCATGTTGCATATTTAGTTATTGAATTACAAGACAACTTTTTCTAGTCAGGTACCAGTTGTCGTTGAGTCAGCTCTGACTTGGTGACCCCATGTGCTTCAGAGTAGAACTGTGCTCCTTAGGATTTTCGATGGCTGTTTGTTCAGAAGTAGATTGCCAGACCTTTCTTCTGAGGCACCCCTGGGTAGTCTTGAATATCCACCCTTTTAGTTAGCAGTAACCATTTGTACCTCACAAGGACTCCTCCAGACAAGTACATAGGTATTTCTTTTTAAATTCTGGGTTTTAACTTCTGATGTATTCGTGCTTGCAAAATTCAAGGGTCGTTATGGAGGTCATTGTGGATCTGACATTTTGTTTGTTTGTTTGGTTGGTTCAATTTGAACACAGCTTTGTTTGTAAGAGCACCTTGGCCATGGGAAGGGTGCCAGGAACTTGTCAGCCGTCTCCATCAATAACGAATGGTTCTGTGTTTCTATTTTAAATCAAAAGAATTACGAGGTAGGACACCTCATAGCTTTGTTCTGAATCTTCAGTGTGAACGAAGACTTGACAGATTATTCTAAAGTTACTATTGAATTCTCTAGTCCTGCATAGAACTGTCTTGTTATTTTACTTTCAGTATAAGCGCCACATATAAATTGTTCCTAATAGCCTAAGCAGTGGGTCTGGTGTCCTACCACACATAGCATGATCAATAATTGTGCATCTTTGCATTATTTAGTTACTCTACAAATCATCCTTTTCTTTGAAGAAGATTCTCTAGAGAGGGGAGAGCAGGGCACCATTCTTTCTGTACCCAAATGAACAGCTTCCATAGCAAAGATTTCCAAGTGCATCATTGTATTAACCTCTTAAAACTGTTAAATTAATAAAATCAGCTTAACAGAACCCTGATTAGTTTGAAATTGCTTTAAATTTGGTCATTAAGTTTCAGGGAACATGTAATTTTCTCCACATCTGGTACAGCTGGAGGCATGAGAGGCGAGGACAGAAGTGGCAGTAACAAATACAAAGGATGGCAGGAAACCCTTTGTCATTGATGGTTTCTGCACCAATGGTTTACAATCCTCGGGAATGAACTTCCTGGTGAGACATTAGGCCTTGCATTATTTCTTCAGGATAATATAGAACAGCTGGGCATCAAGGCAACTGAGCTCATTTCCAGAGAAGCCTGGGAGCTCACTGTGTGGCTCTGGACAGGCCTTCCCACTTTGCTTCTGTGCCTCGACACCCCCTTCTGTGAAATGGGCTGATACCCACTGAAGTTCTGTTTTTCAGCTGCTGGAGGAATAGTACTTGGTTGGGAATAACACCATCTCCTGTGGAGAGCTATTAGAAGAATCTGAGGTATATCATTTAGATGGTCACATGTCAATGTGCATTTGACTGTCTTCTACGCTAACCAACCTCTTGGATCTGGCTCTTCTAGTACTGGCTCCAGGATCAAGCCTCAAAGTGGTGAACCTAATGTTGGACAAGTATGGGCAGCCAATCCTTTTGTCTGCATCTTGGATCCACTTTGAGGCTAAGGTTTGACAAGCCTGAACTTAATGCTATGTGTAGTATCTACCCTGGTGGAGGGCCTTGGCTCCTGGCCTTCTGCTGGGACCAAACCAAATACCAGTTCCTGTCAATTCCATGGTGCTCCCATGTGCTGCAGAGTAGAACTGTGCTCCATAGGGATTTCAGTGGCTGTGACCTTTCAAAAATAGATCACCAGGTCTTCTAAGGTACGGCTGGGTAGACTTGAACCTCTAACCTTTTTCTTGGTAGCCAAGGACATTAGCTGTTTGAATGACCCAGGGACTCTTCAGCTGAAGTAGCACCACTTTATTCACCCCTGGTAACTGCAGTCTCCAAGAGTCTTTATATTTTCTCATTGAAGAACATACCAGTGCTTTATGGACAAATCCTCATGTGAGAAGGGACTGAAGACAGGCCTGGCAGGTGGAAATGTAGTAGGAGCAGCAGGATCATTATGGAAAGAAGCTCCTGGAATCTAACCTCTGGGAGTCCTCACTGGAGCTGGACCCTGAGGCTAAGCATAACTCAGATGGAACTGTTTGTACTATGGCCTCTTGCTAACCTTTGAGAAGTGGCCACAGGCTGCAGCAGGGGTCACTGTAGTGTCGATCAGGACTGACTCCCTGTTTCTGCCAAGTCTGGTACTTAGTCTGCAAAGTAAGACACCTGATTCCACCTCACAGATAAATAAGTGAGGCCTTGTGGAGTTGAGTAACTTTCTAAAAGTCACAGACTGGGCTAAGAGCTGACAAGGATTTGAACCCAGAAATGAAGAGTGAATGAAGACTTCCCTGAGGGAGAAGGGGAGGAGAATTTGGAGGAAGACTCATCAACAACCTGAGATATGCAAACAACACAACTTTGCTAGCTGAAAGTGAAAATAACTTTAAGCATTTACTATGAAGGTAAAAGATGACTTTTAGTATGCTTTTAATATGGACTACACCTGCATATAAAGAAAATGAACATCCTTACAACTGGACCAATAAATGATAAATGATAAATGGCGAAGAAATCGACATTGTCAAGGATTTCATTCTTCTTGGATCAACAAGCCATGACTGTGGAAGCAGCAGTCAAGAGATCAAAGGACATATTTATTACATTGGGCAAATCTACACAAAAGATCTCTTTAAAGTATTGAAAAGTAAAGATGTCATTTTGATGACTAAGGTGTACCTAGCCCAAGTCATATTATTTTCTGTCACTGGTATGTGTGTGAACGCTGGACAATGAAAAAGGAAGACCAAAGACTTGACACGTTTAAATTATGGTGTTGGTGAAGAATATTGAATATACCATGGACTGCCAGAAGATTGAACAATTTGTCCTGGAGGAAGTACAGTCAGAATACACCTTGAATTACAAGACAACTTTTTCTAGTCAGGTACCAGTTGTTGTTGAGTCAGCTCTGACTCTTGGTGACTCCGTGTGCTTCAGAGTAGAACTGTGCTCCTTAGGATTTTCGATGGCTGTTTGTTCAGAAGTAGATTGCCAGACCTTTCTTCTGAGGCACCCCTGGGTAGTCTTGAATGTCCACCCTTTTAGTTAGCAGTAACCATTTGCACCTCGCAAGGACTCCTCCAGACAAGTACATAGGTATTTCTTTTTTTTATTTTTAAATCTGGGTTTTAACTTCTGATGTATTCGCCTTAGAAGCAAGGAGGGTGAGACTCTGTCTCACTTACTTTGGACACATCATGAAGAGGGACCAATTGCTGGAGAAGGACATCATGCCTGATAAAGAGTCAGCAGAAAAGACAGAGGCCCTCAATGAGATGAATTGGCACAGTGGCTGCAACGATGGGCTCAAACACAGCAACAGTTTATTGTGAGGATGGTATAGGACTGGGAAACGTTTTCATTCTGTTATACATGTGGTCACTGAGATGGAGCTGGCTCGACGGCAACTGACAACACACGTTTTGGGCAAACATGACAGTATGGTCAACCCTCTAAGTCATGTTCTATGAACTGCCTTCTGAGCCATCTGTTGCTTTAATTATGCAGTCAGAACTGGCACTGAGTGGCCCTGGGAAGGGCTTCCATCCAAGCGATGGACCCTCATAGGCTCTAAAGTTCTTTGAGGAGTCAAGAGTCTTCTGATAAAAAAAATAAAAAAAAGGAAATAATCATTTGCTCTCTAGAGAGTGTGTCATTTTATAAGTCACAATTCTATCATGAAAGCCAAGTTCCTTTGGAATTTATGGCCCTTAAGTAGGTTACTTCAATTTAATTGCATCTGTTCCTCACAACTGTTGATGTTCCTGAGAAGAGCAGATATATTCCACTGAATGTTAGATGTGGAGGAGGGGGGTGACATTGGAGAAGATGGTGCCTCAATAGGGAGGTAAAGAACATGCAGACACATAATTTCACCCATGGGTGCCCACCTGAGTCCCGGGGTGGTGTAAATGGTTAATGTGCACAGCTGCCAACCAAAAGGTTAGAGGTTTGAGTCCATCCAGAGGTACCTGAGAAGAAAGCCCTGGGATCTAATTCTAAAAGATGAGCCATTGAAAATGCTATGGAGCACAGTTCTACTGTGAAACACATGGGGTTGCCATAAGTTGGAACGGACTCCATGGCAACTGATTTGGTTTGGGTTTGGTGCCCACCTGAGGGGAGGTGAGACAGCAGCTCCATGCCACATGTAGTCAGATCAGCTGGTCTGAAGCCCAGGAGCCCAGGTGGTAGCTCTCCTGAATGAATTACATTTGATGGAATACAGGCATTTCGGATGTCTAGAGTTCTCCAAGAATGGAGTGGAAAGATATATGAGGTTTTGAAAATTGTGTTCTCTGGGTTTTCAGGTAGATTTTACAAAAGAGACTGTGGCTTGAAGTTCTCACTAACAGTCAGATTTCAATTAGTTCTTTGATAATCTCTGATGCCAAGTGACAGGGTTCTTGAAAACAAGGGAACAAATGGTGGCCTATATTTTATTCAAAGTCTTCTTGACCTTAGCATCATAGCTCATCACTATGTAGATGAATGGCTGCATATATACATTTACATGTATGTGTGACATAAATTCAAAGGATACATTTTAAAAACTGACTGTACTTAATGATAGTATGTATTTTTATCCTACAAAATGCAGTCTTTGGAAGTATGACATGAAACAAATAAAAGACCCTTTTACTTAATTTCTTCCTTCCCCAGTTCTTTTCTCTCCTCAATATCTGGTAAAAATATGGTTACCTTTTTGATGAGATGGTTTTAAAAACAGCTCTGTCTCCTAAAAACATGCCAAAGATTCCTAGTTTATGTTTTTGATACTTTCTAATGGTCTTAGTGTTCACCAGCCTTGACTATACTTGGAAAAGATGTATACGGAGGATAAATTTGGACAGGTATTGAATATAATAAACTATATTTAAATATTTATATGTGGAATTATTTTTTTTATGGTGCTGTTCTTTAAATCATTGAATAAGGCCCTATCATTTCTCCAAAAGATTTATGAGCACTGTCTTACAGCATATAGATCATTTTTGCCTTTGAAAGATATCTCAACTTAAAAATGATTTCTACTTATGATATTTTACATGCATTTATTATTGTGGTGAGCATTATATCCTGCTGTTTCACAGCAAGAATTGGAGGATTTCTTCTGAAAATAGCACTTTATTTGTGGGAGGCTGAAAGAAGAGAGGGCAGGGATGAGAACTTTATTTCATTTGCCTATAGCCCAGTAAGGACTCCTGGTGGCACAATGGCTAAGTGCTCAGCTATTAACTGGAAGGTTAGTGGTTCAAATTCAA
Source organism: Orycteropus afer afer (assembly GCF_000298275.1). Taxonomy (NCBI): domain Eukaryota; kingdom Metazoa; phylum Chordata; class Mammalia; order Tubulidentata; family Orycteropodidae; genus Orycteropus; species Orycteropus afer. The sequence continues at coordinate 2,428,956 of NW_006921681.1, forward strand.
CCAGCAGCTCCATGGGAGAAAGACCTGGCAAATTGCTCCCATAATGACTACAGCTTAGAACACCCTATGGGGCCAGTTCTACTCTGTCACGTGGGGTCTCTATGAATCAAAATCAACTCAATGGCATACAACAGCAAAAATGACAAGAGTCCAGGAAGGCGAGTAAGAGGTCCAAACAATACCTAAGATGCCCCTCAGTCTCTCCTGTGAGCATCTGAAGCTAAAGGAAATACTGGCTCCTCTCCTCTGCTGAGTGTCTTAGAATTCTGTGATTTTTATTTTCCGCTTAGGCTACCAAGACCTCCCTTCCTCTTTCTTCTTTGTCGATTTGAAGAGGTCTCATTCTATTATTGGTTGTTGTTGTTGTTGTTGTTATGTGCCGTTGAGTCGGACCTGACTCATTGAGACCCCTCCTTGGGTTCCCAAGGCAGTATCACTACGGAAGTAGATTACCCCATCTTCCTTCGGAGGAGTGGCCGGTGGGTTTGAACTGCCAGCCTTCTGGTTAGCAGTCAAGTGCCTTAGGCACTATGCTACCAGAGCTCCTCTATTATTGGTAGCTATCTAGATAACAACATTTTATTTATTTATTTAAACTTTTTATTGTGATTTGGGTGCAGTTTTACAAAGCAGATTTGTTTTAGTTCATACATTTTTTTTTCATGATGTTGACTACAGTCCCTACAATGTAACAGCTGTCCTCCCATGTTTTATGTTGTGGTTACTCCTTCCCTGTGTCCTTCTTACCTATGTATTTCTGCCTGCCAAGCTCTTTCCCTGTACAAATGCTGCCCTTCTAATCTCCCATGGTTGACTGTTCTCAGGAGTGCATTTCCCTGGTGTAGTTGTTCAGTCATGGGTCTGTCTATTGTTTGGCTGAGAGTTGAGCCACAGGAGTGAGTCCAATTCCAGGTCCGAAAGGTAACTTGGAGCCATAGCCTTGGGAGTCTCACCAGTCTCTATCTGACAAGTAATCATGGTCTTTTTATATTTTTTAATTTTGTCCCACATTTTTTCCTACTTTGGTGAGTAGTGACAGGGGTCTTAAAGCTTGTGAGTGGCTATCTAAGGATGCAATTATTGGTCTCTTCTCATCAGAAGCAAAGAAGAGTGAAGAAAATCAGAGAGGTATAGAAATAATTAGTCCAAGGGACTAATGGATCATGGGAACCTCAGCCTACATGACTCTGAGGCCAGAAAAACTAGATGGTGTCCAGCTACCAATGCCAACCACTTGGAAAGGGATCACAATTTGAGATCCTAGATAGAGTGGAAGAAAAAATGTGGAACACAATTCAAAAACAACCACTTGTTGTTAAGATTGATACTAATACATTAGACATCTCAATGAAGGTCCCTGGATAGCACAAATGGTTTGCTCTCAGCTACTACCTAAAGGGTGGTGGTTCAAACCTACCCAGTGGTGCTTTGTAAGAAGGGACTGGTTATCTACTTCTGAAATATTACAGCTGAGAAAACTCTATGGAGAGGTTCTACTCTGTAATGCATGGGGTTGCCATGAGTTGGAATCAACTCCCTGGCAACAGGTTTGGGTTTTTTGTTTTTTGGTAGGCATCTCATGGGCTAAAATGAGGCGAACTCTGAGACTTTTCAGAATAAGACTTCCTGTGGCCAAGTAGAGAATTTCTGGTTTTATTGTGAAAACAAACAAAACCCAAAAGTGGTGAGGTTTGCACACAGAGAAGGGCTGGGTAGCTTGATCATTAGTGCTGTCCACCAGAACCTTCTTGATGTCCTCCTTCTGGGCATATGGTGAGCTTTCACTTAATGCTTTCTGAATTTCAGGGTGATCATGTGACTTGCTTTGGCCAGTGAAATGTGAGTGGAGATGACATGTGTCTCTCCAAGGCAGAATTTTAAGAGTCACAGTGTCATTCTCCACATTTTGTGTGTGTGTGTGTGTGTGTGCCTTTGCAATCTTGGAAGCACAAGTAGAGATGGAGCTACCACCAGCTTATCTCACTGACTGAGACTGACCTCCAGCAGAGTCCCCAGTTGATCCACATGGACATGTGGCATAAACGAGAAATAAGCCTTGATTGTTACTGCAGCATAGTGTAATCTATCCACACTAATACAAAAAGAGTAAAACAAAAATACTGATTTGAAATGCAGTATCCTTCCATCATCTGTGCTGTTTACACACTCATCTCCCTAACCTAACTGTCCTCCCGCAGGGAAACTAACTTGCTAATACAGTAAAACTTGCAACAGTTGGTACCTGCGGAAGGTGAAAACCCGTCAGAGAAGGAAAACTCAAATACACTGAAATCTATGAGAGCTGCAACTCCACAGAACTGCCTTGATTTTCTGGATCTCATAAGTTTTCTGCCTGTGACAGGGTGCAATCTTACCATTTTTCTGTTGCTTGTTTTAGTCAAAAATATTCAAGTTTTCTTGTTCTGACAGATTTCTGCCTTATTCAGGTTCCAGATTTCACAGCTTTTACTGCATTTACGACTAAAAGAGAGCAATAGAAAAGTGGTAAGACTGCACCCTGTCAGAGGCAAAGAAATTGTGAGACCCGGAAAACAAGGCAGCCCCATTGAGTTCCAGCTTTCACAGGTTTGAATAGCAAATTATTGTCCCTGAGCAAAGGGATAAAGGAGAGTCTGATTAAGCGTATGTGTGTGTGTGTGAGTGTGTGTGTATAGAAAATGTATGTTTCCTTAGAGCTTTATCAGTCTATTCCCATGTAGCCCTCGATCAGTGAATGGACATGTGGGACAGAAGATAGGAGGATAGGGGGTGGGGTGGTGCTCAGCACCTCAGGAGGAAATCACTTTACCCAGGGCTCCATGCACTAACAGATTTTGGAGTGATTTATATCAAAACAGTTTAAAGCATTTACTAGCTGTAAGAACTAATTTCCAATAAATCAGACAGTATTCCCTTGGGAACCAGAAATAAATGAGGGCAAAAGAAATGGCTAAGGGTTGTTGAGCAATAAAGAGATGGGTTCTAGATATCTTAAAATGGTATTTAAATGGACAAAGTTGATTTAACTGTCTTTCTTCACATCTAGGAGTAAGATTTAAGTCTATAGTATGTCATTATAACCAGGAATTATTCACCAGGAGACTTTCAGCATTTCATACACATCCCACTTAATGGCAATTTTAATATTCCAGTTTCAGTTCCAAATTGTAATGAAAAGGCATTAATTGCTTGATTCCCTGCAAAGTCCATAAAAAAAAAAAGAAGCTAGAAAAAAGTTCAAATTTGGTACATGAGGCAGAACTTTCATTATCTAATTTTAGTCATTTTTTCTAATTAAAATTTTTAGATGACTATATATTTTATTATCTTCAACTCCACAAGTACTTCTTACCCACATGCTGATAGCCTGGCATTGTGCAGGGCCTTGGAGAATACAGGGAATATAGCACATGCCTGTGGTTCCTTGTGCTCCAGAAGTGTAAATTTCATGGGAAGAGTAAGTGGTGGTCCATCTGAGAACTCTCGGAAGCAGTGTGTGAATGCATGCCAAGATGAGAGGACAGGAGGAGCTCCCAGGGCTAGCAGACCCTTGAAACACCTTCAGGCAGCTGAAACTTAGGGCCCAGAAGCCCCAGTTAGGCTAGGTGGTTGGGGAGGGTGGTAATGACAGGGCTCCCTCTCACGGCTGACAAGAAAGTGGGATGTTCTTGAGAGAGGTGAGGGAAGAGGAGGAGGAGAGGGAAGGCCTCTGTGGGTCCTGCTTATATGCACATGCATGTTGCTATAATGCAGAACCTCCAGACTAAGATAGTCTAGGAAAAAAGGCCTGCCAGTCAACTTCTGCAAATCAGCTGATGAGAACCCTGTGGGTCACATGGTCTTATCCACAGCCAGTCATGGTGTTCTGGTTCCCTAGTGCGCTGACAAGAATATACCACAAATGGGGTGGCCTTAACAAACAGGAGTTTATTCTCTTACAGTTTGGAGGCTTTAAGTCCAAGTTCAAAGTGTCAGGCTCTGGGGGCTGGGTGAAAGCCCCTCAGCCTTGGGCTTCAACTCTGCCTTCAGCTCCCGGTCCTCTGTAGCCAGAGGCTTTTCTTCCTTCAGATAGCTGCTAGCTGCTAAGGCTGCCAAGCCCAATGTTGACAAGTAAAAAGGCACAGTCCTGATGTTACCAAACCACATGGCAGGCCATTAACTTAAGTCCGTTGTAAGTCCTAAGGTTGGCAGAGCACAGCAGGCTGCTGAGCAACGATACGGCTACATACAAGGTCCAAGCCAAAGGCTAGAGACCATTCCCAAGGCTTCTTATATACAGGAAGCAGACCATATCCCGAAGGCAGCTACTCAGCTGCTTGTGGTAGATCCCACCATGGAGCTGATTGCCAGTCTCATCGTGGGGAATAACTACCACCAGCTGCCCAGCCACTCAACTAGGCCCAGCCAAGTTGACACACAAACATAACTACCACACATGGGGATGGCGCAGGACCAAGCAGTAGTTTGTTCTCTTGTGCATGAGATCATCATGAGTCAGGGCTGATTTGATGGCAGCAGACAACAACTACCAATCTCCTTTATCTTCCCAACCACAGTGGGATTTTTTACTCCACTTTTATAGATGAGAAGACAGACTCTGAGAGATGGAAAGCTTGCCGAAGGTTTCTGAACTAGAAGGTTGTAGGCAGTCTTCAATCCAGGCTATGCTCCCTTTCGGGATACTGAACAGCACCCCATAGCTGATCTCAGTAAGTTCCAGGAAAGCAGGTTGCCACAAATACCCAGGAATCCGTGTCTGCCTTGTTGTTCTCTTGCATAAAAGGTAGAATTGTATCAATGGGTAACCCTACCCACTGGAACCCGGTCAGCAGTCTAGGTGGGCTGGACTCTCAGGAGCTGACCTAGAACTTGCAGCACATGAAAAGTGACTACCCGTCTCCTGGTCTTGACTCTGCCCTCAGGAGAAGCTCACATTGTAATTGGTAAATGAGGAGCCTGTTTTCAAAAGGCAGGGACTGTGCCTAGTGCCCTCCCTGCAGACACATAGAAGGCTCAGGCATTTATCTCTTATGTCACTCCTTTGCTCAGAAGCCTCTGGGTCTCCACACATCACCTTGAATGAAATCCATGCTGACCAGGGCCCCCAACACCTCTCTAACCTCTTTTCAAAGAGGCTCAGCCTCACACCTCATCAGCTACTTTGGCTTCTCCAGGAGGCGGCTCCCACTGTGGGGCCCTTTTAGAGCCATTGCCTCTGCTTGGAGCTGTCTTTCTTCTCATGGTACCCATGGGTTCCTCATTCTTTCACGTCTTTGTTCAAAAGTCTCCTTTCTGGGGAGTCCCTGGGTGGTGCAAACAGTTAACACTAAGCTGCCCACTGAAAGGTTGGAGGTTCAAGTCCATCCAGAGTCACCTCAGAAGAAAGGTCTGGTGATCTACTTCTCAAAGATCAGCTATTGGAAATCCTGTGGAGTACAGTTCTCCTGTGACACCTAGGGGATTGGTATGAGTTGGAGTTGATTTCACGCAGCTGGTGGTTTTATGCCGACATGTTTTTCACCATGTGGTAAAAAACACATGAAACCATTCTGTAGACATTAGTAAGTAAGCACAAGTAAGCCTGTGCTTACTTGGGTAATCTGCCACTGGAAATCTAAGGGCAGGAGGAAATTGGGAATAAACCATGTTTATCCTAGCATTGCTGGAGGAAAAGATGACAGAGGGATGCATAAAGGGTAGGAAGTTTTTGTTTCAATTTAAAAGTTTTTAATGCAATATTTAAGATATCCAAACACATAAAAAACTGCAGTGAATAGGCCTGTGCTCACCACAAGCTTGGTGAAATAAAACAGTTATTGTATCCCTCTCTGTCCTCCCGGAGGAGAGGATGTTCCTATACTTCTGCTATATATATATATATATATATATATATATATATATATATATATGCGTGTTTCTAAACAGTGGGTGATTGTCTTTCATATGTTCTTAATCTTAATATGAAAGATAGTACATTGCAAAACATGCTTTTTTGAAAAATGTAAACGTTTTTTGTTTGAAACAATTTCAGAACTGAGAAGTTGCAGAAACAGTAGAGAATTCTTTTATATCATCACTTGAATTCCACAGTTGTTAACATTTTATTACATGAACTTAATTATCTATCCATCTATCATCTACATATCAGTGTGAATATATATAACATTTAAATATTTTTCTGAATAAAGTATTTTTCTGAAATACATGTAATGTTTTTCTGAAACATTTGAGAGTAAACTGAAGACCTGATGTTCATTTACCTCTAAGTCCATCAATGTATATTTTCTAAAACCAAGGATATTTTTATGTGACCACAGTATAATAATCAAAATCAGGAAATTAACATTGATACAATACTATCATCTAATCCTCAGATCGTATTGAAACTGTTCCACTACTGTTCTTTTTGGCAAAGGAAAAATAAATGTTTTTGTTCATTTTTGGTCTAGAGTCCAATTCAGGATTGATGTTGCATTTAGTTGTCAGGTCTCTTTAGTTTCGTTTAATCTGGAGCATTTCCACAATCTTTCTTTTTCTTTCCTGAACTTGACATTTTTTAAGGGTACAGGCCCGTTATTTTGTAGACTGACCCTTAGTCCAGTTGGTTTGATATTTCTTGTGTTAGATTAGGTTAGATATTTTTGTTCAGAATACCTCAGAAGTGATGTTATATCCTTCTCAGTACATTATATCAGGAGGTACATGGTGTCTAGTTGTATCACTGCTGGTACTGTTAACTGATCATTTGGTTAAGGGGTCATCTGCCAGGATTTTTCACTCTAAAGTTGCTATTTTCCTTTTTATAATTAATAAATACATATCATCAGGAGATGCTTAGAGATTATGTGAATATCTTGTTTCTCCTCACATTTATTTTAATTTTAAAAACATCAAACAGCTTGATTGAGATATAATTCACATTCTTTATATTTATCCACTTAAAATATACAACTCAGTGGTTTTTAGTATACCCACTGGGTTATGTAACCATCACCAAGTCAATTTTAGGAAATTTTTATCACCTCAAAAACAAACTCTATACCCTTCAGCTATCCTATCACCCTCCTATGTTCCATCCCCTACCCCAGTCCTTGTTGTTGTTAGGTGGCTTCGAGTCAACTCTGACTCCTATACTGTGTACAACAGAAGGAAACGCTGCCTGGTCATGTGCCATCCTCACCATCCTTGCTATACCTGAACCCATCATTCCAGCCACTGTGTCTGTCCATTTTGTTGAGGGCCTTCCCCTTTTTCACTGATCCTTTACTTTACCAAGCATGATATCCTTCTCCAGGGAATGGTCCCTTCTGATAATATGACTGTTTTGGTTCCCTAGTGCCGCTCTGACAAGAATATACCACAAATGAGATGGCCTTAACAAACAGGAGTTTATTCTTACAATTTGAAGACTTTAAGTCCAAGGTCAAAGTGCCAAGGCCTAGGGGCTGGGTGAAAGCCCCTTGACCTTGGCTTCAGCTCTGCCTCCTGCTCCCGGCCCACTGAAGCTGGAGGCTTTTCTCCACTCAGCTGCTGGCTGCTGAGGCTGACAAGCCCAAGGTTGACAAGTAAAAAGGCATGGTCCCGCTGTTACCGAACCACACGGCAGGCCATTAATTTAAGTCCACTGAAAGCCCCAAGGTTGGCAGAGCATGGCAGGCTGGTGAACAACGACACGGCTACATGCAACGTTCAAGCATGCCATAAGCTGGAAACCATTCCCAAAGCTGCTGCTTGTATATGGGAAGCAGAGCACATACCCAAAGCAGCTACTCAGCTGCTCCAAGAGATTCCACCATGGTCTTATTACCAGTCTCACCATGGGGAATAACTACATTCAGCTGCCCAGCCACTCAAGCAAGCCCAGACAAGTTGACAAACAAACGTAACCACCACAATGACCAAAGTAGGTGAGACGAAGTCTGGCTATTCTTGCCTCCAAGTAGCATTCTGGCTACACTTCTTCCAAGACAAATTTATTCATTCTTCTGAAAGTCCATGGTACTTTCTGTGTTCTTTGTCAAAACCACAACTCAAAAGCATCAACTCTTCTTCGGTCTTCCTTATTCATTGTCCAGCTTTCACATGCATATGAGGTAATTGAAAACACCATGGCTTTGGTTAGGCGCACCTTAGTCTTCAAAGAGACATCTTTGTTCTTCAACATTTTAAAGAGGTCTTTCGCAGCAGATTTGACCAGTGCAATATATCATCTGATTTCTTGACTGCTGCTTCCATTGGTGTTGATTGTAGAATCAAGTAATATGAAATATTTGACAACTTCAATCTTTTCTCCATTTATCATGATGCTGCTTATTGGTCCAGTTGTGAGGGTTTCTGTTTTCTTTATGTTGAGATGTAATTAATACTGCAGACTGTAGTCTTTACTTTTCATCAGTAAATGCTTCAAGTCATCCTCACTTTCAGCAAGCCAGGCTGTGTCATCTGCGTATCACAGGTTGTTAATGAGTCTTCCTCCAAGTCTGATGCCACATTCTTCTTCCTATAGCCCAGCTTCTCAGATTATTTGTTCAGCATACAGATTGAATAAGTATGGTGAAAGGATACAACCCTGGCACACTCCCTTCCTGGTTTTAAACCATGCGCTATCTCCTTGTTCTGTTCCAATGACAGCCTCCTGGTCCATGTACAGATTCCTCATGAACACAATCAAGTGTTCTGCAATTCCCATTCTTCTCAATGTTATCCATAATTTGTTATGATCCACACAGTTGAATGCTTTTGCATAGTCAATAAAACACAAGTAAATGTCTTTCTGGTATTCTTTGCTTTCAGCCAAGATGCATCTATCATCAGCAATAATATCCTTCATCCCACGTCTTCGGAATCCAGCTTGCATTTCTGGAAGTTCCCTGTCAATATACTGCTGCAACTATTTTTGAATTATTTTCAGCAAACTTTTACTTGCATGTGATGTTAGTGATATTGTTTGATAATTTCCGCATTCTGTGGGATCACCTTTCTTTGGAATGCAACAAATATGGATCTCTTCCAGTCAGTTGGCCAGATAACCGTCTTCCAAATTTCTTGGCATAGACAAGTAAGGGTTTCCAGTGCAGCATCCAGTTATTGAAACATTTCAATGAGTATTCCCTCAATTCCTGGAGTCCTGTTCTTCACTAATTCCTTCAGTGCAGCTTCAACATTTTCCTTCAATACCAGTGATTTTGATGATATGCCACCTGAAATAGATGAACATTGACCAGTTCTTTTTGGTATAGTGACTGTGTATTCCTTCCATGCTTCTTGTATCATTCAACAATTTGCCAACAGAATCTTTCAGTATTTCAAATTGAGGATTGATTTTTTTCTTCAGTTCTTTCAGCTTGAGAAAAACCATGTTCTTCACCTTTGGTTTTCTAACTCCAGGTCTTTACACATTTCATTTAATAATTGACTTTGTCTTCTTGAGTTGCTCTTTGAAATCTTCTGTTCAGCTCTTCTAATCTTGTCACGTCTTCTATTTGTTTTAGCTACTCTTTCCAAGAACCAGTTTTAGAGCCTCCTCTAACATCCATTTGGTGTTTTCTTCCTTTCCTGTCTTTTTAATGACCTTTACTTTCTTCATGTGTGATGTTCTTGATGTCATCCCACAATTCATCTGGTTTTTGGTCACTGGTGTTCATTGTGTCAAATCTATTCCTCAGCTGGTATCGAAATTCAGGTGGGATATAATCAAAGTCATATTTTGGCTCTCATGGACTTGTTTTTATCATCTTAAGCTTCAACTTAACTTGCATGTGAGTAGTTGATGGGCTCTTCCACAGTCAGCTCCTGGCCTTGTTTTGGTTGAAAATGATTGAGCTTCTCTATCTACTCTTTCCACAGATGTAGTCATTCTGATTCCTGGTATTCCATCTGGTGAGGTCCATGTGTATAGCCACCATTTATGTTGTTGAAAAAAGATATTTGCAATGAATAAGTTGTTGGTCTTGCACAATTCTTTCATGCGATCTCCAGCACCATTTGTATCATGAGGGCTATATTTTCCAACTACCAGTGATTCTTCTTTGTTTCTAACTTTTGCATTTCAATCACCAGTAATAATCAACACATCTTGATTGCATGTTTGGTCAATTTCAGACTGCAGAAGTTGGTAAAAATCTTCAGTTTCCTCTTCTTTGGCTTTAGTGGTTGGTGCATAAATTTGGATAATAGTAGTATAAACTAGTCTTCCTTGTAGGCGTATGGATATTATTCTATCATTGACAGCACTGTACTGCAGGATAGATCTTGAAACACTTTGTGACAATGAATGCAACACCTTTCTCTTCAATTTGTCATTCTCAGCATAGTAGGTCATACGATTGGTTCAAAATGGTCAAATCCAGTCCATCAGCTCACTAATACCTAGGGTATCAATCTTTATGCATTCCATTTCATTTTTGACAACTTCCAATTTTCCTACATTCCTACATTGTACATTCCACGTTCTGATTATTAATGGATGTTTGCAGCTGTTTCTCCCATTTTGAGTCATGCCCCATCAGCAAATGGAGGTCCTGAAATCTTTACTCCATTTCTGTCATTAAGGTCGACTCTACTTTGAGGAAGCAGCTCTTGCCCATTCATATTCCGAGTACCTTCCGACCAGAGGGGCTCATCTTCAGGCTCTATATCAAACAGTGTTTCAGTACTGTTCATAAAGCTTTCCCCTAATATATTAGACAGTGTTTCACTGCTATTCATAAAGTTTTCACTGGCAGAGTCTTTGAAAAGTGGATGGTCCTGTCCTTCTTCCGAGTCTGTCTTAGTCTGAAACCTACCCACCATGGGTGACCCTGATGGTATTTGAAATAGTGGTGCCAGCCTCCAGACTCACAGCAACACACAAGCCACCACAGTATGACAAACTGACAGATGAGTGGTAGACCCCAGCCTTAAGCAACCACTAGTCTACTTTCTGTCTCTATAGATTTCTCAATCTGGACTTTCATATGAATGGAATTATATAATATGTAAACTTTCATGACTAGCTTCTTTCCCTTAGCACAATGTTTCTAAGGATACTTCAGTACTTTTTATGGCCAGATAATATTCCATTGCATGGGTATACCACATTTTGTTTATTTATGCATCTGCCAGTGGATATTGTTTACTTTTTGACTATTATGAGTATGCTGCTATAAATATTTGTGTACAAGTGTTTGTGTAAGCACATATTTTAATTTCTCTTAGGTATATACCAAGGAATGAAATTGCTGAGTCATATGATAACTTTATGTGTAATTGTTTAAGGAAATGCTACACAGTTTTACAAAGTGGCTGCACCATTTTACATTTCCACCAACAGTGTATGAGTTCTGATTTCTCCACATCCTCACCAACATTTGTTGTTATTTGATTTTTAAATTTTAGCCAACCTTGTGCATGTGAAGTAGTATGTCATTTTGGTTTTGCTTTGCATTTCCCTGATAACTAATGATGCTGAACATCTTTTTGTTTGCTTATTAGGCATTTGTATATTTTCTATGAAGAAATGTCTATTCAGATTCTTTGCCTATTTTCAATTGGGTTACTTGTCTTTTTATTATCAAATTAATTATAAGAGTTCTTTTCACTACCCATCTGTCAGTTTGTCATACTGTGGTGGCTTATATGTTGCTATGAGGCAGGAAGCTCTCCCACCTGAGTTTCAAATACTAGCAGGGTCACCCATGGTGGACAGTTTTCAGTGGAGTTTCCAGACCAAAACTGACTAGGAAGAAAGGCCTAAAAATCTACTTCTGAATATTAGCTAATGAAAGCCCTATGGATCACTACAGAATATTGTTCAATATAGTTATGGAATCTAAGGTGCAACTATTGGTCTTTTCTCATCTGAAGCAGAGTGAAGAAAATCAAAGGCATCTGAAAACAATTAGTCCAAGGATATGATTGACCCTGAGACCGGAAGAACTAGATGGTGCCCAGCTACCAATGCCAACAAGTCAGAAAGGGATCAAAACTGGAGATCCTGGATAGAGTGGGAGGGGAACTGTGGGACAAAATTAAAAAACACAGAAATGACCAGAATTACTGGTCGGATAGAGTCTAGTGAAACCGCCAAGACTATGGTGCCAGGTTACCCTTTGGGCCTGGAACTGGACTTACTCCCATGAATTGGCTCTTAGCCCAACAGTAAAAAGACCTACATGCAGAACATCTACCCCAGGGTGATAGACCCACCTACTCTAGGGAGATACACCCCTTGGAGCAGTAGGGCCATGGGGCACCAGAAGGGCAGCATTCACATAGAAGGAAAGGTGGACAGACAGGAGTACTTAGTTAAGAAGGGCACAGGGAGGAAGTAGTCACAGGGACGGGAGGGGAGAAGAGTTTGTTATGGTTGGGGATAGTAATTGGGACATGAAATCAAATGTACACAAACTGTTGAATGTAAAACAAATTTTGCTCTGTAAATTTGCACCCAAAGCACAATAAAATTAAAAAATGTGTATGTAGTTATGGAAGATGATCCCCCTAGATTGGAAGGCATTCATAATACATAGTGGCTGCAACAATGGATTTGAGCATACCAAAGATCATGTTGAGGACCAGGCAACATTTCATTCTGTTGTACACGGAGTCACCATGAGTTGGAGCTGATGTGAGACAAGTAATGACGACAACAACAACAGCAACAATAATAAGGAGTTCTTTATAGACTTTGAATACAAGTCCCTGACAGATACATGGTTCAGAAGTATTTTCTCCCTTTCTGTGGGGTTTTCTCAGTTTTAGTGATGGTGTCATTTGAAGCAGAAAAGTTAAAATTTTAATTAAGTCCAATATATCTGTTTTTTCTCTTTCGTTGCTCATGATTTTTGTGTCCTAAGAATCCATTGCCAAATCCAAAGTCATGAACAATTACTCTTCTATTTTCTTGTAAGAGTTATATAGTTTTATTTCTTGCATACAGATATTTGATCCATTTTGAGGTAATTTTTGTATATGGTATGAGGCAAGGGTCTAACTGTGTTGGGCCACATATATTGCATGTGACTATATAGTTGTTCCAGCACTATTTGTTAAAAAGATCATTCTTTCCCCATTAAATGGTTTGGCATCCTTGTTGAAAATCAGTTGATCATAACTGTATGAATCTCTTTCTGGACTTTCAATTCTATTTGATCTTTGTGTCTATTCTTATCACACTGTCTTGATTACCTTTGCTTTGCAGTAAGTTTTGATACTGGGAAATGTGAGTCTCCCTACTTTTTCTTTTTTCCAGTATTGTTTTGGCTCTTCTGAGCCCCTTGCAATTTCATATGAATTTTGGAATCACATGCTCAATTTCTACAAAGAAGTCAGCTGTAATTCTTCCAGGGTTTGTCCTGAATCTGTAAATCAGTTTATGGAGTATTGCCATCTTAACATTGTTGGCTTCCAATTCATGAATATGGGATGCTCAGTGATACTGGGTGTGGGGGGGATATGGAGGTAAGGACCATAGTGGGTCCCACTCAGAGGAGGTGACACCAAAATGACTGCCTATAAGTTTTTTTGTGCAGTGTGTCAGCAGAAATTTATTTTTTTATAAAAATATCCCTGTAGTTAGTTATAACAACAAAAAGATTTTTTGTAAGCCCAGCTTACATGTATCAGTATGCCTGAAAGACATTAGCTCTATGCTAATTCACTTTTTGAAACTTTCAATGGATTCCAGTCAAAGCTGTCATTATTGCCCAATTACAATGACACTTCAGATCACATAGTGTCATCTGCAGATTAAGCAATGCTGTTGTTTTCATTGCTGCCAGTGTTCCTGTAGTCACTGATTTTGTCAGATTTTCTGGTGTTTTAGCTACAATATTGTGGTATGTATTGTTTGTGAATAATAACTTTTTTGATACTGAAGTAGTAATTAAAGGAAAAGAAGGGGAAAAATAAAAACTGGCTTCTACTTAGTTACTAATATTGTAGCTAGTAATGTATGTAATTCAATGTAGAAAGATTTTACAAAACAATTTTGTTAGTATTCATATAATCTAAGAAATATTCTTTTTAAGCAATTTACAATTACATTTATCACATATTATTCTATAATTACACTTGATAATAAACATTACTAATGATTTCGTAAAGGAGCTCTGGTGACATAGTGGGTAAAGCATTTGGGTGCTAGCCAGAAGGTTGGTGGTTCAAACCACCACCTGTGCTGCATGAGGAAGATGAGGCAATCTACTTCCATAAAGATTTACAGCCTTGGAAATCCAATTGGGGTTGCTGGGAGTTGGAATTGACTCAGTGGCAGGGGGTTTTTGCGTTTTGGTAAGGATTCTGTATGATCTGGTAAGGAAGGAGATCCATGGGGCGGGGGACACCATGAATTACCACACTGGGTGACACCAACCCTAGTAATGCCACGGAGGATGCTTTTTTCATATATTTATATCTTCTTTCATTTTCCCCAATGTTTGTAGCTTTGAGACTATAAGTTTTGCATTTATTTTGTTAAATTTATTCCTAGCGTTTTATTCTTTTTGATGTTATTATAAATGGAATTGATTTAATTTCATTTTTGGATTGCTCATTTTAAGTGTATAAAAATACAATTGATTTTTGAATATTGATCTTGTATCCTGCAACTCTGCTGAACTCATTTATTTGTTCTAATTTGGATGTGTTATCAGGAGGGACCAGTCATGCTTGGCAAGACATCATGCTTGGTAAAGTAGAGGGTCAGTGAAAAAGAGGAAGACCCCTCAATGAGGTGGATTGACTCAGTGGTTGCAACAATGCACTCACATACAGCAGTGACCACGAGGATCGCACAGGACCAGGCAGTGTTTTTTTCTGTGATACATAAGGTCACAATGAGTCAGAACTAACTCAATGGCTCCTAACATTTTTTTAAAGTAGATTTATTAGGATTTTCCATATATAAGATCATGCTATCTCTGAATAGAGTTAGTTTTACTTCTTCCGTTCCAATCTGGATGCCTTTTATTTCCTTTTGCCTAATTGCCCTGCTTAGAATCTGCAGTACAATGTTGAATGTTGAATGTTGAATGTAGCTTTTCTTGTTTTGTACCTCATCTGAGAGAGAGAAAAAACATCCAGTCTTTCGTCGTTAATTATTTATTTATTTTAAGTTTTCAACGTGTTTTATTCACGAAAGCACGACCCAAAGGGCTGCCCCCACCCAACCCAGGGTTTCGCGAGCCTCGGTTGGAGCTTAGGATTTCCCATGCGCGCCTGGGATGCGACTGCGGGCTCTAACTTCCGCCTGGCAGCCGCCCGCCCCACACAGATTGGTGAATGAACCACGGAGCGGAGACACAGCCAGTCTGAGGGCAGGAAAAAGCCCCCAGGCGAGCGAGGCCTGGTCCCCGGAGAGGCCCACGAGAGCGAGGAGGGTTCCGTGCGGCCGGGAGGGGGTGGTGGCAGTTGTGAACCGGTTCCTTGCTCTCACCTTGAACATCTCATTGTTAATTATGATGCTCAAACCAAACTCACTGCCACTTGTCAATTCCAACTCATAACACTCTCATTGGGTTCTAAAGCTGTAAATCTATGGAAGCAGACTGCCACATTTTTCTTCTGCAGAGTAGCCACTGGCTTTGAACCACAATCTTTTGGTTAAATGCCTTAACTAATATACCACCAGAACTCCTAATTATGATGCTAGTTTTGGTTTCTCCATACAAACTTTTAATAAAATGGAGAAAGTACCCTTCTAGTCCTACTTATTGAATATGAATATAGTGGAATTTATCCCAGGAATGCAAAGGTGGTTTAATATCCAAAAACTCAATTAATGTAATATATATTAGCAATAAAATAGAAAACAAAATCATACAATCATCTTGTTTTGGTTACCTAGTGCCACTTTTGGTTACTTAGTACCACAAATGGGATGGCTTGAAGAAACAGGAGTTTATTCTCTTACAGTTTGGAGCCTTTAAGTCCGAGTTCAAAGTCCCAGCCTCTAGGGGCTGGGTGAAAGCCCTCAACCTTGGACTTCAGCTCTGCCTCCTACTTCTGGCTCACTGAAGCTAGAGGCTTTTCTTCACTCAGCTGCTGGCTGCTGAGGCTGACAAGCCCAAGGTTTTCAAATAAAAAGGCATAGTCCTGATGTTACAAAACCACATAGCAGGCCATTAATTCAAGTCCATTGAAAGTCCCAAGGTTGGCAGAGTATGGCAGACTGCTGAACAACGACACAACTACATGCAGGGTTCAAGCATGCCATAAGCTAGAGACCATTCCCAAAGCTGCTGCTTATATACGGGAACCAGACCACATACCCAAAGTAGCCACTCAGCTGCACCTATAGATTCCACCGTGGAGTTAATTACCAATCTCACCATGGAGAATAACTACATTCAGCTGCCCAGCCCCTCAACCAGGCCCAGCCAAGTTGACACGCAAACTTAACCACCAAACATCTCAATATTGTTGTTGTTGTTGTTGTTAGGTACCTTTGAATCAGTTCCAACTCATAGTGACCCTGTGTACAATAGAATGAAACAGTGTCTGGTCCTGCACCATCCTCACAATTGTTGCTATGTTTGAGCCCATTGTTGCAGCCATTGTACCAGTTCACCTCATTGAGGGTCCTCTTTTTCACTGACCCTCTACTTTACTAAGTATGATGTCCTTCTCCAGAGACTAGTCCCTCCTGATAACATGTCCAAAGTAAGTGAGGCAAAGTCTCACCATCTTTGCTTCTAAGCAGCATTCTGGCTGCACTTCCTCCAAGACAATTTGTTTGTTGCTCCGGCAGTCCATGATATGTTCAATATTCTTTGCCAACACCTTAATTCAAATGCATCAATTCTTCTTCCATCTTCCTTATTCATTGTCCAGCTTTCACATGCATATTATCAGATTGAAAACACCATGGGTTGGCTCAGCAAACTTTAGACCTTAAAGTGACATCTTTGCTTTATAACAATTTAAAGAGGTCTTTTGCCACATATTTGCCAATGCAACACATTGTTCCATTTCTTGGCTGCTGCTTCCATGGGCTTTGATTGTAGACCAAAGGAAAATGAAATCCTTGACAACTTAAATCTTTGCTCTGTTTATCATAATGTTGCTTATTGGTCTGGCTGTGAGAATTTTTGTTTTCTTTATGTTCAGGTGTAATCCCTTGAATAGATGCAGAAAAATCATTTGGCAAAAGTGAACACCCTTTCGTGATAAAAATACTCAACAAATAGGAATGGAACTTCTTCAATCTTATAAAGAGCATCTATGAAAAAAAAAAACCCACAAAAATACATGCAAATAATTATATGTGTGTATATGTGTGTACATATGTATTTATACATATACATACATACACACATGCATATATGCTGGATTGATTTGCTAGTATTTTTTTGTGGATTTTTGCATCCATATTTTAAGAAATACTGGTCTGTAGTATTTTTTTTCTTATGATGTCTTTGGATTTGGTATCAGGGTAATACTGGACTCATAAAGTGATTTTGAAAATGTTCCCACCCCCTCTATTAATTTGGAAGAGTTGCTATTAATTCTTCTTTAAATGGTCGGTAGAATTCAGTAGTGAAGTCATTTGGACCTGGGCTTTCCTCTGTGAGTAGTATTTATTATTATTATTAATAATAAGTTTATCTCTTCACTTGATGTGTTGTTGTTGTTGTTAGGTGCCATTGAATTGGCTCTACCTAATAGGGACCCTACATAAACCAAAAAACCAAACTCACTGCCATTGAGTCAGATCCGACTCATAGCAACCCCTCCTTGGGTTTCCGAGGCAGTATTGCTACAGAAATAGATTGCCCAATCTTCCTTCTGAGGAGTGGCTCATGGGTTTGAACCGCCAGCCTTCTAGATAGCAGTCAAATGCCTTAGGCACTACATACAACAGAACAAAACACTGTCCGGTCCTGTGCCATCCTCACAGTCTTTGCTATGCTTGAGTCCTTCTTGCAGCCACTGTGTCAGTCCATCTCACTGAAGGTCCTGCCCTTTTTTGCTGACTCTGTACTTTACCAAGCATGATATCTTTCTCCAGGGACTAGTCCCTTCTGACAGCATGACCAACGTACATGAGATGAAGTCGGTCCATTCTCGCTTCTCAGGAGAATTCTGGCTGTAATTCTTCCAAGTCAGATTTGTTCATTCTGGTAGTCTGGTATTTTCAGTATTTTTCACCAGTACCACAATTCAAATGCATCAGATTTTCTTCAGTCTTCCTTATTCACCATCGAGCTTTCACATTTATATGAGGTTATTGAAAATACCATGACTTGGGTCAGGTGCACCTTAGCCTTCAAAGTGACTTCTTTGCTCTTTAATACTTTAAAGAGGTCTTTTGAAGCATCTTTGTCCACTGCAATAGGACATCTAATTTCTTCACTCCTGTTTCCATGATCACTGATTATAGATCCAAGTCAAATGAAATGTTTGACAACATCAATCTTTTCTCCATTTATTGTGATGTTGCTTATTGGTCCAGTTGTGAGGATTTTAGTTTTGTTTATGTTGAAGTATGATCCATACTGAAGACTGTAGTCTTTGATTTTCATCAGTAAGTGCTTCAAGTCTTCTTCACTTTCAGCAAGCAAGATTGTGTCATATGGATATCATAGGTTGTTAATGAGTCTTCTTCCAATTCTGATGCCATGTTCTTCGTACGGTCCAGCTTCTCTGATTATTTGCTCAGCATACAGATTGAATAAGTATGGTTAAATGGTACAACCCTGATGCACACCATTTCTGATTTTAAACTATGTGGTACCCCCCTGTTCTATTAGAATGACTGCCTCTTGGTCTATGTACAGGTTCCTCATGAGCACAATAAGTGTTCTGGAATTCCCATTCTTTGCAATGTTATCCATAATTTGTAGTAATTCATAGTTGAATGCCTTTGCATAGTCAATAAAACACAGGTAAACATCTTTCTGGTATTCACTTGATATGTATGCATGTGCCGTTGAGACATCTCCAACTCGTAGTGACATTATGTACAACAGAACAAAACACCACCCATTCCTGTGCCAGCCTCACGGTCCCTACTGTATATGAGCCCATCGCTGCAGCCACTATGTCAATCCATCTTGTTGAGGGCCTTCTCCTTTTTTGTTGACCCTCCACTTTACCAAGTATAACATCTTTCTCCAGAGAACAGTCCCTCCTGACAACATGACCAAAGTAGGTGAGATGACGTCTAGCCATTCTTGCTTCCACGGAGCATTCCTGCTGTACTTCTTCCAGGACAGATTTGTTAGTTCTTTTAGTGGTCCATGGTTCTTTCAGCATTCCTCACCAACACCACAGCTCACTTGATACAGATCTGTTAATATTGTCCATTTCTTCTTAAGTCAGGTTTGATAGTTTGTGTCTATCTAGGAATATGTTTGTTTCATCTACATTATATAATTTGTTGACACAAAATTGTTTATTTTCAATCCTTTCAATTTCTGTATAGTTGGTAGTAATACCCCCATTCTTTCACATTTATGTCTAATTTAAGCCTTCTCTCCCTTTTTTTCCTTCCTACTTAATTTAACTAAATTTCATTGATCTTTTTAAAGAACCAGTTTTGGTTTCATTGATTTTCTCTATTGCTTTTTATTCTCTATTTCACTAATACCCACTCTACTCTTTATTATTTCTTTCTTCTGTTTGCTTTTGATTTAGTTTGCTCTTCTTTTTCCAGTGTCTTAAGATGGAAAGTTATGTTATTGATATGCAATCTTTATTTTTTCTTTAAGTATCCATTTACCAATATATTTTTCCTCCTAAGCACTGATTTAGCTGTATCCCACAAGTTTTACTATGTTATATCTTTCTTTTAAAAAATTTACCTCAGGATCTCAAAACCTACTATACAGCCACAGTAGTCAAAACTGCCTGGTATTGGTTTAATGGCAGATACATAGACCAATGGAACAGAATTGAGAACCCAGATATAGATCCATCGACCTACAGCCAGCTGATCTTTGACAAAGGCCCAAAATCCATTAAATGGGGAAGAGAATATTTGTTTAATAAATGGTGCTGGCAAAACTGGAGATCCATTTGTAGA
>NW_006921681.1:2450990-2473210 GCF_000298275.1 Orycteropus afer afer
GGGGAGGAAATTGGAGGGGAGCTGTTGCATTGTGGTAAACTGTGGTCAATGACATGAGACAAAGTATATGTGAACTGCTGTATCGAGAGTGAACTTGCTCTGTAAATCTTCACCCAAATCTAAATAAAATAAAATTAAAAAAAAAAAAAATTACCTCAAAGTATTTTCTGACTTATTTTTGACTCACTGGTTACTTAGGACTGCATTGTTTATTTTTTCACAAATTTGTAAGTTTTCCCAATTTTTTCCTGCTGTTGATTTTCACTGCCATCAAGTCGGATCTAACTCATAGTGACCCCTCTTTCGGTTTCCAAGGCAGTAACACTACAGAAGTAGATTGCTCAGTCTTTCTTCTGAGTGTGGCTGGTGGGTTTGAGCCGCCAACCTCTGATTAGCAGTCAAGTGCCTTAGGCACTATGCCACCAGAGCGCCTTTTGGTATTGTTGTTTTTGTGGATTTCTAATTTCATTCCATTGTGTTCGGGTAACATACTTTATATTATTAGTTTTGCTTTTTAAAAAATTTATTGAGGTTTGTTTATGATCTAGCATATGGTCTAGCCCAGAAAACATTCCATGTGAAGTTGAGAAAAATGTATATTCTATTTTTATGGGGTAAAATGTTCTATAGATGTCTGCTAGGTCTAATTATTTTATAAATCCATTAAACCTGTTTCTTTTGAGTCAATTCCAACTCATAATGACCCTAAATGGCAGAGTAGAACTACCCTATAGGGATTTCAAGGGCGTAAATCTTTATGGAAGCAGACTATCACATCTTTTTCCCATGAAGCAGCTGGTGGATTTGAACCACCAACCTTGTGGTTAGTAGCCAAGCACTTAACCATGGCACCAGCAGGGCTCCCAGTTTTTAAGTTTGTGTGTTTTTTTTTTTTTTATATAGTGTTGTTCAAGTCTTCTATTCTTGTTGTTGTTGTTGTTGCTCTTGTCCTTGTCCAATTGTTTTGTCCATTATTGAAAGTGGGGGTAATGAAGTCTCCAATATTTTTGAATCGTCTATTTCTCCCTTAATTTTTGCTTCATGTAATTTGGTTCTCTGTCACTTGGTGCATATGTGTTTATAACTGTTGTATTTTCCTGATGGATTGACCCTTTATCATTACAAAATGTCTCTCTTTATATCTAACAACAATTTTTCTTTTAATGTCTGCTTTGCCTAATATTAGTATAGCCATTCCAGCTTTCCTGTAGTTGCTCTTTGCAACATATATCTTTTTCCATCTTGTTACTTTTAATCTGTTTGTATCTTTGAATCAAAAGTATGTCACTGGTGCAAAAAGTTATTAGTTTTATGTAATAAAATTTATTAATCTTTTCTTTTACTATATATATGAGCCATAGGAGAAATCATTTCCCTATGCTCAGGTTATAAAGTAATTCACCCACATTTTCTACTAGTATTTGTATGATTTTTTTTAGCCTATACATCTTTGATATATTTGGAATTTATTCTTGTATTTGATGTGCATCTAATTTTATCTTTTTCCAAGTGGTTAACCAGTTGTCCCAGAAGTGTTTATCAGAAAGTTCTTCTTTGCTCCAGTTATTTGAGATGCCCCCTTTATCCTATACTAAATTTCCACATATAGCCAACTCCATACCTAGATTTCCTCTTTTATTCCACATCTCTCTACTTATGTGTCTTTGCCACACTGTTTTAATTATAGAAGCTATACAGTATATTTAATGCAAATAGGGCTTAATTTTCCCCTTTGAGGCTTTTCTTTCTCACTGTTTTCCTAGATATTCTTGAAGATTTATTTTTCCATATGAAATTTTATCAATTTGTGTTGTTTGTTGTTGTTGTTATGTGCCGTTGAGTTGGACCTCACTCATAGAGACCCCTCCTTGGGTTTCCGAGGCAGTATCACTACGGAAGATTGCCCAACCTTCCTTCCGAGGAGTGGCTGGTGGGTTTGAACCGCCAGCCTTCTGGTTAGCAGTCAAGTAAGTGCCTTAGGCACTACGCCATCTATTTGTGTACCTCCCTCAAATTGCATTAAATTTATAAATCAGTTTAGGAAGAACTTCCATGGTTCTCATGTTAAGTTGTTCTATCCAAGAACAACGTATATGTCTTTTCATTTTTTTAAGAACATCTTTGTGTTTTGTGTGTTTTTTAAAAGATTTTCTCATATAGATTTTGCCCATTCCTTGCTAAGTTTTTTCCCCAAAATATCTTATCTTTGTTTTTCCTATTGTAAATGAGATTTCTTGTAAGCTATTGATTTCTGAATGTCAATTTTATTTCCTGATACTTAGCTGAATCTTAGTTTTGCTTGTGTTTTAAACGTGTTTTTTCAGTATATTTTCTTGACATTCATCTGTGGATGGCTGTAGTTCTAGTGCACTCATTCGTACTGTTGTATACTGTTCCATTGTATGATTATTCCACAAGAGATTTATCTGTTCACATATGATGGAAATTTAGATTGTTGCCTATTTGTTGAAATTCAGAAATAATTTTTTGAAATAGTTATATCGGTTCTTACTCCCATGTGGAGGCTAAAAGTCCAAATCAAAGTTCTGACTGTGTCAATTCCATCCTTTTGGTAGTCCTGATCCTTCCATAGTTCTTGGTGATCCTCACATGGCATCTGTCTTCTCCCATATGTGCCTGTCTGTTCTTTTTATAACTCAGATGTTATTAGGTTTAGGATACATCCTACAATGGTATAGTCTTATTAACACAACATTAGATTGCATTGTGGAAGGTGATTACATTACATTACATCCACAGGTGTAGGGGTTAGGATTCTAACACATATTTTGGGAGCATAAAATTTAATCTATATCAGTAACTTTGACCTTACTAGGTCCACTTGCTAACCTTCCAAGAAAACTGGCCCAGGTCTGTGCTAGTGTTTATTCTTTTCTTTGTTCCTTTGTACATTCATTTATTAATTTGCTAAACACATATCATCGGCTTCACCAAAACTTTTACAGATATTTAGTGAGCCAAAATAACATGCATACAGAGGCTCTTCCTTCTGTTGGCCTCACAAGCATCGAGTGTCTCTGAGCATCTGAGAGCTTGTGGAATTGTGGCCAGAACTTGACTGCTTTTCTATCCCTGGGTCAAGTGATGTGAAGATAGCATAGTGCAGGGTCCTGACTCTTCAAAACCATGCGATTCTGTTGAGGGTGTAAATCAAGCAAGCCCACATGAAGCAATACATGAATATGTGCACAGCTGTGTTTTACTGTCAGGGTGTGGATGAGATATGCTTAAATTGTTCAATGTTCACTGCAGGCTGGAGTGGTTTAAGACTGCTTCCTAGAACTTGAACTAAGTCTTGAAAGATGGATAGAATTTAGACACGTTTTGGAGAATGACATCATACCTTGACTGAGTTTGTTGAGAACAAGCATAAACAAAACAAAACAAAAAAACCCATTGTCATCAAATTGATTCCAACTCATGGCAACCCTGTGTTACAAAATGGAACTGCTTCATAGGGTTTTCTTGCTATAATCTTTATGGAAGCAGATTGGCAGACCTTTCTTCTGCCACAGCACTGATTGAGTTTGAACTACCACCTTTAGTTTAGTAGTTGAGTGCAAACCATGTACTACCCAGGGACCTCTGAGGAGAAGCTTTGAGGGTTCTGATGATGTTGAAGAGACCAACTTGATGGTGTGTGCTGTCTCAGATATCATATACTCAGAACCTCCTACTTGCTGTAGATTAGCACTTGAGGCCTCTGTATAGAAATCTTTGCCTTGTAGTGGCCATTGCTGGGCAGAACTAGACGGGATAGGGCTGGGGTTGACTCTCTGTCCTGGGCAGCATCATCAAAGTACCGTAGCCTAGCCTTGGGTATGACACAAAAATAGACTTCAGTCATGAATCAAGCCCCATCCTTCTTCTGTGTGGCTGCTGTTTGAGCACTTTGATTTTTATTTTTATTTTTTTGTTGAAGCTGTAGGGTAATTACCCTTGTCTTTAATAATTGCATTAGTTTCCTTGATGAGCAGAGATGCTCTAGAGTCTATGCTGTTAAAAAGAGGTTAGGATTAAGTTTTTCAACCTGCTACTGGTATGAGAAGGATATCTCCATGCCAATTACTGCCTCCTTGATAGGATTAGTCACTGTGTTAATTGCTGCTCAGAAAAAAACTGCCAAGTTTGTTGTTTTACACTTTGGCTTTTAAAATATTGCAGATGTCATCTCAAATGCAAATTGCATTTGGTATTAGAGATAGCTGTTGATCTATTAGGAGCTCTGGTAGTGTAATGCCTCGGGCATTTGACTGCTAACCAGAAGGCTGGCAGTTCAAACCCACCAGCCACTCTTCAGAAGGAAGGTTGGGCAATCTACTTCCATAGTGATACCGCCTTGGAAACCCAAGGAGGGGTCGCCATGAATCGGGTCTGACTCGACGGTACCTAACAACAATAACAAATCTTTACAGAAGCAGACTGCCTCATCTTTCTTCCATGGACCAGCTGGTGGGTTTGAACCGCTGACCTTTTGGTTTGTAGCCAAATGCTTTAACCATATGCCACCAGAGCACCCTACAAAGCCACTGGGTGGGTTCAAACCATTAACTTTCAGTTAGCAGCAAAATGCTTAACCATTGTGTCGTCAGGGCTCCTATCGTTAACCCTAAGCATTGGGAAGTATATGTCCTCAGAGCTAGGACATGGTCTTGCATCATCCAGTACAATAATAAAAATCAAGAAAAATGACATTGATAAAATACTATTATCCAATCTAGAGCTTTATTTCTGTCACTGTCTCAGTTATTCCTTTACAGCAAAATATAATAATAATTTTCATTTAGTCTAGGATCCACTCCAATAAACTCACATTATATATTTTATTATTATTATTAATACCCAATACTCTGGAAAATTTCTTCAGTCTTTCTTTGACTTTTGTGACCTTGACAGTTTTGAAGAATTGAGGCCAGATATCCTATAGGATGCCCTTCAGTTTGGGTTTTCTGATATTTCCCCATGACTAGAGTCAGGATATGCTGTGTGTGGGGAGGAATTCCACAGAAGTGATGCTGTGTCCTTCTTAGCAAGCACATGATGCTGGCTTGTCCCATTACTGATGTTGTTAATACTGATCATTGCTTAAGGTAATCTGCTAGGTTTCTCCAATGTAAATGTACTATTTTTCCCTTTTGAATTAAATCAGTATTTTGTGAGGAGATAATTTTGTTCTTGTATGTGCCATGGAATATATTGCAATTCATAGTGACTGTATAGAACAGAGTAAAACCACCCAATTGGGATTCCTAGGCTGTAATCTACAGGAGCAGATTGCCAAGTCATTTTTCCCATGCAACTGCTGGTTTGTTCAAACCATTGACCTTTCAGTTAGTAGCCCAGTGCTTAACCAGGGCTCCTCAGAAAATAGTTTAGGTCTATGTAAATATCTCATTTTTCAGCAGACTTTTACCCAATTGTTTTAGTATCCAATGATAATGCTTGCTTGAGTCATTTATTATTATAATGTTTGACAGATGGTGACTTTCCCTAAATTTATTTACTGTTTAGTACTTTTGATTATATGGTAGGGCATTTTCTTGCTTACATTTATTTATCTAACCATTTATTTATTTATATCCATATGAACTCATGGATTTCTATTTTACTCAATGAGTAGCATACTCAGTAGGTAATATATTTGTCCAATCGGTTATATTCTCATTATTTTGATGGTTAAATTGTCAAATCTGGCCAGTGGAGGTCCCCTTAGTCTAGCTGCTGTGTCTTTTTTTTTTTTTTGACAAATCCTCCATAATTTTTTTATCACAACCATTTATTATAAAAAATTTCAAACAACAGAAAAATGAATAGATGTGTTCAGTATCCACCCATATCCCTATCACCTAGATTCTTTGATTGACATTTTATTATGATTGCTTTATCATATGTCTGTCCATCTATCCATCTGGAAATCCATCTTCATTTTTCATTTCATTTCAAAGTAAGTTGTAGACATCAGTGCGCCTCATCCTTAAACATTTTGGCAACCATAATATTATCTAGAGTTCACTATGTGTTTATAGGTTTTTTTTTGTGTGTAAAATGTATATTCAGTGAGATGTACAAATAAATGTACAAATATTAATAAAAATGTACAAGTAAATACTATTTGATGAGTTCTGACAGATACATGCATCTGTGTACCTAAATAGCTCTCAAGATACAGAACATTGCTGTCATCCTAGAAATTCTTTCATATTTCTTCTCAATCAGCTTTTGACACCATGTTCTTCAGTGACAATCAGTTTTCTGTTTCTTTTCCACCATAGGTTGTTTTTTATTTTATTTTTTTCTGGAACTTGATGTAAGTGTGGAGCTTTTACTCTTTTGTGTAAGGAATATTTCACTCAATATAGTGACTTTGAGATTCATTCATGTTATGGTAGTTGATTACATCATTTTTTTCTTTTTCTTTTCTTTCTCTCTCTTTTTTTTTTTTTTTTTTTTTAGCACTTCCTTACTACCACAACAAAATGGCCCACTCTCTTTGTGCCTTCCATGCACCAACTCTGGGCTCTGCTACATCTCCAAGGAGCCTTTGTCCCTTTCCTAGGGAGTACGCCGTCTCCTGTGTTATTGACATGGTCAGGTTCCAAAGACCAGGTCATAATGTGAAAATCAGAGTAATGCAAAAATGGAGGCTTGACCACATCAGATCACAAAATGGAATATGAGTACATCATTAGGTAATGCCAAACCACTGAGAATCATGGCTCAGCCAAGTTGACAGATAACCTTAACCATCACAACCAGTGTTACTCTTGCCTCATAGCTTGGTGTTTGTTACTGCCAGACGTATGTCTTTCACATGAAAGATAGATAGATAGTATATTCTTTACTGTTGTTGTAATTGTGAAATATCAGATAATGAAGTGGTTAATATGTGAAGAGAAGGTATAGTTTATGAATGCTAGGTGTATTCATTGTTAACTGGTATGTCATTGCTTCTAGGCATACTTTCTCTCATAACAGAAAGACCTAAGAAATAAACACATATTCACATACATATCTACATTTGTTTCTATACATACATGTATACACATGAGTGTGTTTATGTATGTTAAGCCATGGATTCATAATGATACCTAGAATTTCAATCACATACCACAGAATTCTTTCTAGACTTTCATCTTTCCACATATATAACTTCCTTCTGCAAAAATGATAAATATAGCTCCCATTATCCTGAATATATTAATTTATTTTCTAAATCTTAAAATACTTATGAAAGGAGTCATGGAAGAACAATGGTTAAGTGCTTGGCTACTAACTGAAAGGTTGGCAGTTCAAACCCACCCTGCCTGAGAAAAACCTGATATAGTCCCACAAAGATTACAGCCTAAGAAACCCTATGTTGTCTCTGATTCGTAATGACCTTATGTACAACAGAACCAAACACTGCCAGGTCCTGTGCCAGCCTCACAATCCCCACTATACCTGAGCCTATTGTAACAGCCATTGTGTCAATTCACCTTGTTGTGGGCCTTCCCCTTTTTCATTAACCCTCCACTTCTCCAAGCATGATATCCTTCTCCAGAAAGTGGTCCCTCTGACAACATGACCAAAGTAGGTGAGACAAAGTCTGGCCATTCTTGCTTCCAAGGAGCATTCTGGCTGCACTTCTTCAGGACAGATTGGTTAGTTCTTTTAACAGTCCAGGACTCTTAGCATTCTTCCCCAACAGCACAACTCAAAAGCATCCACTCTTCTTCAGTCTTCCTGATTCATTGTCCTGCTTAGGCTTAGTCTCAGTCTTCAAGGAGGCGTCTTTGCTCTTCAACACTTGAAAAGAGGTCTTTTGCACCAGATTTGGCCAATGCAATATGTCGTCTGATGTTTTAACTGCTGCTTCCATTGGTGTTGATTATAGAACCAAGTAATATGAAGTCTTTGACAACTTCAATCTTTTCTCCATTTATCATAATACTGTTAATTGGTCCAGTTGTGAGGATTTTTGTTTTCTTTATATTAAGGCATAATCCATACTGCAGACTTTAATCTTCAATCTTCCAATTGTGTTGTCTGCATATTGCAGGTTATTAATGAGCTTTCATCCAATCCTGATGCCACATTCTTCTTCACATAGTCCAGCTTCTCAGATTATTTGCTCAGTATACAGGGTGCCAATTCGAGCTGAATTCAGAAGAGGACATGGAATGAAGGATAATATAGCTGATGTCAGATGGACCTTGGCTGAAAGCAAAGAATACCAGAAAGATGTTTACTTGTGTTTCATTGACTATGCAAAAGCATTTGATTGTGTGGATCATAACATATTATGGATAACATTGAGAAAAATGGGAATTCCAGAACACTTTATTGTACTCATGAGGAGTCTGTACATAGATCAAGAGGCTGTTGTTCGAACAGAACAAAGGGATATCACATGGTTTAAAATCAAGAAGGAGCACATCAAGTTGTATCCTTTCACTATACTTATTCAATTTGTATGCTGAGCAAATAATCTGAGAAACTGGATTATTTGAATAAGAACATGGCATCAAGATTGAATGAAGACTCATTATCAACCTGCAATAAACAAACAACACAACTTTGCTTGCTGAAAGTGAGGATGACTTGAGGCACTTACTGCTGAAGGTTAAAGAGTACAGTCTGCAATATGAGTTATACCTCAATAATAAGAGAACAAAAATTCTCACAACTGGTCCAATAAATAGCTTCATGATGGATGGAGAAAAGATTGAATTGTCAAGGACTTCATATTACTTGGTTCTACAATCAACGCAGCAGCCAAGACATCAGATGACGTATTGCATTGGGCAAATCTGCTGCAAAAGACCCTTTTCAAGTGCTGAAGAGAAAAGATGTCTCTTTGAAGACTAAGGTGCACCTACCCCCGAGCCATGGTATTTTCAGTTGCCTCGTATTGATGTGAGAGCTGGACAATGAATAAGGAAGACCGAAGTGGAATTGATGCTTTTGAGTTGTGGTGTTAGGGAAGAATGCTGAGCGTACCATGGACTGCTAAAAGGACTAACAAATCTGTCCTGGAGGAAGTGTAGCCAGAATGTTCCTTGGAAGTGAGAATGGCCAGACTTTGTCTCACCTGCTTTGGTCATGTTGTCAGAAGGAACCATTCCCTGGAGAAGGATATCATGCTTGGTAAAGTGTAGGGTTAATGAAAAAGGGGAAGACCCTCAACAAGATGGATTGACAACAAGATGGGCTCAGGTATAGCAAGGATTATGATGCTGGCACAGGACCAGGCAGTGTTTCATTCTGTTGTGCTTAGGGTCTCTATGAGTTGGAGATGACTCAATGGCACCTAACAACAACAGAATAAATAAATATGGTGAAAGGATACAACCATGATTCACTCCCTTCCTGATTTTAAACCATGAAGTATCCCCTTGCTCTGTTCGAATGATAGCCTCCTGGTCTGTGTGCAAGTTCCTCATGAGTACAATTAAGTGTTCTGGAATTCCCATTCTTCTCAATGTTATCCACAATTTGTTATGATCCATACAATCGAATGCTTTGGCATAGTCAATAAAACACAAGTAAACATCTTTCTGGTAATCTTTGCTTTCAACCAAGATCCATCTGACATCAGCTATGATATGCCTCATTACACATCCTCTTCTGAATCCAGCTTGCATTTCTGGAAGTTCTCTGTCAATATACTGCTGCAATCATTTTTGAATTATCTTTACTAATATTTTACTTGTGTGTGATATTAATGATATTGTTTGATAATTCCACATTCTTTGGGATCACCTTTCTTTGGAATGGGTACAAATATGGATCTCTTCCAGTGAGTTGGCCAGGGAGCTGTCTTCCAAATCTCTTGGCATAGCTGAGTGAGTGCCTCCAGCGCAGCATCTGTTTGTTGAAACATCTCAGTGGGTATTCCATCAGTTCCTGGAGCCTTGTTTTTCTCCAATTCCTTCAGTGAATCTTTGACTTCATTCTTCAGTGCCATTGGTTCTTGATCATATGCTACGTCCTGAAATGGGTGAACATCAACTAATTCTTTTTGGTACAGTGACTCTGTATTCCTTCCATCTTCTTTTGATGTTTCCTGCATCATTCACTGTATTGCCCTTAGAATCTTTCAATATTGCAACTCAAGGCTTGAATTTTTTCTTCAGTTCTTTCAGATTGAGAAATGCTGATTGTGTTCTTCCCTTTTGATTTTCTAACTCCAAGTCTTTGCACATTCCATTATAACAATTGACTTTGTGTTCTCAAGCTACTCTTTGAAATCTTCTGTTCAGCTCTTTTTTCTTGTCATTTCTTCCATTTGCTTTAGCTATTCTCTATTCAAGGGTAAGTTTCAGAGTCTCTTCTGACATACATTTTGGTCTTTTCTTCCTTTCCTGTATTTTTAATGTTTTTTTTTTTTCCCTCTCTTTTTAATTGTCATTTGCTTTTTTCATGAATGATGTTCTTGATGTCATCCCACAATTCCTCTGGTTTTTGGTAATTGACGTTCAGTGCATCAAATCTACTCTTTAGATGGTCTCTAAATTCAGAAGGGATATGATAATGGTCATATTTTGGCTTTCATGGACTGTTTTTAATTGTCTTCAGCTTCAACTTGAACTTGCATATGAGCAGTTGATGATCTGTTCCACAATCAGCTCCTGGCCTTGTATTGACCAAAGATACTGAGCTTCTCCATTGCCACAGATGTAGTCAGTCTGAATCCTGTGTACTCCATCTGGTGAAGTCCACATGTATAGCTGCTATTTGTGTTGTTGAAAAAGGTATTTGCAATAAATAAGTCATTGGTCTTGCAAAATTCTATCATGTTATCTCCAGCATTATTTCTATCACCAAGGCCATATTTTCTAACTACCAGTGGTTCTTCTTTGTTTCCAACTTTTGTATTCCAGTTACCAGTGATAATCAGCATATCTTGGTTGCATGTTCAGTCAATTTCAGACAGCAGAAGTTGGTAAAAATCTTCAATTTCCTCATCTTTAGCTTTGGTAATTGATGCTTAAATTTGAATAATAGTAGTAGTAACTGGTCTTCCTTGGAGGCATATGGATATTATCCTATCACTGACAGCATTGTACTTCAGGATAGATCTTGAAACATTCTTTGTGATGTTGAATGCAACACCATTTCTCTTCAATTTGTCATTCCCTGCATAGTAGATCATAAGGTTGTCTGATTCAAAATGGCCCAAACAAGTCCTTTTCAACTCATTTCAGCTCACTAATGTCCATTAACTAGGAGCTCTGGTAGCATAGTGCCTAAGGCACTTGATTGCTAACCAGAAGGCTGGAGGTTCAAACCCACCAGCCACTCCTCAGAAGGAATGTTGGGCAATCTACTTCTGTAGTGATAATGCCTCAGAAACCCAAGGAGGGGTTGCTATGAGTCAGGCCTGACTCGACGGCACATAACAACAACAACAATGTCTACTAACTAGACTTCAATATATTTTTTATAACACTTTTTCTCTTTAATCTAAAGGCACATGGGTGAAATATTGGTTCAAAAATTACTCTGGTTAATCTTCCTCTCTTCCCACCCCCATTTACCGTAGTCATGTTATTCTTTGAAATAAAATGTTAAGCTCTTTTGGTTTCTTTGTTTGTGTTTGATTTTAGGGTCCCTCCTCATCATTGTTGGTATTCCTTTTAGTATGGAAAGCATTAACACGTTTTACAAAAGTCACAACAATGTGAAAAACATACATCCAGATCTCTTCCACTATGTAGGTAACCAATCTCACAGGTGTTTTTTTTGTTTGTTTGTTTTTTGTCCAGTGCCTTTTACCCTGTTGGAAAGTTTTCAGCCACTATTTCTTTAAGTACTTTTCCAATCCTGTTGTCTTTCTACTCTCCTTCTAGAACTTCAATAACATGAATATTAGATCTTTTGCTTTAGTCCCACAGGTCCCTAAGGCTCTGCTCATTTCTTTTTCCAATCGGGTTTCTCTTAGTTGTTCATACTGGGTACTTTCTAGCCCCTTCCATTCTGCTGTTGAAGTCTTCCACTGAGCTTTTTATTTTAATTAGTGCATTTTTACTTTCTGCAGTTGTTAGTTGGTTCTTTATTGTCTTTGATTTCTTTTCTCTATGGATTTTACCTAAGGAGGTCTGGTGGTACGGTGCCTAAGGCATTGGACTGCTAACTACAAGGTTGGCAGTTCAAACCCACCAGCCACTCTGCAGAAGGAAGACTGGGCAATCTATTTCCATAAAGATCTAGTGCCTCAGAAACCCAATGGGGGTCACTATGAGTTGGAATCGACTCAATGGTGGTGGGTTTGGTTTGATTTTTGGTATAGATTTGCCTATGCTAGGCATTTTATTTAAATGGAATCAAACATATTTTATTATTTTATTTTATTTTTTTATTTTATGACTGGCTTTGTTCGCTTAGCATAATATTTTCAAGGTTCATCTGTATTGCAATGCGTATCAGTACTTCTTTCCATTTTATTGCTGAATCGTTTTTGTTGTATGGCTATACTACTGCACACTGCCCTTTAATCTAACAATATATCCTGGAAATTTTTCCATATCAGTTCATAGAGACCTTCCTCATTCCGTTTTATTGCTGAATAATTTTCCATTGTGTGGGCATGCTACAGTGTATTGCTTTTCCCCTTAACAGTATATCCTGAAAATAAATACTGATATTGTCATTGCTTCTAGGCACATTCTCAGTTCATAGAGATATTCTCATTTTTTAAAAAATAGATGCATAGTACTATGTTTCTTAGATATACATAGTTCATTCAACCGTTCCTTTATTTGTGCATTTAGTTTGTTTCTAATATTTTGCAATTACAAACAATACTACAATGAATAACCTTGTACCTAAATATTTTCATACTGTTGGAAGTATTTCTTTATATATATTTTGGTCTATTTATTGACTTTTTGTTCTATTACAGTTCTCTGGTTGAGTATTCATGCACCAGTACCATATTGTTTTAATCAAAGAGAATTTATGGTGTGTTTGAATGCCACCACTTGGAGTTTTTCTTTTTCGTTATTTTCCTAGCTTTTTTTGTATGCTTATGTTAGTATCAATTTGTCTAAATTTATGGAATAGTGCTAAATTTATAAATTAACTTAAAATGGATATTTGTATAATATTGAGTTGTCCCATTCAATAACAACTTATTTCTTTCCATTTGTTCCAAACTACTTTTAATTTTTGTAAAGTTTTTTAATGTAGCTTTCCTCATAAAGGTTTTGCATGTTTCTTGCTAAGCTTATTTTGAATTAATTTATCCTCTTTTTTGCTATTGTTATATTTTCTTTTTAACTTTTTGTTGTGATTAGAGTGAAAGTTCACAGAGCAAATTGGTTTTCCATTCAATTGTTCATACACATTTTGTTTCCTAACATTGATAGCAGTCCCCACAATGCAACAGCACTCTTCCACTTCCTCCTTGTGTTTCCCATTTTCGTTTGTCCTTCGTTCCTATCTTTTCTTGCCTTCTGACCTTTATCCCTGAGCAAAAGCTGCTTTTTTGATCTCCTATGGTTTATTGTTTTAAGGAGTGCATACCTCCAAGTATTATTGTTCATCCTATAGTCCTGTCTATTGTTTGGCTGAAAGTTGAACTGTAGGGGTGGGTTTAGTTCCAGGCTTGAGGAGTGATTAAGGGCCACAGTCTTGGCCGTTTCACCAGTCTCTGTCAGACCAATAAGCCTAGTCTTTTTCTTGATTTTGAGTTTTGTTACATATTCTTCTCCCACTCTAACCAGGACCTTCTGTTGTGATCCCTTTCAAAGAGGTCAGTAGGGGTAGCCATGCACTGTCTAACTCTTCTGGTCTGAAGGTCAAGGATGCTAAGGTTCATGTGGTCCATTGGTGCTTTGTACTATTTGTTTCCATGCATTTAAAAAAAATGTTTCACTCTTCTTTGCTTTGATGGGGAGAAACTAATAGTTGTACCTTAGATAGCTACTTGCTAGCATTTAAGATCCCAGTCACTACTCAACAGAGTGGGATATAGGACATTGTCTTTGTGAACTATGTTATGCCAATTGAATTCGTTTTCCCCTTAAGCCCAGTGCCTTATTACCTCAAGGTGTTTGTTTATGGCTAAAAAGTTTTCATAACTTTGCTCCCCAATTGCTCTACTATATACATGGATATATTTACAGCACATGTTCTTGTTGTTGTTATGTGCTGTTGATTTGGACCCGACTCATAGCGACTCCTCCTTGGTTTTTTCTAGGCAGTATCATTATGGAAGTAGATTGTCCAACATTCCTTCCAAGGAGTGGCTGGTGGGTTTGACCTGCCAGCCTTCTGGTTAGCAGTCAGGTGCCTTAGGCACTATGCTACCAGAGCTCCCTTCACAGCACATACAAATATCTATATAGAAACATCCTCTGCCATACCTATATATGGTCATGGGTGTAGTCCTGTTTGCCTAGCCATACCTGTTCAGCTTGCCTATCTACCTATGTATTCACTTGTAGGTTATTTATTATTATTATTATTATTATTGATATTCCAGGATGGTGTATGCAGTAGGATGTATGTTTGTTGTCCGTACTCTTGTCACCTCTCTGTGTTTTCCTTTGCCTTAGTGATACTGTGCTGACCAACCCCTTAATGTATATTGCCTTTCTTTTCACCCAAATTAATATTCATTGCCTAAGGCATTTGACTGCTAACCAGAAGGCTGGCAGTTCAAATCCACCAGTCACTACTCAGAAGGAAGATTGGGCAATCTACTTCTGTAAGAGATACTACCTCGGAAACTGAAGGAGGGTTGCTATGAGTCAGAAATGGCTCAAGGGCAGTGAATGTGGTTTTATTTTTGGATTATCTAGTTAGTGATTTTCCCTCCCCTCCCCTTCCCTCCTGTCCCTGATAACCATCAATTAATGGTTTTTTTTTTTTTTTTTTTCTGTGTGTAAACCTTTCCTTGGGAGCTCTGGTAGCATAGTGCCTAAGGCACTTGACTGCTAACCAGAAGGCTGTTGGTTCAAACCCACCAGCCACTCCTGGGAAGGAAGGTCGGGCAATCTACTTCCGTAGTGATACCACCTCGGAAACCCAAGGAGGGGTCGCTATGAGTCGAGTCCAGCTCGACAGCACGTAACAACAACAGCAACAAAACCTTTCTTTGACTTTTTATAATACTGGATTCATACAGAATTTGTCCTTTTGTGATTGACTTACTTCATTCTGCATAATGTCCTCCAGGTTCATCTATATTATGAGGTGTTTCACAGATTCTTCAACATTGCATAGTATTCCATCGTGTGTATATCATAGTTTATCTATTCATCCACTGATGGACGCTTAGATTATTTCCATCTCTTTGCTATTGTGAATACTGTTGCAGTGAACATGAGTGTGCATTAGTGTTCCTGATCTTATTTCTCTAGGACATATAACTAGTAGTGAGATTGCTGGATGGAATGGTATTTCTATTTCCAACTTCTTAAGGAAGTACCACACTGTTTTCCATAGTGCTTGTACCATTTTTTTACAGTCTCACCAGCAGTGTATAAGAGTTCCAATCTCACTGCATCCTTGCCAGCATTTGTTGTTTTCTGTTTTATTGAACTTGGCTATTACTGCTGGGATGAGATGACATCTCATTGTTTTGATTTGCATCTCTCTAGTGGCTTATGATAATGGGCATTTCTTCATGTGTTTCTTGGCCACCTGGGTGTTTTATTTGGTGAAGTGTGTGCTCATATCCTCTGCCCATTTTTTAATTTGTTTGTTTTTTGTTGTTAATGTGTTGAAGATTTCTACTAATTTTGGAGATTAATCCCTTGTCCTATATGTTGTTGCCAAATATTTTTTCCTAATCTGTAAGTTCTCTTTTTATTCTTTTGGGTAAGTCTTTTGATGCCAATAGTATTTAATTTTTAGGAGGTGCTATTCATCTAGTTTACCTTCTGATGTTTGTGTATTTTTGGTTATGTTTGATAGTCTATTTATCCCATAAATTAGAGCCCCTGTTTTTCTTTGATGATCTTTATAGTTTTAGACTTTACATTTACATCTTTGATCCATCTTGAGTTCATTTTTGTGTATGATTTGAGATATGGATCTTTTTAAATTTTTCTGCAAATGGATATCCAGTTTTGCCAGCATCATTTGTTAAAGATTATCTCTTCCCCATTTAATGGATTTTTACTGTTTGTTGAAAATCAGCTGTTCCATAGGAAAATGGATTTGTTTCTGGGTTCTCAGTTCTGGTCTAATGATCTCTGATGTGTCTGTCATTGTGCCAGTATCAGGCTGTTACTGTGGCTGTATGGTAGGTTTTGAGATCAGAAAGTGTGAGGCTTCCTATTTTATCTTTCTTCTTCAGTAGTGCTTTGCTTATCTGAGGTCTCATTTCTTTCTATGTAAAGTTGGTGACTGGTTTTCTATCTATTTAAAGAATGTTTATGGAATCTGGATTGAGATTGCTTTGTATTGCTAGATCACTTTGGGTCATAATGCCATTTTCGCAAATCTTGCTATCCATGAGCATGGTACGTTCTTCCATTTATGTAGGTCTATTTTGGTTTCTTGCAGTAGTGTTTTGTAGATTTCTTTGTATAAGTCTTTAATATCTCTAGTTAGGTTTATTCCTAAATATTTTATCTTTTTGGTAGCCATTGTAAATGATATTGTTTCCTTTATTTCCTTTTCAGAGTACTCTTTGTTGGTGTAGAGGAATCCAACTGATTTTTGTATGTTGATTTTGTACACTGCCACTTTACTGAATCTTTCAACTAATTGCAACAGTTTTCTTGCTGAGTATCTGGAATTTTCTCTGTATAGGATCATATCATCTGCAAATAGAGATATTCTTACTTCTTTCTTACCAATTTCCCTTTCATGCATTATTCCCATGGCTAGGACTTCCTTTGGAAACCCAAGGAGGGGGTCGCTGTGAGTCGGGTCCGACTTGACAGCACACAATAACAACAACAACCAGGACTTCCAATACAATATTGAACAGGAGTGGTGACATAGGGCATTCTTGTCTGGTTCTCATTCACAAGGGGAATGCTTTCAGTCTCTTCCCATTGAGAAGAATGTTGGCCATTGATTTTGTGTAAACAAAAAAAAAACCCAAAGTAACTGCCATCGAGTCAATCCCAACTCATAGCAACCCCTCCTTGGGTTTCTGAGGCAGTATCACTATGGAAGTAGATTGCCCAGGCTTCCTTCTGAGGAGTGGCTGGTGGGTTTGAACCACCAGCCTTCGGTTAGCAGTCACATGCCTTAGGCACTATACCACCAGAATTATGTTGAGGAATTTCCCTTCTATTTCTGTTTCCCTCAGAATTTTTATCAGGAATCATAGTTACATTTTATCAAATGACTTCTCTATACTGATTGATATGATTGTGTTTCTTTTCCTTTTTTAAAAAAAAAAATTATCTAGTGGATTACATTGATTGTTTTTCTAATGTTGAACTATCCTTGCATAGCTGGTATGAATCCTACTTGGTCATGATGCATTATTTTTTTTTATATAGTGCTGGATTCTATTGGTGAGGATTTTGTTGAGTATTTTTACTTTTATGTTCATGAGGGATGTTAGTCTGTAATTTTCTTTTCTAGTGGTGTCTTTGCCTGGCTTTGGTATCAGAGTTATGCTTGCTTCATGATATGAATTCAGGAGTATCCCATCCTTTTCTGTGTTCTGGAATAGTTTGAGTAGAATTGAATAGCTCTTCTATGACTGTTTGGTAGAATTCTCCAGTAAAGTTGTCTGGGCCATGACTTGTTTTTTGTTGTTGGCATTTTTTAATGATTTGTTCTATTTCTTCTTTGTAATGGGTCTTTTCAAAGTTTTCTACCTCAGTCTGTGTTAGTTTAGTTAGGTAGTGTGTTTCTAGAAATTTATCCATTTCTTGTTGCTTTTCAAATTTATTGGAGTATGGTTCCTCATAGTATTTTGTTATCCTTTTTATTTCAGTTGGTTCTGTTGTGACAGCACACATTTCATTTATTATTCATGTTATTTGCACCATTTATTTCTTTTTCTTTGTTAAATTTGCCAATGGTTTGTCAATTTTGTTAATCTTTTCGAAGTACCAATTTCTAGTCTTGTTTGTTCTTTCTATTGTTTTTCTGTTTTCTATTTCATTTATTTCTTCTCTAATATTTATTATTTCCTTTCTTCTGGAGACTATAGGCATTTTGCTACTCTTTTTCTAACTATGGAGTTGTTGGGCTAAGGTATTGATCTGGGTTCTTTCTTCTTTTCTGATATGTGCATTTATTGCTATAAACTATCCTCTGAGAATTGCTTTTGCTATCTCTCAAAGATTTTTGTATGTTGTGTTTTCATTCTCATTTGATTCTAGGAATTTTTCATTTCACTTTTCATTTCTGTTACCCTGTAGTTTTTAAGCAGGGTGTTTTTTAGTTTCTATTTATTTGATTTTCCCCATTCTTCTTATTATGGATTTCTAATTTTATAGTGTCATTCTTGGATGAGAAGATGCTTTGTAGTTTTCCAGTGTTTTCAAATTTATTGAGCCTTGTTTGAACCTAACATATGACCTATTCAGGAGAATTATCCATGTACACTAGAAAAGAATGTATATTGAGTTTTTGTTGGATGGAGTCTTAAACATATGTCTACGAGTTGGTTGTGTTGTTTAGATCTACATATTTGTGGAGCTTCTATCTACTTGTTCTGTCCTTCATTGAAAGTGCTATATTTAAGTCTCCGACTATTATTGTGGAGGTGTCTATTTGTCTTTTCAGTTCTGTTAATGTTAGCTTTATGTATTCTGGGGCTCTTTCAATGAGTGCATAGAAATTTATTTTGGTTGTTATGTCCTCTTTCTGGATTGACCATTTAATCATATATATTATATTCCTTGTCCCTTATTGATCTTTGCCTTGAAGATTATTTTATCTGAAATTAATATGGTCACTCCTGCTCTTTTTTGGGTTGCTCCATGCTTGATATATATTTTTCCATCCTTTGATTTTTAATTTATTTTATCTTTGTGTCTAAGGTGAGTCTTTTGTAGGTAGCATATATTGATGGGTCTTGTTTTCTTCTTCATTCTGCCACTATCTTTCTCTTGACTGGTTCATTTAATCCATTTACATTCAGTGTAATTATTGATAAGTATGAATTATTGCTGTTATTCTTTAGTGTTCTTATTGTGGTATTGATGTTATCTTTGTTCTGTATATTTTTCTGTACTGAGTTTATTTTGTATCAGATTTTCATTTCATTTGCTTTGTTGCTGTTGATTTTGTGCTTACTAACTCCTTATGATTTTCTTCTTTTGGTTAGTCTTATTAATTTTCTTTGTGGTTACTTTGTAATGTATTTTTATCTTTCTAAGTTTAAAACAAGGAACTGTGGTGGCATAGTGGGTAAGGCATTTGGTTGCTAACCAGAAGGTCCATGTTTCAAACCCACCAGCTGCTCCACAGAGGAAGACGAGGCAATCTACTTCCATAAAGATTTACAGCCTTGGAAATCCAATGGAGATCACTATGAGCTGGAATTGACTTGATGGCAGTGGGTTTTTGGTTTAAAATTATATGTTCTATTTTGATATTGTCTTGACTTCTCTATTTGGAGGTTCTGTAATTATATCATGTATTTCCTTTTTTTGCTTTGTAGTTGTTGTCATTTACAGATTGGTATCTTGGGTTCCCTGCTTTTAGTTGTGTAAGTTTATTTTATTTTTGAGAGTTCTTTATGGGTTGGTTTCCAGGTGATGTTGTTGTTTGTCTTAATCTCAGGTTGTTGTCTAACATTATTAGTTCTCTGTCCAAAGGACTCCCTTTAACATTTCTTGTAAGTTTGGTCTGTTTCATACAAATTCCCTTAATTTCTATTTATGTGGAAATGTCCTATTTTGCCATCATTTTTGAGGGACAGTTATGCTGAACATAATTCACATTTGCAAATTCTTTTCTTTCAGTGTTTTATTTATGTCATCCATTCCTTTCTTGCCTGTGTGATTTCTTCTATGAAACAGAATTTAGTCTTATTGGTTCCCCTTTGTAGCTAACATTTCATTTTCCCTGAGCTGCTCTTAAGATTCTTTCTTTGTCTTTGGTTTGATTATGATATGTCTTTGTGACTTTCTTTTGAGGTCTCTCCTGTATGGGCTTTGTTGAGCTTCTTGGATGGATATTTTTTCATCTTTCATGATGTTAGGGAAATTTTCTGCTAACAAATCTTTGACAGTTCTGTCTGTGGTTTGTTTTACCTCCTCCTGCTCTAGAGTCCTGATCACTCATTATTTTTTCCTCTTGATAGTGTCTTACATAATTCTTGGGCTTTCTTCATTTTTACTCATTCTTTCTTCTTATTTTTCTTCATACAAATTGGTGTCAAGGTGTTTGTCTTCTAATTCACTAATCTGGTCTTCTGTTGATTTTACTTTACTCCTTTGTCTTTCCAATATGTTATCTACCTCTGGATTTTAATGTTAATCTTCTGGATTTCTAATATCTGTTTTTGAATGGTTTCCAATTGTCTAGTTTGCCAATTTTCTCTTGTATTGTTTTCTTGAATTCTTCTAAGTTATTGTCTGTCTTTTCCTTGATTTTGTTTGTGTTTTCCTTCATCTCTTGGAGGGCCTATATATAAATCTTTTGAATTCCTTATCAAGTAGTTCTATTACCTGTTCTTCTCAGGGAGGTTTCCTGGTTGTTTATTTTGGTCACTTGTTTACACCATCTTGTCTTGTTTCTTTGTTTGATTTGAAGTTGCCTCTGAGACATTTTGCAGTTATTTTATTTACTTGTTGGTTTGTTTCACCTTGATTCTTTGTCCTGAAATATCCAGGTGTTGTGGGATGCTATGCTACTTTGGTCACTAATTTGGCATCACTAGGGTGCTCCATACCTCTCTTTGGTTGGGTGGAGTAACTGGTGGGATGTGGGCACAGGTCTCTGTTTGCTGGTTATGAAGAGCAGCTGTGGATGGGATGATCAGATTTTTTCACTGTTTGTCATTGATTCAGTGGTGCAGGAGCAGGTTGTAGCAGTTGCCTGTTTGGTGCGGCAGCAGGGGGTATGTGTGATAGGTGTGGCTGACTAGTGGAGAAACAATGTCTACTTCCCACTGATTGGGGCACAGAAAAAAAAAAAGAGAGAAAAGAGGGTAGGGATGAGAAAGAAATGGTTAAAAGTAAAGGGAGAAGAGGAAGAGGGACAAAAAAAAAATAAATGATAAGGGAGAAGTGGGGAAAAATAAACAAAAGAAAGAAAAGATGGTATGGCAATGGTGGCCTGTGCCTCTAAGACACTGGTATTTGGTACCCTATTCACTGGGATGTGCATCACTGGCCACAGTGGTGGCAGATTATTTGCAGGAACATGTGCCCCCTGAGGTACAAGAACCTGGTATGCCATCTCTGCATGTATACACCCCTACCAACAGAGCCTGGTGAATGGTCTGCACATGCAGCACATGCATATGCCCCTGAGTATGAAGGGGTCAGGTGCCTGGCTGATGGCCTGTCTGTGCACATGTTCACAAGCATGGATATGGCAGATGCCCACCATATAGCCTGCCTGTGAATGTGCCCTCGATATGGATGTGGCAGAAGCCTAGTGGGTGGTCTTCCTGTGCACGTGTTCCTGACCACAGAGATGGCAGACATCCAGCACGTGGTCCGTATATTTTCACTCTCCAAACAGTGAAAGCATGGGGCACTTGGTATGTGTGTGGTATGTTTGTATGTGTGCTTCTGACAGTGGAGGCTGTGAGTGCACAATGCCCAGTCCATAAGAGTTCACCCTGTTGAAAACAAGGGCACCAGGCACACAGAACAATATTCGCAGGTGCACAGCTTGGTCTGCTGGCGGTGTGGTATGGTGAGTGGCCATTGGGGTGGTGAAGATTGTCTGAGTGAACCAGACTGGTGAGGGGCAGCAGAAGGACATCCCAGTACATTGGTCTGGTGGGGGTGGGAGAACTTCACCCCTGGTCACCAGGAAGGTGTGTGGGGGAATGCAGGAGAATGCATTTTTCTGGTTGTTGTTCACTGTGTGGGCCTGATGCACTGCTGAGTGAGTGCACCTGATTATCCAGTTCCTTCCCTGACTCAGTCAAGGGGTAGGGACTCAGAGTCCAGCATCTCTACTTGTCACTTCACAAGTCTTCCCCTCCACATAGGCTCTTAACTCAAAAGACTAGGGTCCCATAAAGCAAGGCTTCATAAATTTAAAAACATTGAAATATTGCAAAGCATCTTCTCAGATCATAATGCTATCAAATTAGAAATCAATAATAG
>NW_006921681.1:2476522-2481703 GCF_000298275.1 Orycteropus afer afer
AAAAAAAAAAAAAAAGACTAGGGTCCACTATTGGTGAGTAGTTTCACCCCCATTTGTTGTCTGCCTTCCTACTCTGTGGTTGCCCATGCCACTAGAATTCTCACCCACTTCCTACATTTTCCTTTCTTAGATCTCAATTATTATCTGTTTACCTTACTTCACTCTGGATTTGTTTACACCGTGTTTCTGTCTCAATGAGGATTCCATGACTTTGGCTTCTCCTTACCTGTGTATGTTGCCTTCTGTGTCTCAAAATGGCCACACTGTGTTGGGCCCTTTCTCTGTCTCTCTCCTTGATCACTGTTTTTGTTCTGTTTCTTTTTCCAATTGGTGTTTAATCCAATTCATTATCCTTTCATTTGATGCTCAGAGTTCTAGGATTATCATCTGTACATGTTTCACTTGTGTTTTTGGGTCTTTATTGTGGAGGGAGGAAATCTGGTGATACAGTGATTAAGGCATTTGGCTGCTAACCAAAAGGTCAGTGGTTTGAACACACCAGTCACTACTCAGTAGAAAGATGAGGCAATCTGATTATTTAAAGATTTACAGCCTTCGAAACCTTATGGGCCAATTCTGCTCTGTCCTATAGGGTCACTATGAGTCAGAATTGACTTGATGGCAGTGGGTTTGGTTTTGGTTTGGTTGTAGAGGGACTAGATGCAGTGTGCCACCAGGATACCATCTTGTCTCCTCCCCCCACCCCTTTTTATTTTTGTTTGTTTGATTGTTAATGAGGTGTCTTGTTGTTGTCATTTTGTCTTGTTTACAATTATACCCCCTAACTGGTTACTGTTTGTGTGCATGAAGGTTATTGCCTTCTATATGTTAATTTTATATCCCACTATGCCAAAGAGACTTTAGTTTTTCATTGTTTCTCTAAGGCTTTCCCAGTGTACTATTATATCATTTGCAACTTGAGATAATTTTACTTCTTCTTTTACAGTACTCATGCTTCTAATTGATATCTCTTAAATTATTAGATTTGATAATACCCTCAATACAGCTGTAGAATAGCAGAGGGTATAGTGGTTATCCTTGCATTTTTCCTGATCTTAGCGTTTCCTTTAGTGTTTTACTATTAAGATGATGACTTTAGAACTTAAGGTTGTGTGCATGTATGTGTGTGTGTGCATGTGTTTTAATGTTGTTAAGAAAATTTCCATCCAGTCCTCTCCTGAGTGTTTCCTCTTTTATTAAGGAATGGATATTGAATTTTGTCAAAAGTGTTTTCAATATCTATGGAGCTAATCATGATTTTTTACCTTGGATCAAATAAGATGGTATATTATACCAATGTATTTTCTAACATTGAACCAACCTTGCATTCCTTAACTAAATCTCACTTCATCTTGGAATACTATTTTCTTAATGCACTGTTGTTGTTATGGGTCCCATTGAGTCAGTTCTGACTCATACTATCCTGTGTATAACAGAACTGAACATGCCTGGTCCTGCACCATCCTCACAATCTTTGCTGTGTTTGAGCCCATTGTGGCATCTGTTGTGTTAATCAATCTCATTGAAGGTCTTCCTCTTTTTTGCTGACCCTCTGCTTTACCAAGCATGATGCCCATCTCCAAGGACTGGTTCTTCCAAATAACGTGTTGAAAGTACATGAAATGAAGTCTCACTATCTGTGGTGGTTATGTTTTTGTGTCAACTTGACTGGGCCTGGTTGAGTGGCTGGGCAGCTGATGGGTTATTCCCCATGATGAGATTGGCAATCAGCTCCACAGTGGGATCTCCCACAGGCAGCTGAGTAGCTGCTTTGGGTATGTGGTCTGCTTACCATATATAAGAAGCAGCTTTGGGAATGGTCTCTAGCTTATGGCACGCTTGGATCCTGCATGTAGCTGTGTCATGTTCAGCAGCCTGCCATGCTCTGCCGACCTTGGGACTTACAATGGACTTAAATTAATGGCCTGCCATGTGGTTGGTAACATCAAGACTGTGCCTTTTTTACTTGTCAGCCTTGGGCTTCTCAGCCTCAGCAGCCAGCAGCTGTCTGAGTGAAGAAACGCCTCTAGCTTTAGTGGGCCAGGAGCTGGAGGCAGAGCTGAAGCCCAAGGGTGAGGGGTTTTCACCAAGTCCCTAGATCTTGGCACTTTGAACTTGGACTTAAAGCCTCCAGATTGTAAGAATAATCTCCTGTTTGTTTAAGCCATCCCATTTGTGGTATTTTCTGTTAGAGTGGCCCTAGGTAACCAGAACACCATCCTTGCTTCTAAGAAGCATTCTGCTATACCTCTTCCACACAGATTTGTTTGTTCTTCTAGCAGTCCATGATATAGTCAGTATTCTTTGTCAAAACCTACTTTAAAGGGATCAATTATTCTTTAGTCTTCCTTCTTCATTATTTAGCTTTTGCTTGCTATGTGGTGATTGAAAGTGCCATGGTTTGAGTCAGGTGCAAGTGCACCTTAGTCCTTAAAGTGACATCTTTGCTTTCTTTTTTTCTTTAACACTTTAATGAGGTCTT
Organism: Orycteropus afer afer; assembly: GCF_000298275.1. Classification (NCBI taxonomy): domain Eukaryota; kingdom Metazoa; phylum Chordata; class Mammalia; order Tubulidentata; family Orycteropodidae; genus Orycteropus; species Orycteropus afer. The sequence continues at coordinate 2,479,005 of NW_006921681.1, forward strand.
TATAATTATTATTGTTATCATGGTAAAAACATTCACACCAATACATTCACCAACATAACAACTTCCACATTTATAGCTCAGGGACATTGATGACATTTTTCATGTTGTACCACCATTTCAAAAATATTCCACCACCATCAGTATAAACTCAATGTCCCGCAAACTAAAGCTTCCCTTTACCCCCTCCCTCGTACAACCACTAATAATCTTTAGTGTATATATATTTAATGCCTTAGGCACTATGCCATATATATGCCATATATATATATATATGGCATAGTGCCTAAGGCACTTGACTGCTAACCAGAAGGCTGGCAGTTCAAACCCACCAGCCACTCCTCTGAAGGAAGGTTGGACAATCTACTTCTGTAGTGATACCGTCTTGAAAACCAAAGAGGGGTCACTATGAGTCGGGTCTGACTCGACAGCACACAACAACAACTAATATGTGTGTGTGTGTGTATAGTCTATCTAGCAATTTTCCTTCCCCTCCCCTCCCATCTCTGGTAATTGACAAAGAAAATTTCCTTCCATATATAAACCTTTCCTTGACTTTTTACAATAGTGAACTAATGTAATATTTGCCCTTCTGTGATTGACTTATTTCACTCAGCATAATGTCCTCCAAGTTCATCCATGTTATGCAATATTTTATGAATTCTACATTTTTCTTTAAGGTTGCATAGTTGTATTCTATTGTGTGTATGTAGCACAGTAGGTTTTCCATTCCTCTGATGATGGGCACTTTGTTTCCATCTTAAAGAGGTCTTTTGTAGCATCTATGCCCAGTGCAATACATTGTTTGATTTCTTGACAATTCCATGGACATCGATTGTGGATCCAAATAAAACAAAATTCTTGACAATTTATAGTAGTTTGTGCATAAATTTGATAATAGTAGTGCCTGAGACATTTGACTACTAACCAGAAGGCTGGTGGTTCAAATCCACTAGCCACTCCTCAGAAGGAAGATTGGGCGATCTACTTCTGTAGTGACACTGTCTTGGAAACCCAAGGAGGGGTCATTATGAATCGGCTCTGGCTTGATAGTAGTGAGTTTATTTTTATTTATTTATTTTGAGTATTAACTGGTCTTCCTAATAGGCATATGAATATTATCCTATCACCAACAGCATTGTACTTCAGGATAGATCTTGTAACATTCTTTTTGATGATGAATGCAAAGTCACTCCTCTTTAATTTGCATTCCCAAGATAGTAGGCCAAATGATTGTGTGATTCGTAGTGGTCAAACTGGTCCATTTCAGCTCACTAATGCCTAGGATATTGATCTTTATGTGTTCCACTTTGTTTTTCACAACTTCCAATTTTCTTTGATTCATGCTTTATATATCCTTGTGCTGATTATTAATGAATGTTTGTAGCTGTTTCTTCTCATTTTTGAGTCATGCCCCATTAGCAACTAAAGGTCCCCAAAACTTTATTCTATCCATGTCATTAAGGTCAACTGTATTTTGAGGCAGTAGCTCTTCCCCAGTCATATTTATAGTTCCTTCCAATACAAGGGTCTCATCTGGCACTATCAGTGTTTCATGGCTACTCATAAAGTTTTCCAGAAATTTAAAAGACAGTGTTTCAGTGCTATTCATAAAGTTTTCAGTGGCCAATTCTTTGAGAAGTGGATGGCCCTTTCCTTCTTCCCAGGCTATCTTAATCTGGAATTTCCACTGAAGCCTGTCCACCTTGAGTGACCCCGCTGATATTTGAAATACCTGTGGGCATAGCCTCCAGCCTCACAGTAACACGTAAGCCACCATGATACGACAAACTGACAGATAAGTGATGATTATCAGGTTTAGGTATCACTATTATCATTGCTTCATAAAAATAATCTGGAAATTTTCATCCATATTCTATGTTCTGGGAAAGAAAATGTAGCATGAAGAGTCCTGGCCTTTGACTATTTGGTAGAAATCCTCTGTGAATTCATTTGGCTTGGTGCTTTGATAACTTCCTGTATATTATCTCTATGTCTTTATTTTTATGCAGTCAATTTTGATAAACTGTATTTCCTTAGAAATTATCCATTTTATCTAAGTTGTCAAAATCATTTGCATCGAGGTCTGCGAAGATGTTTTACATAATTATTTTTCAATTTCTTCTGTTCCAATTGTTATTGCTCACCTTGTAATTTCTTATTTAGTGTATTAGTGCTTAATCCCTCTTTGATTAAGTTTAGCTAGTGGGTAGCCTATTTTGTTGATTAGAAAATCCAGGATTTTGAGTTATTAATTTAATCTCCTCTTTAGTTTCCATATCTAACTTTATTTTTTTCTTCCTTTTACTTTCGTTCTTCTTGTTGTTTTTCTTGTAGCTTTTTTAATTTTAAAAATTTTAATTCATTCATTTTTTTATTGATAGAAGTATATAGGCTATGAATTTTTATCTAATCACCGTTTTAAATATGTTTCATAAATTCTGGTACATAGCGCTTTAATTATCATATCTACAGTTTTAGAATTTCTGTATTTACATTTTTTATTTACAACATTAATTTCTAGTTTTATTGCATTGTGATCAGAAAGTATTATTTGTAATATTTCTATTTTATAAGACTTGTTGGTTATTTCTCTGTCACCTAATACATGATTAATTTTTTTTTCTTTTTTTTAATGCATTTTATTGAAATATAATTTATGTACAGTGAAATACACAAAACTAAAGTAACATGGATCAATG
>NW_006921681.1:2482548-2487906 GCF_000298275.1 Orycteropus afer afer
TATTGTTTTAGTATTTGCTAAATATTTATGCTGGTCCTCTTTTTTATTTTGATGTGAAGGTTTATCATTTTTCTTGGAGGTTATCCTGTGATTTATAGTTTTCTTCCCAAGTTTAGAACAGTCCATTCTATCTTGTAGTTGTCTTGACTTCCCTACCATCTAGAAGTTCTGTAACAACACTGTTTTCTCCCTCTTTTTGGTTTGTAGTTGTCCTCCTTTGTCAATTGATGTCTCTGGTTTACCTGTTTACAATCTTGTAGGCTTATTTACTTTGGATTCTTCCATAGCTGGGTTGGTTTCTGGATTATATCGTCATTGTTGGCTGTTGTTGCTTCTCTGTCTAAAGGGGCCCCTTTAGCATCTCTCGTAAGGTTGGTCTGGTTCTAACAAATTCCCTTAATTTCTGCTTATCTAGAAGTTCTGAATTTCACCATCCTATTTGAGGGACAGTTTTGCTGGGTACATAATTCTTGGTTGGAAATTTTTCTTTTTCAGGGTTTTATATATACCATCCCATTGTCTTCTCACCTGCATGGTTTCTGCTGAGAAATCCAAGCTTAGTATTATTGTTTGCCCCTTGTAGGTAACTTTTTGTTTTTCTCATGCTGCTCTCATGATTCTTTCTTTGTCTGGTTTTGGTGAATTTGATGATGATATGTCTGGGTGATTTTCTTTTGGGGTCTATCCTGTTTGGAGTTTGTTGGACTTCCTAAATGGATATATTTTCATCTTTCATCATACCAGGAAAATTATCTTCCAACAAATCTTCGACAGTTTTCTCTGTGGTTTTATTTGTTTCTTCCTGTTCTGGAATTCTGATTACTTGTAGGTTATTCCTTTTGGTGGTATCCCACATGAACCTCAGGCTTTCTTCATTTTGTTTTGATCTTTTTTCTGACTTATTCCTTTCCAAAGAAGTATTCAGGTATTTGCCTTCAATCTCACTAATTCAGTCTTCCATTGATTCAATTCTGCTCATTTGCCCATTCAATGTCTTATCTATTTCTGATCATTTAGTATTAGTCTTCTGGATTTCTGTGTGGAGATTTTGTGTCATTTCTAATTTTTCATTTATTTTGTCATTTTTTCTTGTATTGTCTTTTGAAATTGTTATAGGGTTTTCTCTGTGTTTTCCTCAATTTTGTCAGTGTTTTCCTTGATCTGACTGTCAATTCATTGAAGACACCTAAATAAAATTCTTTTGAATTCCTTATCAGGAGTTCCAATGCTGCGTCTTCCTCAGGGATGTGTTTTTGGTCTGTATCCTGGTCCCTTTTTTCTCCTCTTTATCTTACTTCTTTGTGTGGACTGTGATGCTCTGTTGTCTCCGAGGCATTGTGACATTTTTGTGTTTTTATTTAATTGGTGATTGTATGTTGGAGTGACATGTGCACAATTTTTGTTTTCTTTGTATGTTATGTATGCAAGCAGGGTACTGTGCTGTGCTCCTGTATTCACTAGTTGACAGTACTTATACACTCACCACCTGTCTCCTTTCCTGTTGTCATCCTCTCATATATCCCTGTCGACCTTGACAAACCGAGCCCATTCTTAGGTCCCCGGAATCCGAATGAGAATGCTGTCACTTTAAAATCCCAAATGGTTGGCACTTGTAAAGATTAAAAATGGCTGCATCCTCCGTCAGTTTAACGTCCAAAATGGCTGCCACATGTAAACAATCAAAATGGCGTCACCCTCCGGACAGTGGAAAGTCAACAGCTCAGATTGTCTCCCTCCTTGCTGTTTCCCTTCCTAGTCATAGGCCACCAGTGTAGTTATCCCTGCAACCGTTGGTGACCAGGGTTGATCTTTGGGTCAATTCTCAGGTCCCAACTCCACTTGGAAATATTCAGGCTGTTGGTCCCGTCACAGTAGCTGACAGTCTGCAGCTCCGACCATCTCTGTACTCACGTTTTCATTCAGGTTTTTCCACTAGTTAGTGCCTAATTCACTTCTGTATAGTTCCTTTCAAAGCTAAGGGTTCCAGGATTATCTTCTGTATCTCTGTCAATTGGTTTTTCTTTTCTTTGTTGAAGAGGGTCTGTGTTGCTTGTCTGCCTATTCCTCCATCTTACCAGAAGCCTACATGATTAATTTTTATATTTCACGTTGCCTTGTTGTTGTTGTTATGTGCCGTTGAGTTAGACACGACTCATAGCAATCCCTCCTTGGGTTTCAGAGGCAGTATCACTATGGAAGTAGATTGTCCAGCCTTCTTTCTGAGGAGTGGCTGGTGGGTTTCAACTGCCAGCCTTCTGGTTAGCAGTCGGTAGTGCTTAGGCACTATGCTACCAGAGCTTCTTCATGTGCCCTTAAGAAGGAGTATTTTCTATTATCAGGGTTGTTATTGTTTGGTGCCATCAAGTCAATTCTAATGCGAAGCAACCCTATAGGACAGAGTAGAACTTCCCCAGACACTACTCACCAGATTAGGATGTACAACATTATCTTTATGAACTGTGTTTTACCATTTGATCTAGATGTCCCCTGAGGTATGGTCCTTAGCCTTCAGGTCCAGTGGTTCAGTCCCAATGTCTAAATAGTTTCTATAACTATACCCCCTATATACTCTATTATAAGTGTGAGTATACATGCAGCATTTGAAAAAATATATATAGGCATATCTTCCACCATACCTATATATGTATGTGGGTGTGCTCTCGTACAGCCTCCCTCACCTATTTAACTTACATATTTACCTATGTATCTACTCACAAATTATTGTTAGTTATTACTGCTGTTTCAGGACTGTGTATGTTTTAACATTTACTGTAGTTGTCCTTTACTCTGGTGTACCTGTCCTTGGTCACATTGTGCTGACTTCCCTCATATTGTGTATTTTCTTTAGCTTCATCAGAGTTAACTCTTGTCTACTGTCTGGTTAGTACTTCTTACTCCTCCCCCTTCCTTCCTTGGTTATCGTCAAAGAATGTTTCTTTCTATGTGTATACCTATTCTTTATTTTTTAATAATAATGGCCTCATACAATATTTGTCCTTTTGTGTTTGACTTATTTCACTCAGCATACTGTCCTCCAGAATCATTCATGTTGTGAAATGTTTCATAGATTAATCATTGTTCTTTATCATTGCATGGTATTACATTGCATGTGTGTACCATTGTTTGTTTATTCATTCGTCCATCAGTAGACATTTAGGTTGTCCCCATAGAATTTCCAAAGTTGTAAATCTTTACAGAAGCAGACTGCCACATCTTTCTCCCATGGAGCTGCTGGTGGGTTTGAACTGCCAACCTTTTGATTAGTTATTTTTGTTAGGTGCCATCAAGTCATCTCTGACTTACAGCGACCCTGCGTACACTGCCCAGTTCTGTGCCAGCTCCACGATCCCTGCTATACCTGAGCCCATAGTTGCGGCCACTGTATCAATCCATCTTGTTGAGGGCCTTCCCCCTTTTTCATTAACCCTCTACTTTACTAAGCATGATATCTTTCTCCAGGGAATGGTTCCTCCTTACAAGGACCAAAGTAAGTGAGACGAAGTCTAGCCATTCTCACTTCCAAGGAGCATTCCAGCTGCACTTCTTCCAGGATAGATTTGTTAGTTTTTATAGCAGTCCATGGTACTCTTAGCATTCTTCACCAGCATCACAACTCAAAAGCATCAACTCTTCTTCAGTCTTCCTTATTCATTGTCCAGTTCTCATGTGCATATGAGGCAATTGAAAATACCATGGCTTGTGTCAGGTACACCTTAGTCTTCAAGGAGATATCTTTGCTCTTCATCACTTGAAAGAGGTCCTTTGCAGCCAATTTATCCAGTGCTATCTTGACTGCTGCTCCCATTGGTGTTGATTGTAGAACCAAGTAATATGAAGTCCTTGACAACTTCAGTCTTTTCTCCATTTATTGTGATGCTGCTTATTGGTCCATTTGTGAGGATTTTTGTTTTCTTTATATTGAGATGTGATTCATACTGTAGACTGTAGTCTTTAATTTTCATCAGTAAGTGCTTCAAGTCATCCTCACTTTAAACAAGCAAAGTTGTGTCATCAGCATATTGCAGATTGTTAATGATTCTTCCTCCAATCCTGATGCCACGTTCTTCTTCATATAGTCTAGTTTCTTGAATTATTTGCTCAGCATACAGATTGAATAAGTATGGGGAAAGGATACAACCCTGACACACTCCCTTCTTGATTTTAAACCATGCAGTATTCCCTTTTTCTGTTTGAATGACAGCCTCTTAGTCTATGTACAGTTCCTCATGAGCACAATTAAATGTTCTGGAATTCCCATTCTTCTCAATGTTATCCATAATTTGTTATGATCCACACAATCAAATACTTTTGCATAGTCAATAAAACACATGTAAACATCTTTCTGGTATTCTTTGCTTTGAGGAAAGATCCATCTGACATCAGCAGTGATATCCCTCATTCCACATCCTCTTCTGAATCCAGCTTGTATGTCTGGAAGTTCTCTGTCAATATACTGCTACAACCGTTTTTGAATTATCTTCAGTAAGATTTTACTTGCACGTGATATTAATGATATTGTTTGATCATTTCCACATTCTGTGGGATCACATTTCTTTGGAATGGATTCAAATATGGATCTTTTCTAGTCAGTTGGTCAAGTAGCTGTCTTCCAAATCCCTTGGTATAGCTGAGCAAGTGCCCCTAGCATGGCATCCATTTGCAGAAACTTCTCAATGGATATTCTATCAATTCTTGGAGCCTTGTTTTTCACCACTTCCCTCAGTCCAGCTTCAATTTCTTCCTTCAATACCATTGGTTCTTGATCATATGCCACCTCCTGAAATGGATGAACACTCTGTGTATTCCTTCCATCTTCTTTTGATGTTTCCTCCATCATTCAATGGTTTGGGCATAGAATCTTTTAATAGTGCAACTCAAAGCTTAAATTTTCTCTTCAATTCTTTTAGCATGAGAGATGCTGAGTGTGTTCTTCGCTTTTGGTTATCTAACTCCAGGTCTTTGCACATTTCATTATAATAATTGACTTTGTCTGCTCAAGCTGCTCTTTGAAATCTTGTGTTCAGCTCTTTTATCTTGTTATTTCTTCTATTTGCTTTAGCTACTCTCTATTCAAAGGCAAGTTTCAGAGTCTCTTCTTACATTCATTTTGGTCTTTTCTTCATTTCCTGTCTTTTTAGTGATCTTTTGCTTTCTTTGTGGATGATATTCTTGATGTCATCCCACAATTTGTCTGATTTTCAGTCACTGGTGTTAATGCATCTATTCTTTAGATAGTCTCTAAATTCAGGAAGGATATAATCAAGTTCATATTTTGGCTCTCATGGATTTGGTTTAATTGTCTTCAGCCTCAACTTGAACTTGCATATGAGTAGTTGATGGTCTGTTCCACAATCAGCT
>NW_006921681.1:2488681-2500123 GCF_000298275.1 Orycteropus afer afer
CTTCCTTGTAGGCATATGGATATTATCTTATCACTGACAGCATTGTGCTTCAGAATAGATCTTGAGACATTCTTTGTGATGATGAATGCCACACCATTCCTCTTCAACTTGATTAGTAGCTGAGTGCTTTACTGAATCAGGAGTGTTTTTATTTTTTGTCCTAGTGATTACATTTGAACTTATCTTTAGAAATTTCCTTAATCCCCTGTTAACTTTCCCTGTCTGGTTTGTCCATTTCTCTGATGATATTTGACCCCCACCTATTTGCTATACAAATGTCACTGAGCTAATTTGGCTTTGTCTTTCTTTCTTTCATTGTCTGTCATATTGTAGTTGCATTATTTTTACTTTGTAAAAATATATAACATCTATATCTTATTTTCTACCCTGGTTTATACCTTTATTTTAGATCTATGATTAAATATATTAAATGTTCCCCTTAAGGCTTTTTTGCCAAACTTTCCCAGTCATCTGAGTTGGGTGAAATAATTTCTCTAGGAGATTGCTTAAGAATGGCTCATGGGTATGTTATTCCCTCAGTTCTTGCATGTTTAAGATGGTTTTTCTATAACTTTGATTTCTGAGTTACAGCTTCGCTGGATATAAAATCATTGATTCATACCTCCTTTCCTCAAGTTTCAAGAAAATGCTGCTCTGTCATTACTCTGCTGTGCGCTGCTTTTGAGAAGTCTAAAGAGAGTTTAGATCTCCTGCCCTTGGAAGTTATTTGATCTTTTGGTTTATCATGAGGGGTTTTCTCAAGTGCTTCTTTGAAGTTTATAATTCAGTTTTCAGTGTTAAGTTACAGATTTTTTTTTTTTTTCTTCTGCTTTATGGTTTTATTTTTGTGGTAATTGTCACTGGTTGAAATATTTAGATTCTCATTTTCTGTTTTCATTTTTGAATGGCCTCATATAGATGGAGGAGCCATGCTGGTGCCCCAGTTATGAGGCTCAGCTGCTAACCAGAAGGTCTGCTGTTTGAACTCCCCAGCTGATTTGTAGGGGAAAGATGTGGTAGTATGCTTCTATAAAGATTTACAGCCTTGGAAACCCAAAGGGCAGTTCTACGCTGTCCGATAGGGTTGCTAAGACTTGAAATTGACTCAACAACAGTGGGTTTTCTTTTGGGATTGTGTAGGTGATAGATGAAGACTGCTTGCTGTTATTGTTGCTGTGTGCTGTCAAGTCAATTCCAACTCATAAGGATCTTATAGGACAGAGTAGAACTGCCTCTTAGAGTTTCCTCGGCTATAATCTTTATGTGAGCAGATCACCAGGTCTTTTCTTCTGTGGTGCCGCTGGTGGGTTCAAACCTCTGAACTTTGGGTTAGCAGTCAAGCACTAATTAACCCCTACTCCAGTAAAGCTCCTTGAAGACAACTTACCTTTCTTCATTTCCTAGGCAAGGTTGTTTTTTTTTTTTTTTTTTTTTTGAGTGTTTATATCATTTTTAAGGAGCTCTGGTGGAACTGAGGTTAAGGCATTGGGATACTAACCAAAAGTTTGGCTGTTTGAACCCACCAGCTACTCCCAAGAAAAGGTGAGGCAATCTGCTTCTGTAAAGATTTATAGCCTTAGGAACCCTATGGGGGTCATTATGAGTTAGAATTGACTCCATGGAAGTTTTTTTTTTTTTTTTTTAATGTGATTTTTAGTTCAAGAGCCCCCTCTTCTGTCAGTGTCACATAGTGATGTTACCTTCATACTTGGCTTTTTGTGGAGTGAGATTCCCTGTGTGGTGCTAGCAGTATAACCCACGTGGCAGCTAATTGAAGGTTAAAGATTCGAGTCCACCCAGAGGCACCTTGGAAAAAATGCCTGGTGATCTACTGAAAAATTCACCATTGAAATCCATATGGAACACAGTTCTACTCTGACACTCAGTATGTCTTCATGAATTAGAATCGACTTGATGGCAAATATTTTTATTCTGTTTTGTTTGGCTTACAGAGTATACTAGAGCCATTGGTGGTTCAGTGGTAGAATTCTCACCTTCCATGCAGGAGGGTGGGTTTGATTTCCAGCCACCACCTGTCTGTCAGTGGAAGCTCTGTGGCTGCTATGATACAGAACCAGTATCAGTGGAGCTTTCAGACTAACATGGGCTAGGATGAAAGGCCTGGTGATCCATCTACTTCTGAAAGATCAGCCATTGAAAACCCTATGGAGCACAGTTCTACTCTGACACAGATGGGGTCACCATGAATCAGAGTTGATTTGATGGCAGTTGGGCTTATGGTGGAGGGAGGGGTTTTGTATCCTTGGATTAATATTTTGTATTTCCTTGTGAGATTCTAGATGCCCACCATTTGCTTCTCTTTTTCCTTCACTGCACACTTTCTTACCAGCGCCTACTCTTTCCTTTGTACCTTATTTTTCCTGAAGAGCGGACTTTGCATGCTGCCCTGGGGTCCCACGCACACCTTCCCCTCATTCAGTGTTCTGGTCTATCTGGATTCTTTTGCATTCTTTTTTCACCTTGGGTGTACTTTGTCTTTTTGCAGAAATTGTTTAATCCCAAACCCTTCGTTCTCTGCTTCTCTTTTCACGTAGTTTTGGGACCCCTTTGCTCTTTAAAAGTTTTGGGTGAGAACTCAAGAATTAGCTTCCCTGGAAATTGATGTTTCTTTCTGCTTACAAGTAATTTGCATTAATAGTCTTCTCTTTCTTCTAGATACGCTAAAGTTGTGGGTTTGTTTGGTTTCATTTGTTCTTTCTGCTGATCTGTCTAGTTTTTGGAGGATGTGTTGGGAGATTCAGATTTTGGTGGCCACCATTTCCTGGCTGCCTGGAAGACCCCTATATAGCATCTTAAGAGACTGTGATGTCATGTCAATTTCAAGGTACCATTGTACCTCAGGCCTCTTATTAACAAAGTATTTTCATGCTAATAGTACACAAATGAATCTTGGGGATGTGTTTGAAAAGGCAAGATGGTTAAATATCTCCCCTGAAAGCTTATTTACACTGTTAATTTGTTTTACCAGCCTTTTGCAGACAGGAAGAAGTCTCCTTCAGCCCAATGTTGGAGAACTATCAGTTTTTGCATTTCTGTGGTTATCCTCATTGGTGTTTTCACTGTTAGTGTATGTTATGATTGAATGGTGTTCCCCAAATATGTGCTAAAATCCTAGTCCCTGTACCTGTGAATCTGACCCTGTTTGGAAATAGGGGTTTCCTTTTGTTACGTTAATAAGATCATACAGGGATAAGGTGGGTTCTAAATCTAATGACTACTGAGTTATGAGAAAAAGCAGAATTGAGAGGAGGAAGATAGGCGCCAAAGAACATTAAGGAATGCCAAGGGGCACCAAGAATGCCCAGCAGTCACCAGAAACTTGAGAGAGGCCCAGATTGACATGGGCAAGACTTTGACTTGGACTCTATTTGGAACTAAGCAGAAATGAATTTCTGCTCTTTCAAGCCACCCACTGGTAGTGTTTCTGTTATAGCAGCATCAGGAAACCAAGGCAGTGTTGCATGTTGGAGGGACCACTGATGTTCTGTTGCCAGAGGCGGTGTGACCCCGTGTCCACTCCGTGTATATGTGTCATCTTTTATCATGCATACACTGTGCAAACCGTATTCTTACAGAGAATTTTCATGCAAGGGCCAAAGCCTGTGCTAAATCACCTCTGCATAGCAGGGGACAGCACAGTGCCTGCTATTGCAGGGGCTTGAGAATGCTTGTGAAGGAAGTGAATTCATGAGTATATTTGCTCGGAAAACAAACCACCTAAGAACTATAGTAGAAAAATGCCAGGTGCTCTCAGAGGAAGACTTGGAAAGAAGCTCTCCTTTGGGCTCAGAGGAATAAAGGAGGCAGAGCAAGGCAGGAAAGATCTGTCTATGTACAGATTCATCTTCCAAAGGGAGCTCGGTTCTACTGTCTAGAGCCAGCCATGTAGTGTCTCGTCTTTGCATGGGCTCTGAGATCCTGGCGTGGCCTGTTTTCTCAGGAAACCAGCTGTGCCCTCTGAATCAATACCCCAGCTTCCCAGCACAGTGAGTGTGTGGCTCATGGAAGCATCTGGACCACTGGAGACTGTTTTTATTTCTTCAGGTACCCCTGATGTGTCTTGTCATTTCATATCTTCAGGCTGCTGCCCCATTTTCTCTCACTGTCTGTGAGCTGGATGAAAAGGGACCCCTCCCGGAGTTTCCAGGAGTCCCTGATTAAGCGCTGGGCTATTAACTGAAAGACTGGCCATTTGAGTCTACCCAGAGGTGCCTTGGAAGAAAGGCCTGGCAGTTCGATTCTGAAAAATCAGCCACTGGAGCAGTTCTACTCTGACACCCATGAGTTGGAGTTGACTCAATGGCAATGGGTACTCATGGGTCGGCTCTGTGGCTTTGAGCCTCTAAAAGGAGGAGCAGGAGCTCTGGCAGCCTCTCTAAAAGGTCCACGCAGAATCTGAGCTGCCTCTTCAAAGCAAGTCCACCTGAAGCCGAGCTGCAGCGGGTGAGATGTTTGTCTTTAGTGCCTGTGACTCCTGCATGTGAACAAATAGCTCCTTATGCCTGAGCAGCAGCTGAGGGAAGAGGGGAGTCAGGTCAGTATTTCGTGCTCAAGCCCCTGGCAGCACCTCAAAGTTCTGAGACTTGACACCACCATTCCGACTCTGGGTTTTCATCTCCCATGAGCACCCTCCGTGGTAAGGGAGCGATCGGGAACGTGAAGATGTATGGCACGCAGGTCTCTGAGGAAAGATCAATCCTGTCATTGGGGCTGTCCTGCCCTCCCTGCCCCTGCCCTGGCTTGCCTACTTCTTGTTGTATGTCAGCATCAGAAGGAGCTGTGTGGAGATGTCCTCCCAGAGTCTGCCAGTCAGGAGAGCCAGAGTGGGAAGCTCTGAAAACCCCCACAGCACCAGCAAAATAGATGGTGTGATTTTCTCTCAGATCCCACCGTGTGGAACATCGGATGCAGCTTGGGGAGGGTTGAATTCTACTAGAGCCACTGTGGGTGATGGGAAATACTGTGTGGCAGAGGTGGCCAGTGGGGCCTTGTGTTCCAGAGCCCTGTTTCTTTATCTTTAGACAGAACTTTCATCCATGATATTTATGGGTTCATTTGTTCATTCATCCATTTGTTCACGCAGTCATTCATTTGCACAGCCAGTGGCTATGCCATTCTCCTTCCTTGTGTCAAAAACTGTGCTAGGCATTGAAAATCAAAGCTGGAGCCCATGCCTTCAGGATGCTTTGAAGAGCAGCGTGGTGTTGCAGCTTTTGGAGATTCACCGTGTGTGCTGACCTTTGAAAGACTCCTAGAAGTCCTGCCAGCATCAAACCAGTTCAATTGTGTTTAACTGAGAATTTTGCAAACTTCCTTGGCTATGGGCTCTACTCCTCCTTACACTGCAACAGACAGACTGTGGGCATGCTGTGAACACTACTCCGGGTGCCATGGAAACACTGGGATGGCAGTTGAGAGTGTGGACTTGGGCTTCAGACAGACCTGGCTTAGAACTCCGGCTCCACTATTCACTAATTAGGGGAGCAGGGCCATGGGACTCTTGCTAAGCTTTGGTTTTCTCACGTAGTTTGGGGATAATGACTCCTGCCCCTGTGGGAGGATTAAATAAGGTAAATGGATTGGAAAGTTTTACTTCCCTAGTCAGGAAGTATGGTGACTGATTTGTGCCATGTAATAACCCCTTGGTTCGCCTTAAAGCACACACACACACATACACACATCTGCACACAGACTCACACATAAACGTGTGGACTTGTGTGCATACACATGCACACATGTGATCACATTTGCATACATGTGCACACACACACTTGCATACACATATGGTGGCCTTTCTGTAATCCTGGCCTGGGAGGCAGCAAGTGCTCGACCCTTTAGAAGTAGTCTGCACTGTCTGCTCCCCAAATGGGGGGGGTGGCAGGAATCTGGCTCGAGGTGATGGTTTATTGTGCTGCTTTGCTGCCAGCCACATGGTGCCGGGTCCTTCTAATGTCAGAGATCTGGGAAATGGACCAAGCATGATTTCCAGCTAAATGAAACACTTTAGAGCCGTCAGCTGAATAGATGATGCTTTTGCAACAATCCCGAGTGTGTGTCAGATGGGCTGTGGGACTGCAAGGCTGTCTCTGTCTGTCCTCTTCCTGGGTGATGGTGCATCGCCAGCCCAGTCTGGCTTGGAGGACATGCACTTTATGTCTTAATACACTGTGTATATGGAGTGGGGGAGAAAAGCAGAGATTTGGTCCTTATGTGGACATTTAGTGCTTCCTGCCTTTTGCTCTCTCCCTCCCCCTTGCTGCTTCCTTCCCTCTTCTGGCCTGACTCTGTCAACTACAGAATACAACCTTAGGAAAGTCTTTTTGCCTCCTTACCCCATTCTATTCCCACCATGAAATGATGACTGGGCCTGGGCAGAGTGTGAGCTGTGCCTTTATGGCCTGGAGGGTTTCATGCATCCTGGGACCTCTCAAGAACCTAATCCTGGCTCTTTGTCCTAGAGGCCTGGCTGCCACAGCCAGCAATGTCATCCTTTTGCCCCCTGAAGATATGCTTACAGAGAGCGCCCTCCTATTTCTTTATGGCTCAGTCTCACACTGGGCCAGCAGGGGCTTGTGGCTCTTCCTGCTATCATGGAGGGAGTACCATCAGCCTGACCTGGCTCTGAGCCTGGCTCCCCACCCCCATGGTGGCCCTGTGCTTATGCTGCTTCTCTTGTGGAGACCAGTGCCCTCCTCTGCGGCATGGGTGTAAGACCCACCTCAAGTGTGGTTATGAGGCTCCACGTGATGTCCATGAGATGCCTGGCACAGAAGTCCCCAGAAAACATCCATTGGCTCCCATGCCAAGCCCTTCACTTTCTTTAAAAATCTCAGAGCACTTTTCTTCTCCATCTTCTTCCCTTGCTGGTCAGCACCCTCACTCCTCCTGCCCTTGTTGGCTTCCCCCACAATACAGCTTATCATGGCCACAGCTTAGGCTTTTACTTTGCCTTTTCTTACCCATTCCCTCTTCCATTCATTCACTCATTTGTTTTATTCATTTGTTCATTCACATATTTTCTAATTCATTAATTCATTCCTTGCTTCATGCATCCAGTGATTCATTGGATGTTTCCCACATGTATGTACCAGGAAGTGATGAGCAAGGCATATCCAGTCCCTGCCCTCCCTGAGCTTACAGTCAGTCCACAGAGGATAGAGACAATGAAACAAGTGTGTGTGCTGGTAGGGAAGTGGAAAAAGGGCTAGTAAGGGAGAGTAAGGGATGCTTGGGAAATGCCTATCTGGGCCACCCACCATAGCCCTGTGGGGTCAGAGAGGCTTCATGGAGGAAGTGACTTACATCCTTGATCAGATTATCAGCAATTCCAGAACAGGCATGGTGCTTTTAGGGTCTTAGAAAAATAGCACCCTCAACGGACAATCCATTAAGTGCCTACTATTTATCTGAAAGGTACTAGGGTTACAAAGAAGGCCCTGGATGGCATAAATAGTTAAGCAGTTGGCTACTAACCAAAAGTTAGGTGGTTCCAGTCCACCCAATGATATCTTGGTCAAAAGCCCTGGTGATCTACTTCCAAAAAGTCAGCCATTGAAAACCCTATGGAGTGCAATTCCACTGTGCAACACATGGGGTCACTAGGAGTCAGAATTGACTCAACCACAAATGGTTAGTTAGTTAGGGGTTATAGAGGAGACTGGGGAAGACATGACTATGCAAAATAAATAGCAATGCAAGGTACTAGTTAATAAATGCCTGCTCAATGGAGGAATGGATGAATGTGCCTTTACCAGGCTTATGTTTGCTGAGAAATCTTCCTAGCACATGTTAAATCTGACTCCCCACGGTTTAGAATCTTAGAAGAATTTCATGGGTTTTCACTTGATTCTTGAATATGCAAGAAAGCTTCCTTTTAATTTCAAATTTTATTTTATTAGATCTCAGTTTTCTGTTTTTATATATGGGAATTTTAATGAAAGCATCATCCTATCTTCAGTACCGTTGTTAAAGAGTAGATGAGGTGGTCAAGTGGAGGAGGTCCTAGGTAGAAGATTCCAGAATAATGTAATCAATCCAGATGGCCAAGGAGCTTCTGGGTTATTGTGGCCACAGAATAATTCTAATTACCACCATTACCATAAACTACTGGGGTGTGTATTTGTATATACTGCACCTTGAGTTTGGGGCACCTTTATATAAGGCGAGAGAGCTCAGACCATTCCTGCACCTCACCTGGTGGGAGAGAGGCTGGTTTCCTGCTAGGTGGAAGTGTTTCTTATTACTGCCCCCATGGTACAGCAGGAGAGGCAAGCAGCCTTTGTCAGAAATGTAATTGCTTGGCCGAGGTCAGGCTGCCAACCAATGGCTGAGGCACCTGGTGAGTGTCCTACTGGATGGATGAAATTTGCACTCATCTGAGGGCCAACCCACTCAGCAAGGGCTCTGCAGTGGAGTGGCTGAGCTCCCACTTGTGAGAAGAGGAAAACTGGGAGTGTAGAATGGGAGCAGGTTGTTGTCTTCACACGTTCAACGAGATCCAAGATAGAAAGCAGTCTTCTAAAACCAATTTCCACTTGCTAAAATTATTATTATTTGGAAATCTGCTGTGCACTGGTTTTATTTTTACACATCATCATCAGTTTGGACAGCAGCACGAAACTTGTGAGCTCTCCTGTTCCCTCTTCTGCCACACAAGGGGGATCCCTGTGACTCTTAACAGGGTTGAAGGCATGCAGTAATGACATTTCTGGGGAGGGAGCCTCTCTCTGGATCACTGGATTGTCAAGGGCAAAGCTCAGTGACAATTGAAGGTTGGTGACCATGGAACCCCTGGGGCTCTTGATATGCCTGTGTTTGGTGGCTATGCCCATTTGCTGGCCCAGGTGCCCAGGGTCTGTGTCCTGAAGATAGAGTAACCAGTCCACCCACTGCCATTGAGTGTATTGCAACTCATAGCATCCTTATAGGACAGAGCAGAACTTCCCCCAGAGGGTTTCCAGGGCTGTAAGTCTTTATGGAAGCAGATTGCCTCATCTTTTTCCCATGGGGTGGCTGGTGGGTTTGAACCATGGACCTTTTGGTTAGCAGCCCAATGCTTTAACCACTGCTCCACCAAAGCTCCATTTCCCGTGGATGGATGGTGGCCCCTGCCCATGCCGCAGCTTTGTTTGCTGTGACTCTCCACATCTGCTGCTCTGAGGAGCCCCAATTCACATGAGGACCATCCCCACAAGCCTCTATCCTTTTATAGTCCAGTTTCTCCTTGGCTGAAACTTGGAGGTCAAAGGAGAGTCTAGGAGGTTCAGAAGCCAAAGGGTGCCAGCTGGACATGGGTACCTCAGACTAGTGAAACTTATCACAAGTCATTTTTATTTCTGCACAGTGTCCCCTCCTCTGTTTCATCTCTCCCCCTTCCCCACAAGAATATCTTGGGAACTTTTTCTGTGTGCCAGTAGTGGGAGTTATTTTTCCAAGGCATTGAATTTCTAGAGTTTGGAACTTTTTTTTTCCCTGGGAGGCTGAGATCATTTGGGAGGACAGAGTTATGCACAAGAGGTGGTGAAGACAGCACCCCCAGTTCAGGGTTGAATAACTACCCTAGAGAAATGGAAATTCCCAGGACATTACCAGTATTTCTGGGGCTCCCATGTCTCTATTGGTTTCCTCTCTGGAGAAGGTCACAGGATCATTCATGTTTCGTTAGTTCTGAGTCCTTGAGTACATCATTCCACCCTTTCAGAAGCCGGCTGTCCACTCTCCTCTGGTGAAGGCCATGTGTCCTGCTGGAATGGCATAGGGAATGGAGTACATGCCCTCCACTTTGTGAGTGCTTACCCCTCCATGGAATCCCCTAGGTTGTTCAAACAGTTAATGTGCTTGGTTGCTAACTGAAAAACTGGAGGTTTGATTTCACCCAGAGGTGCCTTGGAAGAAAGACCTGGCAATCTACTTCTGAAAATCAGCCATTGAAAACTCTGTGGAGCATAGTTCTACTCTGACACACATGTAGTCACCATGAGTCAGATTCATTGAATGGCAACTGGTTAACTGAACTAGCCACTCCACTAACCACCCGTATGACCCCTGGGGAGCTCTATAAGGTAGGATCCTCCTGGTGTGTGTGTGGTGGGGACCACATGCTGTAAGGAACACGTATGTCCAGCCCAAGGCTGGTTCCTAGTCCACTCTCAGTAAACATCTGCTTGTTTCCTTCAAGTTCACGTGCCCCACATATGGGCTTTACTTTCTGCTC
Organism: Orycteropus afer afer; assembly: GCF_000298275.1. Lineage (NCBI taxonomy): Eukaryota > Metazoa > Chordata > Mammalia > Tubulidentata > Orycteropodidae > Orycteropus > Orycteropus afer. Next base: position 2,498,916 of record NW_006921681.1, read on the forward strand.
AGTGGGGACCCTCCTGCAGGTCCCACTCTGACCTCCAAAGATTTCACTGTTAGCCTGTGCACAGACCATGGGTTTTCACAGGAAAGGAGGGGAGAACGAATTCCCTTTTCCTCCTCAGAAACTCCTTCTCCTCTTCCCCCGCTTTGCTTTTCACTGAACTACTGTCGTCTCTTTATTATTTGTGATTTCCTCTCAACTGAGAGCTTCTCAGGGCAAAGGTGAGGTTTGATTCACCATTTTGTCCCACAGAGGAGGCACTCTGGAAATGCTTGCTGAATTCCCTCAGTAATTTTGATCCTTTGATTTTATTTAAAGTCACATTTTTCTTTTTGACAAAGACAGTACACTCTCACTGAAGAACATTCTATATCATACAAAAAGATATAACGAAAAAAAAAAAAAAAAACCACGAATCCACAATTCTCCAAAATGCCATCCCCCAGAGATAATTAGTGTCAACATCCTGAGACCATTATCTCGCCAGACTTCTCTGCGTGCATTTATAGCCATATAGACCATTTCTCACTTACCGCAACCTGCGTGTGCTCCATAGGGTTTTCAGTGGCTGATTTTTCAGAAGTAGATGGCCAAGGCTCTCTTCCAAGGTGACTCTGAGTGGACTTGAACCTCCAACCTTTTGGTTAGCAGGTGAGCACATTAACCGTTTCACCACCTAGGTACCCTATAGACATATTTGTTGTTGTTGTTAATTGCTGTCAAGTCAATTTTGACTCATAGTGATCCTAGGTACAATAGATGGAAACAGTGCTCAGTCTTGCTCCATACTCACAATCCTTGCTGTGCTTGAGCCCATTATTGTAGCCACTGTGTTAATCCATCTCATTGAGGGTCTTCCCCTTTTTCTCTGACTCTCTAGTTTACCAAGCATGATATCCTTCTCCAGGGATTTCTCCCTTCTGACCACATGACCAAAGTAGGTGAGATGAAGTCTGGCCATTTTCACCTCTAAGAAGCATTCCAACTACACTTCTCCCAGGATAGATTTGTTCATTCTTCCAGCAGTCCTTCACCAACACCGCAGTTCTTCGTTGGTCTTCCTTATTCATTGTCCAACTTTCACATGCATATGAGGCTATTGAAAATACCTTGGCTTGTGTTAGGTGCAAGTTAGTCTTCAAAGTGACATCTTTGCTCTTCAACATTTTTTTTTTTTTTTTGATTAGCAGCTGAATGGTTTAACCACTGTA
>NW_006921681.1:2507204-2525467 GCF_000298275.1 Orycteropus afer afer
GATTATCTTCTGTGTCTGTGTTAATTGGTTTCCCTTTTCTTTGTTGAAGAGGGTCTGTGCAATCCTTCTGCCTAGTCCGCCATCTTGCCCCGCCTCCTCGCTCTTCAACATTTTAAAAGAGGTCTTTTCCAGCAGATTTGCCGAGTGCAATACAGTATCTCCTTTCTTGACTGCTGCTTCCATGTATGTTGATTGTGGGTCCAAGTAAAATGAAATCTTTGACAACTTCAATCATTTTTCCATTTATTTATTGTTGCTTATTGGTTCAGTTGTGAGGCTTTTTGTTTTCTTTATGTTGAGGTGCAATCCATACTGAAGACTGTAGCCTTTGATCTTCATCAGTAAGTGCTTCAAGTCCTGTTCACTTTCAGCAAGCAAGGTGCAGATGTGCATATCTCAGGTTGTTAATGATTCTTCCTCCAATCTCGATGCTGTGTTCTTCACATAGTCCAGCTTTTTGGATTATTTGCTCAGCATACAGATTGAACGGTATGGTGAAAGGATACAACCCAGACCCACGCCCTTCCTGATTTTAAACCATGCAGTATTCCCTGGTTGTGTTTGAATGACTGCATCTTGGTCTATGTACAGGTTCCTCATGAGCACAATTAAAGTGTTCTGGAATTCCCATTCTTTATAATGTTATCCATAATTTGTTAAGATCCACATAGTTGAAAGCCTTTGCATAGTTAATAAAATACAAGTAAACATCTTTCTGGTATTCTTTGCTTTCAGCTAAGATCCATCTGACATCAGCAGTGATATCCCTCATTCCACGTCCTCTTCTGAATCCAAATTGCATTTCTGGAAGTTCCCTGTCAGTATACCTTAATGCTACTTTTGTTTGTTTGTTTGTTTTGTCCTGTAAATTTTATTATTAGATTATTGTGTTTTTTTTAAATACCGTTTTAACCATTTTTAAGTGTGAAATTTAGTGACATTAATTACATTCAACATGTCTTGCTAACATAACTGCTATCCAGTTTCAAAAGATTTTCGTCACCCCAAACAGAACCTCAATACCCCATAAGCAATTACTTCTTATTCTTCTCTCCCTCCTGCCCCTGGTAGCCACAAATAAACTTCTGCTTCTATGCATTTCCCTATTCCAGATATGTCATATAAGTGGAATCATGCAATATTTGCCCTTTTGAGTCTGACATTTCACTCAGCATAATATTTTCAAGATTCATTCATGTGGTAGCATGCATTAGAACTTTTCTCCTCTTTATGACTGAATGATAGTCCATTGTATGTATATACTGCATTTTGTTTATCCATCCATCTGCTGATGGAAACCTTAGTTATTTCCCCCTTTCACTTATTGTGAACAATATTGTAATGAACATTGGTGTACAAGTATGCATTTGAGTCCTAGCTTTCCAGTCTTTTGGGGTATATACCTTGGAGTGGAATTTTGGGGTCACTGAGTTGGAATTGACTCAAAGGCAACAGCTTTGTTATTGTTGTTGTTTATAGTAATTTTATGCGTAACATTTTATTGCAGTTAGAGTAAAAGTTTATTGAGCAAATTCATTTCCCATTCAACAATTTATGTTTATTTTGTTTCCTGATATTAGTTGCAATCCACTCAATGTAACAGTCCTCTTTCCATTTTCTCCCTGGGTCCTCTGTTTCTGTTCATCCTTCTTTCCTGCCTTTTGCTGCCTTCTGAACTTTGTTTTGGGGCAAATGCTTTTGGTCTCATGTGGTTGATTGTTCTCAGGAGTATGTTCCTCAAAAGTGTTGTTTGTTCACTTTATAGGCCTCTTGTTTGGCTGAAAGGTGATCCCAGGGGTAGGTTCAGTTGCAGGTTTGAAGGATGTCTATAGGCCATTGACTCAGGCATTCCACCAGTTTCTATCAAACCAGTAAGTCTGGTCTTTTTTATGATTTTGAATTTTGTTCTACATTTTCCTCCCATTCTATCCAGGACTTTCTATTGTGATCCCTATCAAAGAAATTGGTACTGGTAGCTGGGCACCATCTAATTCTTCTGATCTTAGGGTAGTAGAGGCTGTGGTTTGCATAATCTATTAGTCCTTTAGACTAACTGTTCTTGAGTCTTTGATTTTTCTTAACTCTTCTTTGCTCCAGACAGAGAGAGACTAATAGCTGCATGTTAAATGGCCTCTTGTAAGCTTTTAAGACCCTATTCACACTACTCACCAAAGTAGGAAGTAAAACTATCTTTGTGGACCATGTTACGCCAGTTGAGCCAGATGTTCCTCAAGCTATAGTCCCAAGCTCTCAAGCCCAGTGCCTGAGTCCTTCATAGTTTCTGGTTAGAGCTAAGAAGTTTTCATAACTTTGCCCCTGTACTACTATATAGGTGGATCTATTTGCAGCACATACAAATTCTTATGTAGAAATATCCCCTGCCAAGTTATATATATATACTCTTGTGTGTACTCCCATATGCCATCCTACACCTACCTGTTCAGCTTGCATATCCACCTATGTATCCACCCATAAACTACTGTTTGTTATTACTGCCATTGCGGGGTTGTGTATGTAATGGTATTTACCACTATTGACTTTTACTCTTTGGTACCTCCCAGTGTCTTCTTTGATCCTGGCTGTGTTGTGCTGACCTCCACCTTATTGTATACTGCCTTTCTCTTCACCCAGGTTAATACATGTCTCCTCTCCAGTTATAGATTTTCTTCCTTTCCCTTCCATCCCTGGTAACCATCAAAGAATATTTCTTTCTGTGCAAATATGCTCTTTTGCAGTTTGATTTTTTTTTTTTTTTAACTTATGGAGTTCTTTTCATGCCACCAGCTTTTCTAAGAACTGTTAGTATTCCATCATACTAGTATACTGTGATTTATTTACCAAAGCGATTGACTGAGCCTTTCTCAGGTGGTTTCCTACTTTCCCTATCACCATCTTGGCGGTGGTGAACATTATTTTATGTATACCTTTGTGCCCCATCCACTGAAATTGGTAGGACCAACTTCCCATCCTTTTTTAAAATTTTTTCCCCAATTAAGGTGAAATTCACATAAAAGTAACCAATTTAAAGTGTACAGTTCAGTGGCATTTAGAGCATTCACAGTGCTGAGCAGCTACTACCTCTCTCTAGTTCCCAAACTTTCTCATGGAAGTGAATCCTTTAAGTAATTACTCTCCCCTCATCCCATGGCAACCACCACCCTGCTTTCTGCCTCCTCATTCTTTCATCAGATTTTTCTGACGTTACGTTGCTTTTTGGTAGCCCTGGTAGTGCAATCGTTAAGCACTCAGCTGCTAATCAAAAGGTTGATGGTTTGAACCCACCCAGTTTCGTGTGGGAGAAAAGACCTGACAATCTGTTCCCCAAAAGGTTATAGCCTAGGAAACCCTAGTTTCCTGTGATATGAGGTCTGCTGTGTCATATGGGGTCATTATGAGTTGAAAATTATCTCAACATCCCCTAACAGTAACACAACAAATTGCTTTTGGCAACCCATCCCTTTGTAAATGTTAAGTTGTTTATATTTGGGTCAATGTCCATGGGACCGTCCTCAGTTTCCTAAAATGTTGTTGTGTGCTATCAGATCAATTCAGACTCCCAGAGCCGCTATATGATAGAGGAGAACTGCCCCATAAGATGTTCTAGGCTGTAATCTTTATGGGAGCAGATCCACAGGTCTTTTCTCCCACAGAGCAGCTGATGGGTTCAAATACCAACGTTTCAGTTATCAGCCTAGAGCTTAACCATTGCACTACCAGGGATTCTAATATAGAGGTAATAATCCCACACGACAAGGGTTATTGTGAGGAGTAACTAAGAAAACCTAGTGGCTCTCTCTTGTGCTAACAAGATTGTAAACTGAGTGAGGATAGAAGCTCCTGTTTATTACTAAACCCAATCTTAACCCTCTCCTCCCCAACAGTCCTAGCCAGGTCCCCTGCACACAGGAGCTCTCGGGAGAACTGGCAGGCTGGCTTCCAAGAAAGAGGAGCCTAAGGTAGAAGCCCTAAGCTAGGAGCATCTTACCCCTCAAGCCTGTCTTGAGGTCATCGCAGTGCTCTCTGTCTCATCCTCTTAGCCACCTAGCTCCCCTGGCAGTAAAACATTGTTTTCTATTAAATGATGTGTCTGACATTTACCAAATTTTTATGTGACAATTTAGAAGGAACTGGTTGCATTAAACAGCCTTATTAATATTGCAGTAGCATGATTAGGGGAACATCGTGGCCGTTACACCATAGGGCTCTGATTTACGAGTTCTGTCGTGAGGAGGCAAGGAGGTCTCTATTGACCAAAACACCTTCAGCACAATCTGCGTTATAATTAATGAGAGTCAGAGACAAGTCCCTGTGACAAAGCCACCCTACAAGGTGAGGCTGGTGCTGAGAGCTCTTTGAAAAGTCATGCATTTCCACCTTGGGAGTGTGCAGCTTTGACATTGAGGGATTTAGCACCATGGGGTAGTTATACTGCCCAGCTAGCATCCTTTAATAGGATACTGCAGTGGGTTGAGTGTTGCCTCCTCCAAAGCCCCCCTCCCCCCAAAAAAAGATACGTTGAAGTCCTAACCCCTGGTACTGGTGAATGTGACTTTATTTGAAAATAGGTATTTGGAGATGTAATCAAGTTAAAACAAGGCTGTATTGGATTAGGGAGGTTCATAAATCCAATGCCTGATGTCTTTATAAGAGGAGAGGACACACAGACAAAGGAGACACGGGGAAAGTGACCACGTGAAGATGGGTGGAGGCAGAGATTGGAGTGATGCTGCCACAAGCCAAGCCATACCAAGGATTGCCAGCACCTACCAAATACTGAAAGAGGTGTAGAAGGATTCTTCCTCAGAGCCCCTAGAGGGATGGTGGCCCTGCTCACACCTAGATTTTGGACTTCTGACCTCCAGAACTGTGAGAAAATAAATTTCCCTTGTTTCAAGCCACCTAGTTAGTGGTTCTGCTACTATCTGTAAGGTTTTCACTGGCTAATTTCTTTGGAAGTAGAGCATCAGATCCTTGTTCCTAGTCTGTTCTAGTCTGGAAGCTCTGTTGAAACCTGCCCACCAGGAGTGACTTTGCTGGTATTTGAAATACTAGTGACATAGGTTCCAGCCTTACAACATGCAAGCCAACACAGTATGACAAACTGACAAATAAGTGGTCAGAGAAAATATTGAAGTTGTCAAGGGTTTCATTTAATTGGGTCTACAATCATTGTCCATAGAAGCAACAATCAAGAAATCAAACAATGGATTGTATTGGGCAAATTTGCTGCAAAAGACCTCTTTGATGTGTTAAAAAAACAAAGATGTCACCTTGAGAACTACAGTGAGTCTCATCCCAGCTGTGGTATTTTTAATCTCCTCATATGCCTGCGAAAGCTGGACAATGAGTAAAGAAGACTGAAAAAGAATTGATGCCTTTGAATTATAAGTTGGAGAAGAATAATGAATATACCGTGGAATACCAGAAGAACAAACAAATCTGTCTTGAGGATGGTAAGACTTCATCTCACTTACTTTGGCCATGTTATCGGGAAGGACTAGTCCCTGGAGAAGAACATCATGCTTGATAAAGTAGATCAGTGAAAAAGAAGAAGATCTCAACAAGATAGATTGACACAGTGACAGCAGTGGACTGAAGCATAGCAAGCGTTTTGAGGATGGTACAGGAATAGGCAGCATTTTGTTCTGTTTTACACGAGGTCACTATAAATTGGAACCAACTGGATGGCACCTAACAATATTTTGTGGTACTTTGTTACAGCAGCCCCAGAAAACTAATGTAGGTATCATGTGGGCTGGACCCTTTTCAAGCACCCTGATGTCTTGCTTGGCATTTTGAGTAGCTGGGCACATCTTCACCATCTTGAAAGGAGGCCCCATAGTGCAGTGGTGCATGTGTTGGGAATCAGACACCTTCACTGGGATCCCAGTGTCACCCTTAATTGACATGTAAACTTGGGAAAACTGTGTAACCTCTGGGAGCCTCAGTGGCTTTGTCTGTAACCAGGAAGGCTGATGTCATCCACTGCAGAGAGTTATTGTAGAATCAGGAGGGCTAGTGCAGGGAGAGCCCTCAGTGCAGGTCCTGATACATGCTCGTTGCTTGGTACTGCTCAATGCTTGTTGAGGTTTGAGGAGGTTCGTAAAGATCATTTCTGCTTACAGCCTCAGTTATGAATGTATTATAGTTCCTCTCATAGCCGTTAAGTCAATTCTAACTCATAATGACCCTATGGACCGAGTAGAGAAGTCTACAGGGTTTCCAAGGCTGTAAATCTTTGCAGAAACAGACTGCCTCATCTTTCTTCCACAGAGCAGCTGGTAGATTCAGACTGACTGAATGTTTTAACCACTCCACCACCAGAGCTCTTATTATAGTCCCTAGGTGCTGCAAAGAGTTAACTCACTTGGCGGCTAACTGGAAGACGGGGTTTCAGTCCACCCAGAGGAGCCTTGGGAAAAAGGCCTGGTGATCTACTTCTGAAAAATCAGCAAATGAAAATCACAATTCTACTCTGACACTGGTAGTGTAGTGCCTAAGGCACTTGACTGCTAACCAGAAGGCTGGCAGTTCAAACCCACCAGCCACTCCTTGGAAGGAAGATGAGGCAATCTACTTCCGTAGTGATACCGCTTTGGAAACCCAAGGAGGGGTCACTACGAGTTGGGTCCGACTCAATGGCATATAACAACAACAAGAACAACTCTGATACCCAGGGTCACCTTGAGTCAGAATTGACTCTGATGGCAACTGGTGATAGTACCATGGTTAAGACACCTTTCTGTGTCTGTAGAAGATCCCAGAATAAAGGAATATGGCCCCTGCTCTCCCTAGCCTTTTGGGGAGGCAGACATGTAACCAGCTGTAAGAAAACAAGGAACATGCAAGGAGGGCTGAGATTGAAGTCCCTCCATGGGCTAAGGGAGTGTCAAGGAGGCTGTATTCATTGCTTCTGGAGAGCAAGGGAGATGGTGGCAGGTGCATTTGAGTTCGGCTTTGAAGAACCAAAAAGGATTTTGGACATTACACAGGGAAGGAATAAAGGGACTTTGGGCTAAGGTGATGGCCTGCCCAGGGATCCTGAGGCCTGATGGTCCACATTGTGCTGATGAACTGGTGGGGCTGGATCACAGGTCATTTGAGGGTGAATATGGAAAAAAGTGGAAAGTAGGCTGAGCACAGATGACAGGGGGCTCTGAATGCCAGCCTGCAGAATTTTCTGGAGTCACAACATAAACCACCTTGAAGCAGAAGAGTAGTTTAGAGGAGAGTTTGGGGAGGGGTGGGGTCCAGCTGTCTGGGCAGCACACAGATATAGGAGGTGGGGGAAGGGAGGATGCTCAGGGTGAATATCATCCCTCTATTGGTGATTGAGTGCTCTTTCCCTGTTTATTCAGCTTATGTTGAGGCCTGGAACTTGAACGCAGGAGTGAGGAGTACATTATATGTCTGTAGAGAGTTGTAAAAATGTGGTCCTTGTCCTCAAGGACTGATAAGGTGAAACTAAAACGCATGAAACTCTGACATGCTAGACATGAAGCAGGGCAGGCAGGTGGAGGTGAGGGAGCCTTGGGCAGGGCGGTGGGTGGGGGAGATGAATACCCACCCTGCTGAGGGGTGGGCTGGGAAGGAGATAGAGGAGAAGGCAGGAGCTGAAGGCTGGAGGGAAGAAATGCTTGTGCTCAGGAACAAGGAGTCAGTTTTTAGAGTCTCAATTAGAGAGAATATTCCTTTTTCTTATTACAAAACAGAACCTGTTCATTAAAGAAAAATCGAAACTACAGATGGGCAAAAGGAAGAAAAGAGATTCCCCATAGTCCGTGGGCCACAGATAACCATTTATAAAAATATATGACCTGGTATTCATTATTACTCTCATTGAGCAATTTATCTTGGAAGGTTTTGAGTAGCTGGTTGGAGCCCTGAAGCTCCAAAGAATGGCCCCTGGAGGCCCTGGTGGAGAATTCTGGAAGTCCTTCAACCCCACGAGCTGAATGTCAAAGCTATTGTGGTCTACTACTCATATGAAGCCAGGCCAAGGGGCCAAGGCTTATGAGCCTGGAGAAAAGTCTAGGGCTAGTGCTGAGCACCTAGAAAGAGGGTTCCTGGGTGCCCTCTCCCAGGCTGGGGAAAGCACCACCTGGCCTCTCTCCTCTGCTCTGAACCCTGGGTTTGAAATAGCAGTGTTGTGAGCCACTGCTGCACTTCTTGGGTTTTGGGGCCAGAGTCCTCCTGAAAAATTAAAGGAAGCCTTTGGCAATTAAAGAGAACTTCTGTGAGGCAGGAACAAAGGTTAAGTCACTGAGAGAGACTAGCAGAGAGACTGTTTTTGAGGCTCACAGCCTCTAGTCTCCAGGTCCTGTGGCCCCTGTCCACCCTGACCTTCCCCATAACTGAGCCCATTCTTGTCTGGAGCCCTCCCAAGCCACCATTCTCCCCAGAAAAGCTCTTCCGCTGCTTCTTTCCTGCCATCTGGAACAGCCCCTCAAATCTCTCTGCCTCATCACCCCTCCATCTGTACCAAAGGCCACTTCCCTGATCCTGTTATTAATCCCTGCAGTGTTGGCTGGAGTTTACAGTCTTCCCATGGGGGAAAACAGTCGTTCTGAGGGGAAGGCTGCAAGTCCTGGGTTTGGATGAGGGCTGCCATTGGGGCTTTTCTGGCTGGGAGCACAAGCCTGTGGCACCTGGATGAGGGTCATGATTGCTCAGCCCAGGTGAAAGGCAGCAAGTAAGGCAGTTGAGATGATTTCTGGACTTACCTCACAACCTCAGGAGCCATTCTGGCTGGGAAAGACAGCTCAGAGAACAAGGCATAACTCCTCCATGATCTGAGGGCTAAGCCACCCAAGGCTTGCCAGCTGTGGGGTTGACAGTATGCTCCTCCTGGAAAGTCTCTTTCCCTGAGCTTAGCACACTCAGCTCCATGTGCTCCTGGGTGGGAAGGAAGCCTGCAATAGCCATTGTACAGAAGAACCAGACTTCTCAGGTGCCTGGGAGGTATAATAGGCGCCATGGCCTGGCCTGACTCTGTGTGTAGTTGAGTCTGCATCTAGAAGGAGCACTCTGCTGGGTGCAGTAGGCCCCATGAGTGCCTCTCCCTTAATGGGACTAGAAGCCTTGACTTAGAGCTCTTGAGGGATTCTGCCCAGATAATGTTTTTGCCATTGGATGGTGGGTTTCAATTTTTGGAAATAGCCAAAAGCCAACTAAGATGAGTTTTGAGAAGGAAGGTAGGTAGGAGAGACGTAGGGGTGGGACTGGTGGTTTGGCAGTAAAATTCTCACCTTCCATGTGGGAGACCCTGATTCAATTTCCGGCCAGTACACCTGGTGCACAGCCACCACCTATGTGTCAGTGGAATCTTGTGTGTTACTGTGATTCTGAGTTGGCTTCACCAGAGCTTCCAGACTAAGGCAGACTGGGAAGAAAGGCCTGGTGATCTACTTGTGAAAATCAGCCAGTGAAGACCCTATGGATCACAGTGGTCTGATCTGCAATGCAGGACCAGGCAGTGTTTTGTCCCTTGTGCATGTGATTGCCATGATTTGGGGCCACCTCAACAGCACCTAACAACCACTGGAGAGAGTGGAAGGAGGGGGCCAGGGTGGCCAGGCAGGACTATCTCAGGGATCAGTTGGCTCCAGCACTTGCCATACACTCAGCTCATGAATGAGTGCTATGTGCCAGTTGTTACAGGTTGAATTGTGCTCCCAAAAGATCTATTGAAGTCCTAACCCTGGTCCCTGTGAATGCAACCTTGTTTGGAAATAGGGTCTTTGAAGATGCGACGGGTTAAGCTGACATGAGGTCATAATGGAGTAGAGTAGTTTCTAATGCAACATGAGTGGAGTCCTGTAAAAGAGATGAAGAGACTCAGAGAGACAGACAAGAACAGACTGCCATGTGAAGATGGAGTCAGAGATTAAAGCGATGTTGCCACAAGCTAAGGAATGCCTGGGGCTACCAGATGCTGGAAGAAATAAGAAAGGTTCTTCCCCTAGAGCCTCCAGAAAGAGCATGGCCCTGGGGACACTTGAATTCAGACTCCTACCCTCCAGAACTGTGAGATAATAAATTTCTGTTTTTATAAGCCACCCAACTTTTGGTATTTTATATTTCAGCCCTAGGAGACTTGTACACCAGTCAAAGCCAACTGTGATTTCAAAGTGATGAGGGAAGGGTGGGAAGGCAATGAGCAGTAATAACTCCTTCCACATCAGGCAGACCTGGGGCTAAATTCACTTAGGATCTCTGTGCTTTGAGTCATTTCTCAGCCTCTAGACTTAGTATCCTCTCCTATAAAATAAGTGGCGGTTCAAACCCACCAGCCACTCCTTGGATGGAAGGTTGGACAATCTACTTCTGTAGTGATATTGCCTTGGAAACCCAAGGAGGGGTCACTATGAGTTGGGTCCGACTGGACGGCACATAACAACACAGCAACAACAACAGAACCTATCTAACACGATGTGAAGTTTCCTGAATGGTGGAATGGTTTGTGCTCGACTACTAGCTTGAAAGGGAGCTCTGGTAGTGTAGTGCCTGAGGCACTTGACTGCTAACCAGAAGGCTGGCAGTTCAAACCCACCAGCCACTCCTCAGAAGGAAGAGGGGGCAATCTACTTCCGTAGTGATACTGCCTCAGAAACCCAAGGAGGGGTTGCTATGAGTCGGTCTGACTCGACAGCACATAACAACAACTAGCTTAAAGGGTGGCTATTTAACTCACCCAGCAGCACAATAGAAGAAAGGCCTGGCCGTCTGCTTTCTAAGATCACAACCAAGACAATCCTATGGAGCAGTTCTGCTCTGTAACATATGGGATTGCCATGAGTTGGGATCGACTCAAGAGCAATGGGTTTGGCTTTTTTGGAATGGATTGTGAAGAATGAAAGTACAAATACTTTTGGCTCAAACAAAACAAACTTGACCTCTACCTCTAAGGGTACCCATGAGCAGGGGCCTCTCAGCCTGCCAAGTGCCACGATGGGAGACACCCATAATACCGGGAGAGGGGTGGGGTTGCGTGGCAGGGGCTTGGCCTCCTGGAGGAGACACCCTCTGTGCTGCTGAGACCAAGTGTTTTATTCCCTATGTGGGGGGCCTACAGAGAGCACAGGGTCTGAGGAGAATGTGTCCCAGGACTTCTGGTGTAACGGCACTTTCCCAATCCTGTGCCCTTTGGCCCTCTGTCCCCAGACCTGCTGGGTGGGGGCTGGCTGCAATGCTGGAGGACAATATGGTGGTCCAACAGATGCAGGGAGGGTCACCCCTGGACACCTATGGGGAGGGGCGTGCCTGTGCTGGGCTTCAAGGTCAGCCTGGGCAGGGCTAGCCTTGGGCTTCCCAGCTCTCAGGCCTGCTTCCCTCCAGCCAGGAGATACCTAGGTCTATTTCTACCTGCCCTCCAGGTGCTGTCTCTTCGTCCAACTGTCCTATTTGCTTTGCAACCAGAGGTATGATTCACTCCAGACTATATTTTGATGTTTTGCAGTAAAGATAAGTAAAAAGTTACTAAACAAAACAATCCTGTTTCAATCCTCCAAATTCCTATCCTGCATTATTTCTTTTATAGCACTCATCAATTGTTATTAGCTTACTTGCTTATCGACTGATTTTCTGCTACATTCTAAGCTCCCAGGAGACCAGGTCATGCTTGTCTGTGTAGTACTAGGTCCGCAGTGCTTACAACGGTGTCTGCCATAATAGAGACCTGTAGGACACAGGTGTTGGGCAGATGGATGGACCAGTGTTTGTAGTGTCCTCTTTGGATCCACCTAGATATTGACCTGCTCAGTGTTTACAAAGCTATCTGTTTGCAGTAGCTCCTCTCTGTCCATCTTTCTCATAATAGTTCTGGATTATAGAAAGGAAGAACAAAACACATTAAGAGGTTCCCTGACATTTGAATTGAGGAAGTTTTCATGAGAACAGCTCCATTTATTGGCCTTTAGCGTATAGCCTATTCCCTTCCCACAAAATGAATGTTGTCTTGTCTCCTTGAGAAAAATTGATTTCAACCAGGAAGGAGAATAGCAGACCCCCTCCTCCTCCTTTTCTTCTATACTTCTTTTTTTTTTCTCCCCCTGCTGAGATAGAATTTATCTCTTAGGTAGGTGGGGGGAAAACAGGAATAATTGGACCTGAAGCTAATTCCCAGAGATTCATTGTCTTGAGAACTCCCACCAGAATGTGGGAGACTCGCCTTGAATTGCATGCTAATGATAAATGACAACTCTAACAGACCGTCACATTGAGATGTTTAGTCCTTCCTGCGAGGAGATGACACATTAATTTTCTCTCGGATTTACATTAGATTATTAATAAAATATCGGTGTTGGAATGTGACAAGTGAGGGCTAGGAAGCGCAGGCTTCATTTTAGGGAGTATGGATTTGGCCGAAAGCAACCCAGACCCTGGGGTGGCATTTGAGGGTTGCTCTTGTTTGCTGGGCTGGGAGCAGGCCCTCGTAACCTGGGCTGCAGGGAGCAGCAGGGCTGGAAGATTCTCTTTCCCAGAGTCCTGAATCCAAAGAAAGCTGATGCCATTGTTCCCTCTCACCTTCAATCCCCCTTTTGCTTTATCATTGACCAAATGCTTTAAATGAGGTTTTCTGTGGGTTTGTGTTTACAAAGAGAAAAAATGTCCTTTGTCTCAGTTACTTTATGAAGTCATTCACCTGATAAGCATTTAGGGAGTGATTGCTGTTTACACGTCATTGTGATGGGTGGCAGAGGCCGAAGGAGCCACAGTCTCTGGGTTCTATAAGCTGTCTGGGAGATTCAGCCTTGCCCAGTCTGAATGACCACCCAGTTCTCTGCTTTAAAAATTCTCTAGGCACTTCCCATCCCAGTGGGCAAGAAGTTCAGAACCCCATCTGGCCCCTGTAGCACCCAGTTTCCTACCATTCCACTTGTTACTCAGCCACTCTAATCTTCTCTTTGATCCTCTGAGGGGCTAAATGTTTTTCACCCTGGGGCTCTGCATGGGCTGTTCCCTCTGCCTGGAAGCCTCAATCTCCTCTCTCTTCTGTTGAATGACTCTCTCATTTCTTGGTCTAAAAACCACTCCTTTGGGGCAGGAGATTATAATCCCTCTCCCCCATTTAGACTCTGCCTCCCTGTTGTACCTGCTCACTGTATCTGTCTTAGCTTCCTAAACTGTAATAAAGTGAGTGACTGATAAGAACAAAACTTTATTGTTTTACAGTTCTGGAAGCCAAGGTTAGAACTGAGGGTGTTGCCGGACCATGTTCTCTCTCTCTGAAGGATCTAGGAGAAGATCCTTCTTTGTCTCTTCCAGCTTCTGGTATCCCCAGGCATTCTTTGTCCTTGGTTTGTAAATGCAGCTTCACATGGTGAACCCCATTCAGATGGCAATAGGGCCCACCCTACTCTGGGTCACAGACCTCATATTAACTGACAACATCTTCAAAAAACCTTATTTCCAAACAAGGTCATGTTCACAGATATCAGAGGTTAGGACTTCAACATATCTTTTTGAGAGATACCATTCAATCCATAACAGCACCCTACACTTATTTTGACTGCACTTATCAAAGTTGCATTGATAGTGTCAATGTATGTCACTTGTCTGTTGTTTTGGTCACACTTGTATTGAAATCCTGACTTCTCATTTTTCCTTCATTACAATGAATATAGTTGTATTACCTGATTAATTTGTGTCTTTCAATGCACTTTGAATAAAATCCACTTTCGTTCAAAGTCCCCTCTCGCCTGGGCCTGTCCATTGTCTGCCTTTCCCCTTGGTCTCTAAAGGTGGGCCTAATCCAAGCTGTGGTCTTTTCAATCACCTCCTGTGCACACAAAAGCTGGACAATGAAATAGGAAGACTGAAGATGAATGGATGGATTTGAATTATGATATTGGTGAACAATATTGTATATACTATGGGAGCTCTGGTAGCATAGTGCCTAAGGCGCTTGACTGCTAACCAGAAGGCTGGCGGTTCAAACCCACCAGCCACTCCTCGGAAGGAAGGTTGGGCAATCCTACTTCCGTAGTGATACTGCCTCGGAAACCCAAGGAGGGGTCGCTATGAGTCGGGGCCGACTCGATGGCACATAACAACAACAACATGGACTGCCAAAAGATTGAACGAATCTGTCCTGGAAGCAGTGCAGCCAGAATGCTCCTTGGAAGTGAGAATGGCCAGACTTTGTCACACCTGCTTTGGTCATGTCAGAAGGGACCATTCCCTGGAGAAGGATATCATGCTTGGTAAAGTGGAGGGTCAACGAAAAAGGGGAAGGCCCTCAATGAGGTGGATGACACAGTGGCTGCAATGATAGATTCAGGTACAGCAAGGATTATGAGGCTGGCGCAGGACTGGACAGGGTTTCGTTCCATTTTTCATAGGGTTGCTGTGAGTCAGAGCTGACTCGATGGCCTAACAACAACAGAGCCAGAATGGTCCTTAGAAGTGAGGATGGTGAGACTTTGTCATGCTTACTTTGGACATGTTATCAGGAGGGACCAATGCCTGGAGAAGGACATGTTTGGTAAAGTAGAGGATCGGTGAAAAAGAGGAAGACCCGCTATGAGATGAATTGACATACTGGCTGCAACAGTGGGTTCAAACACAGCAATTGTGAGGATGGCACAGGACTGGGCAATGTTTTGTTTTGTTGTATATATGGTTGCTATGAGTCAGAGCTGACTCCATGGCTGTTGATAATGACAACAGCATCAGTCTTGCCCTTTGCCCCCCAGGCACACCCAAGCATACTGCTCAGGTCTTTGTCCTTGCTGATTTCTCTACTTGAAAACTGTTCCCCAGAAGCCCTTCAGCTGGTGCTCTTGCCTCTCTCTGGCTCCCGCTCAGATGCTCTGGCCTTGAAGAGGTCTACCTCTATCTACAGCTGTTATATAACACTCTCATTTATTATTTCCTGTCCCTCCCACTAGACTTTGAGTCTCTGGGTGACCCTGTCCCTCCTCCAGCTTCCAGCCCTTGCATGTATCCCCTTTTCCTTGCCAACCTGGATGCAGCTTTGCAAGAAAGGGCTTTAGTCCCTTGTGTTGTCTACAGCATCCTTAGTACCTTACGTGAATGCTAGCCCATAATAGCTGCTCAATAAATATTAACTGAATAAATACCTGCATCTTATAAGAGAACTTCAAGCTGAATGCCTTGGGAGCTCTCAGAAAGGTGTCAATAACAAGTTCCCCCAGACGTGCTTGGAGAGACTTCTGCTCATCAGCTTCTCTTGGAAGGGTAGCCTTTTCTTTACAGTGACTCCAGTGACAACTTCTATGAAAAAAACTCTGGTTGGAAGCCTACATTTAATGCTCCTTGTGAACTACACTGAATTCTGGAGGCTTGAGCTACCCCACACAGTGCTTGCAACCCTCCACACAGACATTCTGGTCCCACAGAGATGAGGGTCTAGGACCGCTGGTCCCCCTTACATGGGCAGTTTTCTTCTAGGCTTGGCTTACTAGGTTGGCCTTCCTTGAAGGGCAGTTGTGAGGATGAATTGTGATTGGCTTCACAAAGCACTCAGTATTGGGGAGTGCTGTTGGCTGGCTCTGCCTTTATTCTAGAAAATGAAAACCCGCAGCATCCAGGATTCTGCAAATGAAGCTCCTAGGGGCTCCCAGCTTCTTGGATCTGCTCATCTGAAACAGCTAGTGCAGGCACAGGCACTGACGTCTCGGGGCTTATAGGGGGCTTTTAGGCATTTGAGTCTACCCAGTCGTTTGTTCTCTGATAAGAAAGCCTCTTTTACGATTTTCAATTTGCCCTTATTTTAATGAAAAGAAGCCAGGGTTGGGCCGCCCAAGAAGGAGCTAATCAAATAAAGCAAATTGGTGTTACCTTCTCCTCATCCTTATTATTTCTATGGCTCCAGCTGGAGTTTATTATGAAAGGCAATTGGTTTTCATATCTGGCAGATTGCAGCCCAGGCTGGGTCTGACAGCCCTTTCTTCCCCATCACTCCATAAATAGCTTGGAGTGGCAGGGCTGCAGGGGAAACAGAGAGCTTGTGTCCGGCATTCTTGCTCCTTGTTCCCCAAATCATGAGAACCCTATAAAAAGCCGGATGAAGATGCCAGGTTGAAAGTTAATAAACCGGCCCATTCCGATGAGATCTGAGCTGTCTTTGTGTCTTCTCAGGGCTCTGCCTGATGTTCTATCAACCTTGCTGGGCTCCTCCATCCATTACTACTCTCCACTGGGTTTGTGTGTGAGGGAGATAAGCAGAAGAGACATTCCTTTCCCAGATTATTTTTTTCTCTCCCCTTGCAACAAAAGGAAGAACTATGGGAGCAATTTAAATCGGGCTCAAATTATCCTTCCTTTATATGAAATATTCTGCCCTGAGCAGTCCCCTGAAAATGCCTTGGGTGATTGCTCCTGGAGAAGCAGAGCAGGTATCCTGGGTGTGCCAGGGATTTGTGTAAGACATCAGAGATGATTCACGGCTTCTGCTGCTATCTGCTGTGTGACCTTGGGAAAGTCACTTCACTTCTCTGTGTCCCAAGGTTTTTCAGCTGTAAAATGATGATAACAATACCTAACTGCTAAATGTATTGTGGGGACTAATAATGGTTCAAAGGTAGAATCCTCCCCTTCCATGCAGGAAACCTGGGTTTGAGTCCCAGCCAATGCACCACATGAGCACTACCACCCATCTGCCGGTGGAGGCTTCTGTGTTGCTATGATGCTGAACAGGTTTCAACGGAGTTTCCAGACTAAGACAGATTAGGAAGAAAAGCCTGGTGATCTGCTTCTGAAAATCAGCCTATGAATACCCTGTGGATCGTGACAGTCTAATCTGCAGCAGACCATGGGGATGGTGCAGAACTGGGGGGCATTTTGTTTTTTGGAGCATGGGATCACCATGATTTGGGGGCTGATTTGACAGCAGCTGACAACGACAACAAAAGGAGCTTGGGTTTTTTGTTTTGGAGAACAACAACAAGGTTAGTGAGGATTGGAAGGAGGCAGGATATAAAGGGCTTTTCCTATGTCTGGCACACAGCAAATGCTTAATGAATGGCAGCTCTTGCTGTTGTTGTAGTTGTCATGGTTATTATTGACATTTTGGTCTAGGCAGCGTACTGCTCATGGTGCATTTAAAGCAGGTCATTCTGTGTCGAGGAATCAGAAAAAGGTGTGCACATGTAAAATGTGTAAGCTCCAGTTAAGGGGGTGTTTCTTCTTCCTAATTGCCCACTGGATAAGAGATCTAAGCACTGCCTCAGGAATAGCATCGACTGCTCTAGAACCCTGCAGTTCATGCCAGGGCAAAGTACCTCCTCTTGTCACAGAAGCTGCTTGTATTTGGAGTCAGGACTTGAAGGCAGTTGGAACTGTATGAGCTATATTTCCCGCCAGCCAGGCCTTTCCACTGGCTTTGTGGCAGGAGGGTTGGGACCAAAGGTAACAAGGAAAGGAGAGGCCTCCCTAGGGATTTGATCCCACCTTGAAAAAGGGGCAATTCTTTTGGTGATGTTTGCTCATTAGAATTGAGTCCTTGGGTGGTGCAAAAGGTTAACATTCTTGGTTGCTAATGGAAAGGTTGGAGGTTCAAGTCTCCTCAGAGGTGCCTTGGAAGAAAGGCTGGATGATCTCTTCTAAAAAAGAATCAGTCATTGAAAACTGTATGGAATAGAGGAGGTGGGTTTTAAAAATGATACAACAAATGCATTTGGAGGTACACTCCTGCTCTGAGGTGAGTGTCCCTCCCATTATACAGATGAGCACTCTGGTAGTGAGCCCCTGGGGACCTGAGGGCCAAGCCAGAACTCACACCTTAGTCAGGACCTCCCTTGCCTCTCTGTAGCACTTCTATCAGGGCAGAAGCCTCTGCACCAGACAAAGACCTAGATCCCTGCACTCCTGGATACCCCTGGATCCACACCTGGACACCCCTGGGTCCATACCTGGACACACTTGAGTCTACACCTAGATGTCCTTGGGCTCACATCTGGATGCCCTTGGGCCCACATCTGAATGCTCTTGGGTACACCTGCTGGCACAGCACCAGCCCCTACTGGGTATGGGGCAGTGCTTGCTTATTGAAACAGTGTTTTGCTCCAAGGAGTCCAAGAGGAAGTAACTTATATAAATACTGACTCTGGCTAAAGCTTCTTCGTGTGTGGATAAGGGCCAGAGTCCAACAGGACACGCTGTGAAAGGCAGTGGGCTGGAAACCCGAGCCAGAGCCAGGGTCTCTGCTATTCCTGTTCTCAGTCCTGGAAATGATTACATTAAACCAGAACTCCTGGAGGACAAAGGCCCCATCACTCTTTTTTTTTTTTTTTTTTTTT
>NW_006921681.1:2527616-2531558 GCF_000298275.1 Orycteropus afer afer
TGTGAGGTACAGATCTTGTTTCATTTTTCTGCAAATGGATCTCCAGTTTTGCCAGCACCATTTATTAAACAAACATTCTCTTCCCCATTTAATGGATTTTGGGGAAGGCCCCATCACTCTTACCTATCCTTGTCACTTATCTGTAGTTGATATGTCTGTGTCCTGCCCATCTTCTCTGGGTACTCACCTCCATACACCAAGGCTGCTTTCTGTAACACCTGCAGCTGTCTGCACCAAGGACCATTTTCTCTGGCCCCAGCAGTCCTCTCTGCCTGCCAGCAGGGCAAACTAGAAAGACTAGAGGGTTAATAACCCCAGAATCACTCCTCAACCTATAATGATAGACATTTGGTGATTACACACCCAAGCTTCCTTGTGCTTTGGGATATTACCTGAGTACATATTATACTGTCTCTCAGGGTTCCCCAGCAGTATCAAACTCCAGGTCTTTACAGCAGTGACCTGCTCAGTTTCCCAGTTGCCGTGGAGTCAGTCCTATTCATGGTGACTCCATGGGTGTCAGAGTAGAGCTGTGCTCCGTAGGTGCTGATTTTGGGAAATAGATCACCAGGCCTTTCTTCCAGGGTGCCTCGGGGTAGACTCAAACCTTCAACCTTTTGGTTAGCAACAGAGTGCATCACCAGTCTGCACCACCCCAGGATTCTGCTTATTCAGTAAGGAACCTAGATTGGCTGCTTTCCCTTCTCTGCCTCAATTCTCAACTCACCCACTCATGTGTCCCTAGGATCATCTCTTAAATAAACCACATGTGCCTGAATCCTTATCTCAAGATCTGCTTCTGTATATCCTGAAACTAAGACAGTTTTACATGCCTTTGTACACTCAGTGACTAGTGCCTGATACTTAGTAGTTGCTCAATAAACTTTCTCCCCAGACTGAGAGACAGCCGTTTGAGATTGCATCATTTCAATTTTGTCTGTGGCTCTATGTTGCTAAAACAAACAGAGAATAAGCTGGAGACCCCCCCCAAGAAGTCTTGTTGGCTGAATTTCTCCTTTTGACTAGGAATGCACTGGCCAGTAGTTAGGGATTATAGAGATGATCAGTTACTTCTCTGACCTTGGAATCTTTGCTTTGGTAAATAGAAAGCATAGGGAGTGGACATTGTTAGGGAAAAAGAAAAGAAAAAACAATGGAGCACTGTTCTACTCTGTTGCCAAGAATCAGAATTGGCTCGGCAGCAACTGCTTTTCTGGGGTTCTTCAGAAGCCATCTAGGGATTGTCCATGGGTCCCCTAGGAACTAAGACATCATCTGTTCTCAAAGGGCTGCTACAAGGGACAGATCTTATGAATTCCATGGAGCAATAGCTGGTCAACCTTAACAGAGCTATTACACAAAATCAGCTGCCTCCTGGCCAAGGCCAGAGAAACGGCCTGGCAAGAGAATAGCCCCCAAGTAAGTCTGCAGGTTGCTAGATGCGCTGGGGCTCCATTGACTGCATGGACTTTTGGTGGTTGTGGAGGTCCTAAAAATGATCGGTTAATAACAGGGAATGTGAGGGTTCTAGTACTAGGGGCATAACTCAGAGCTGTTTTGAGTACACTGATTTCAAGAGTTAGCTAAAGCACTAGAAAGAGTGTCCAGACCTTTCATTTTCTAGGATTAACCTAGCCTTCAATTCAACTTCTGGTTACACCATAGATTCCTATATAATATCAAACAAAACTTCTCCATAGCACAACACCCTGCTGATCTTCAGTTCTTAATGGTCTTCTATCTCCTTAATTTGAAAAAATATATCATCCCCCAAAGTGGTGGAAGGGGTGTATGAGCCCCAAGTATTCAGGGACTATCTCTCTCAGAGGTGAGTTTCCAGCCCCACCACACATGACAGTGAGTCATTTCAATGCTTCCCAAGACCTATGGCCATTGTTACACTCTGTAGGGGGAAACCCTACCAACAGGGGCCCAGTTCAGTGTTATCATAATTAATTATGAAGAACAGGTATTATACACCACCACCCTGCTGAGCATTTTACATAGATTACGATACAATAGAGGGTGGCATCATTTGCTCATAGTCACAGCTGTAAGGAGCTGAGCCAAGATCTAAGATGTAACTAGATCTTACTACAAATCCCACAACTGTCTTTTTTTTAAAAAAAAAAAAAAAAAAAACCCACAACATTCTTTTGCAGAAAATTCCAAACATCTAAAGCAGACACAGGAAGGAGCTATGGTGGCACAGTGGTTAAGCACTAGTGTGCTAACCGAAAGGTCAGGGGTTCAAACACACCGGCTGCTCCACAGGAGAAAAGACCTGGTGACCGACTCTCTAGAAAACCCTGTGAGGCAGTTCTACAGTGTCGTATCATGTCACTATTAGTTAGAATCAGCTAGATGGCACAGAACAACAGAGTAGACAAAGTAATACCATGAACTGCCATGTGTTATCATGCAGCTTCAACTATGATCAACTCCAGGCTTCATTTACCCCTCACCACACCCCAACTCTCACATTATTTTAAAGGGTATCTCAGACATTATATAATTTCATCAGTAGATATGTGTGTCCATAACATGTGTTGTTGTTGTTGTTGTTATGTGCTGTCGAGTCGGCCCTGACTCATAGCGACCCCTCCTTGAGTTACTGAGGCAGTATCACTACAGAAGTAGATTGCCCAACCTTCCTGCCAGGGAGTGGCTGGTGGGTTTGAACCTCCAGCCTTCTGGTTAGCAGTCAAGTGCCTTAGGTACTATTCTACCAGAGCTGCTGTCCAAAACATTGGGTCTCTAAAAAAGTACAATTATCACCATCTCTATATATGTTGTTGTTAGCTGCTGTCGAGTCTCCTCCAACTCATAGCGACCCTTTGCACAACAGAACACTGCCTGGTCCTGTGCTAGCCTCACTATCCTAGCTATATCCGAGTCCATTGTTGCAGCCACTGTGTCGATCCATCTCATTGAGGGCCTTCTCCTTTTTCGTCTACTCTCCACTTTACCAAGCATGACATCCTTCTCCAGGGAATGGTCCCTTCTGACAACATGACCAAAGTATATGAGATGAAGTCCGGCCATTCTCGCCTCCAGGGAGCATTCTGGCTGCACTTCCTCCAGGAAAGACCTGTTAGTTCTTTTAGCAATCCACAGTACTTTAAGCATTCTTCACCAACACCACAGCCCAAAAGCATCAATTCTTCTTTGATCTTCCTTATTCATTGTCCAGCTGTCCCTTGCATATGAGGCAATTGAAAATACCATAGCTTATGTCAGGTGCACCTTACTCCTCAAGGAGACATCTTTGCTCTTCAGCACTTGAAAGAGGTCCTTTGCAGCCAATTTGCCCAGTGCTATACATCATCTGATGTCCTGACTGCTGCTTCCATTGGCGTCAATTGTAGAACCAAGCAATGTGAAGTCTTTGACGATTTCAATCTTTTCTCCATTTTTTTGTGATGCTGCTTATAGGTCCAGTTGTGAGGATTTTTGTTTTCTTGATTGTTGAGATGTAATCCATACTGCAGACTGTATTCTTGAATCTTCATCAGTAAGTGCTTCAAGTCATCCTCACTTTCAGCAAGCAAAGTTGTGTCATTAGCGTATTGCAGGTTGTTAATGATTCTTCCTCCAATCCTGATGCCACGTTCTTCTTCATATAATCTAGCTTCTTGGATTATTTGCTCAGCATACAGATTGAATAAGTGTGGTGAAAGGATACAACCCTGATACACTCCCTTCTTGATTTTAAACCATGCAGTGTTCCCTTTTCTGTTTGAATGACAGCCTCTTGGTCTGTGTACAGGTTCCTCATGAGCACAATTAAATGTTCTGGAATTCCCATTCTTCTCAATGTTATCCACAGTTTGTTATGATCCACACAATCAAATACTTTTGCATAGTCAATAAAACACAAGTAAACATCTTTCTGGTATTTTTTGCTTTGAGCCAAGATCCATCTGACATCAGCAATGATAT
>NW_006921681.1:2532453-2534051 GCF_000298275.1 Orycteropus afer afer
ATAATCAAGGTCATATTTTGGCTCTCGTAGACTTGTTTTAATTGTCTTCAGCTTCAGCTTGAACTTGCATATGAGCAGTTGATGGTCTGTTCCACAATCAGCTCCTGGCCTTGTTTTGGCTGAAGATACTGAGCTTCTCTGTCACCTCCTGCCACAGATGTAGTCAGTCTGGTTCCTGTGTCCTCACTGTATATACCACTGTGAAAATTAATAATAACCTGAAATATCATTAAATATCTAGTCACTGTTCAACTTTTCAGTTGTCTCATAAATTCCATGCTTTTTTCAGTTTGTTTGTTTGGCTCAGTATTTGTTTCAGTGATCTAGTGCTGTAACACAAATACCACAAGTGGATGGCTTTTAGGAACAGAAATGTATTTTCTCACAGTTCGGGAGGCTAGACTCCTGAATTCAGGGCACCGGCAATGGGGGAAGGCTCTCTCTCTGTTGGCTCTTGGGGAAGGTCCTTGTTTCTTTTCAGCTTCTGTTCCCTTGTTCCTGGTGATCTTCTTGTGTTATGGCATCTGTTCCCCATTGGTGCTTGCTTATCTCTGTGTCTATGTTGCTTTTTACATTCTCAAAAGTGATCAGGTTTAAGACACATACCCCCACACTGATAAGGCCTTATTAACATGACAAAAGGAAACCCTATTCCCAAATTGGGTTACATTCACAGGAATAGGGGATAGGATTCTGATACCTGTTTTGAGGGCACACAATTCAGTCAGTCCCCACTTAAGGTCTGCAAGGTCTGCCTTTTACCATTGGCTGATGCAACATTTTAAGTCTCTCCCATCTGTAATTACCACTCCAGTGCTTGCTTGCTCTTCTCTCTTTTTCTCTCTCTCAGTGAATTGGTTGAAGAAGCTGAGTCATTTGTCCTATAGCGTTTCCCACAGTCGGAATGTTGCTGACTTTATCCCCATGGTGCCCCTTTCCATGTCCTTCTGTACTCTGTGGATCTCATAAAGTGGTGATTAGATCAAAAGGTCTGAGTAATCTAATGTTCTTTTTTTTTCAACAGCAGTGTGTAGTGGAGTCATGGTCTTCCATCAGGAGACACATAGTGCCTGTTTGTTTCTCTTTTGTGATGTCAGCAGCCATTGATAATCAATGTCTCAATCCATTAATTCTTTTGTGGTTTATGCCATGGAGTTGGACCCGACTCATAGCGACCCCTCCTTGGATTTCCGAGGCGGTATCACTACGGAAGTAGATTGCCCAACCTTCCTTCCGAGGAGTGGCTGGTGAGTTTGAACCACTCGCCTTCTGGTTAGCAGTCAAGTGCCTTAGGCACTACGCTACCAGAGGGGTTGCAAAATGGTGATATTTTAATCCTATCATTTCTTCTTCATTTTTTGGCTGGAATACTTGTATAGAGAAATACCTTCCTTCTCTTATTAGGTAACTCAAAGAAAGAATATAGAAGTAGGATAAATGCATGATTCTTTTTCATTTTCAAAGTAATATATTGAGTCACTAGCATTGTCCAACAATGTTCTTTGGGCCTGTTTATACATGTGTCAATTTCATACATTTAAAATTATGATGTATGTTAATATCTGGAAGATCCCTACCCCTTGGTTTTCTGTCACTGG
>NW_006921681.1:2534584-2535460 GCF_000298275.1 Orycteropus afer afer
ACAATGACATGGCTACATGCAGGGTCCAAGTGTGCCATAAGCTAGAGACCATTCCCCAAGGCTTCTGCTTATATACAGGAAGCAGACCACATTCCATAAGGCAGCTACTTAGCTACTCACAGTAGATTCCACCATGGAGTTGATTACCAGTCTCATCATGGGGAATATCACATCCAGGTGCCCAGCCACTCAACCAGGCCCAGCCAAGCTGACACACAAACTGAACTACCAGACACACAATCCAAGTATACTTTGTCTTTGGTGGTCTTGTGTGCCTGTTGTTTTTTTCCTTCACCCAAGTTAATATGTGTCTGCTTTCTAGTTAGTGGTTTACCCTCACTTCCCCACCCATCCCTGGTAATCATCAAAGAATATTTCTTTTTCTGTAAAGCCCTGTTCTTGAGATTTCACACTAGTGGTCTCATACAATATTTGCCCTTTTGTGATTGACTAATTTC
The DNA here is from genome assembly GCF_000298275.1 of Orycteropus afer afer. NCBI lineage: Eukaryota > Metazoa > Chordata > Mammalia > Tubulidentata > Orycteropodidae > Orycteropus > Orycteropus afer. Next base: position 2,535,043 of record NW_006921681.1, read on the forward strand.
ACTCAACATAATGGCCACTAAGTACATCCAAGCTATAAGATGTTTTACAGATTCATCACTTCTTTAATGTTACATAGTATTCCATGATGTGTATGTACCATAGTTTGTTGATCCATTCCTTTGTTGTTGGGCATTTAGGTTGTTCCCATCTTTTTGCTGCTGTGATTAGTGCAATGAATGTAGGTGTGTGTATATCTGTTTGTGTCATAGCTCTTATTTCTTAGGGTGTATACCTAGTAGTCTCAGAAGGAAGGTTGGGCAATCCTACTTCCGTAGTGATACTGCATTGGAAACCCAAGGAGGGGTCGCTGTGAGTCGGGTTTGACTCGACGGCACATAACAACAACAACAACCTAGTAGTGGGATTGCTGGATCACATTGTAGTTCTAATTCCAGCTTTTTAATTTTTTTTTTTTTT
>NW_006921681.1:2535960-2561933 GCF_000298275.1 Orycteropus afer afer
GGCGGTTCAAACCCACCAGCCACTCCTCGGAAGGAAGGTTGGGCAATCCTACTTCCGTAGTGATACTGCCTCGGAAACCTAAGGAGGGGTCGCTATGAGTCAGGGCTGACTCGATGGCACATAACAACAACAACAACAACAATGGCTAATGGTCATGAGTATATCATCATGTGTTTGTTAGCTGCCTGAATGTCTTCTTTGCTGAAGGGTCTGTTCATGTCCTCTGCCTATTTTTTAATTGTCTTTTTGTTGTTAAGATGTTGAAGTTTTCTGTGCATTTTAGAGATGTTTGTTTGTTTATATATGTGTGTGTGTGTGTGTGTGTGCATGCATTTGTCAGTTATGTCACGGCCCTAAATTTCTCCCAGTCTGTGAGTTCTCTTTTTACTCTTTTGGTAAACTTTTTTATGTGCTTACCAAACCAAACTCACTGCCATCCAGTCGGATCCTACTCATAGCAACCCCTCTTTGGGTTTCTGAGCCAGTATCACTACAGAAATAGATTGCCCAACCTTCCTTCTGAGGAGTGGCTGGTGGGTTTGAACCACAAGCCTTCTGGTTAGCAGTCAAATGCCTCAGGCACTAGTCCCAGTTATCTATTTTGTCTTTTGGTGTTTGTTTTTAGTTATACTTGATAGTGTATTTATGCCCTGAATTAGGGCCCCAAGTTTATCCTTACATTTTCTTTCATGGTCTCTATGGTTTTAGGTTTTACATTCAGACCTTTGACCCAACTTGAGTTTGTTTTTGTATATGGTATGAGATATGGGTCCTGTTTCGTATTTTCTGCAAATGGATATCCAGTTTTGCTAGTACCACTAGATCTAGAAAAAAATTGTGATTGAATTTTTATTAACATTGCAATACATATATAAATTAACTTTGGAAAGATTGCCATTTTCATTATCTTAATTCTTCCTAACCAAGAACATGCTGTTTTTGATTTATTGAAATCTACTTTTGTGTCTTTTAGAAACTTTTTATAGTTTTTCTCTTTTGGTTTTGGTAATTTCTTGTTAAGTTTATGCCTACGCCTTTAATTTTCTTTTTCTCTGTACTACATGGGGTCTTTCATTACTTCTTATTTTTGTTTGTTTGTTTATATATGTGTGTGTGTATGTGTGTGTGCATGCTAGTTATTTCTTTCCCCACCTTCCCTTTCTCCCTCTCTCTATATGAATATTGTGGAATTTAGTAGGAGTCCCTAGGTGGTATAAACAGTTAAGCACTTGACTACTAGCTGAAAGCTTGGCAGTTCAAACCCACCTAGAAGTGCCTAGGAAGACAGGCTTGGTGATTTGTTTCTGAAAGGAAGCAGACCCTGTGGAGAAGCTCTATTCTGGGAGCTCTGGTAGCGTAGTGCCTAAGGCACTTGACTGCGAACCAGAAGGCGGTGGTTCAAACCCACCAGCCACTCCCCAGAAGGAAGGTTGGGCAATCTACTTCCGGGTGATACCACCTCGGAAACCCAGGAGGGGTTGCCATGAGTCGGGTCCGACTCGCTGGCACATAACAACAACAACAACAACATTCTGAACACATGGGGTAACCATGAGTTGAAATCAACTTGATGGCAAATAACAACAACGATTGTATAACTTAATTTTATACTTGCTTTTTCACTCTCGTTATTTGCTGTAGTTTTTCCATTAATCCCATGATCTTTTACCACATTGCACTGAGCACTTTTAGTTTTGCTAGTTGTTAGTCTATCAGATAAAAGGATTACTTGGCAAGGGGCCTCCTTGGTCAGAATGAAGTTCCCTTTTGTTCACCATTTCCTTGTTATTACTCAGCACTGCTGCAATGGAGGTCTTGAATTGTTTTTCTGAGGCTCTCTTAGACTGTTAGTCTTATTCCAGGTTCTCCCAGAAGATCCTGAGATGAGTATCTGAATGCAAACAGGTTATTTGAGAAGTGATTCTAGGAAACCTTGATAGGAGAGAGGGAAAGTGAGAAGAGATAAGGAAAGAATGCAAATAAAGGTTCCCTTTTCAAGGAAGTTATCACTGCAGACGGCTGGAGCTATTACTGCACAGAGAGCTTTGGGAGACTGTATAGAGCATGCCTCAGAGTTATCCAACCACAGGGCAAGGAAGCCAGAGTACTCACCCACCAAATCCCTGTCTATCTTTTGGTGAGGATTACATTCCAGGCATTAATGACCACCCAGCTAGTAGGACAGAACTGGGATTTAAACTTGGAGTGGCCACCACTGTCTGCTCTAACCAGTAGCTGAACTGGGGGCTCTGGAGTCATCAGCATGAATCCTGCTCAGAAATTTTCTGGCCTAGTTTGCTCATCTGTAATTGGGGATGATAATAATACCTACCTCATAAGGTTATTGCGAGCATACCAAAAAATAGATACAGATGTATATCTATATAGATATAGATATGTAGCTGTAGGTGTTGATGCAGAGATAGGTGTAGACATAGATGTTGGTGTTGGTGTTGGTGTTGGTGTCAGTACAGATATTGACGTTAGTGTAGATGTTGATGTAGAAGTAGGTGTTGGTTATTGTAGGTGTAGGTGTTGGTTTTGGTGTAGATGTTGATGTTGGTGTGAATATCAGTGCCTGTGCTGATGTAGGTGTTGGTGTAGGTGTTGGTTTTGGTGTAGGTGTAGGTATCCATGTTCTCATAGATGTTGATGTAGACATACATGTCAGTGTGGAATAGATGTAAGTGTTGGTGTCAGTGTCGTGTTGATGTAAGCATAGGTATAGACTTATAGATATGAATGTGACATGCTCTGCCCAGCACACATTGAGTGGCCAATCACTGGGACCTGATGGATCATTAAGTTGTAGGGCTTCACTGAAGAAGCCTATGAACCTAAATTACTCTCACTTCCATGCCTCCTCCATGTAGTCCCTGTTACCCTCTCTGTCCTCAAATCCATTCTCATTTGCCTGCTCTTCTCAGGTGGGTGTTACTTTTTATCCTCTCATGAAATATGTTAAAGTCTTACCCTTACTGGCCTGGTGTGACCTGCCCCTTATACCACCCAGAGAAACCCCTTCCCTTCCCTTTCTTTCCTTTCCAGTTTCATTGACACGCTTAATTTGATTTCATTCTGTGGTACAGCATCATCTTCTCTGCATTTTGGAGTACGTTGGTCCTTCTGCAATGTTCCTTCCTTTGTGCCTGTCTCTTCCTTTGCCATTCTTAGAACCTGTGTGCTATGGTGGGGACATTCCCCAACACACAGAGCAAAGACAAGTTCTAATAAAATCAGATTGGTGGATTAAATGCTATTAGATTGCTCATTATTGCAAGTTAAAATGATGATTCCATTTATTAATGTCATTTAAATTGGACACTTAAGCTCCCTGTGGGATTGTGTCTTGCTAAAGTGTCAGGTGACAGGGCCATTCTCAGAATGGCAGAGGATGGGTTGCCAGAGGAAGATGAGTTTCTTTAAGTGGGTCCTACTGTAACTCTGTGTACATGATGGTGTTTTGGGGAATCCACTCTTTCTGTGTTTTACCAGTTATAATTTGGAGACAGTTGCCTGAAGATGCCCTTGGGGTTTATTGACCATATTTGGAGGGCACAAGAGGATGGAGCAAGTCACAAACCATATCTGAGCTTATAGGAAGCTAGACTAGATGAATGTGGCACCTACTTCTGTGGATGAGTTTTCTGGGACCAGAAGTGTCTCTGCGACACTGTTATGGGCATTATCTTAGTTGTCTAGTTCTGCTATAATAGAAATAGCCCAAATGGATGGCTTTAACAAACAAAAATTTATTCTCTCACCGTTTCGGAGGATAGAAGGATGAATTCAGGGTGCCAGCTACAGGGCAAGACCTTTGCTGTCTGTTGGCTGTGGGGGAAGGCCCTTGTTATCATTCTTCCCTTGGGTCTAGGAGTTTCTCAGCACAGGGATCCCAGGTCCAAAGGACATGCTTTACTCCCAGCTCTCCTTTCTTGTTGGTAAGAGGTCCCTTTTCTCTGTTCTCTTCTTTCTCCTTTTATCACTGGTAAGATGAAAGGTGATACAGCCACACCCCAGAGAAACTCCCCTTACATTGGATCAGGGCTGTAACCTGAGTAAAGGTGCTGTATCCTACCCCAGTCCTCTTATAACTGATTGACTGATTGCATCATATCACATCATGGGGGATGATTATAACATTACATAATTGACAGTGAGAATCATGGCCCAGCCAAGAGGCACACATTTTGTGGGGACACAATTCAATCCATGGCAGGTATCTTTGTTCATCTTTGGAGAGGACGTGGCAAATGTGGAGATGCATATTTGATCAGACATGTTCCTTTGCTAATTCTGTAGGCAGTAGTCCTAAGCACAGTGATTAAACTTTAAACTAGTTGCTGTTGAGTCAACCTTAACTGATGGTAACCCCATCTATATCAGAAAACCATAAGGTTTCCAGTGACTGATTTTTTTAGATGTCTATCACAGGTGTTTCTTCTGAAGCACCTCTGGGTGCCCTTGAACCTCCAAGCTTCCTATTAGCAGCTGTGCACATTAATGATTTCCACCACCCAGAGACTACCTGGTTGGACTTCAGGGCCATTCTAACAGATTTGTTGGGGCATGGGGAGGGCCTTCAGTATTCTGAAGATTGGATACGAGTATCTCCAGAAGAGCTGAAGTGGAAAGAGGCAGGTATAGTTACTCCCATAGACGAGCCTACCTGCCACTTAGAAATGGAAGGAAATGGGAAGGTTTTCAATGCAGACTTGTAAGTGGGAGACAAATACCATCAGCTGACAGCATTGTGACAAGCGTGCAGAGCTGTTTCCCGATTGTTTTAGTCGGTGCAGACTTAAGGAGGAAACCAACACTGACACAAACCAATTGCAGTGATCGGGAAACAATGAAGTGTTGGGAGTAACTGTTGAAAGTCTATAATTTCCAATGGAATTGCTGTTTAGTCATCATATTGCTGCTGAATGACATCGGCGGGCTGGGTGGGAGCTACAATTAGCTGCTGTCACCCTGGCATGACTTTTTTTTCCCCTTACAGACAATGGAATATTAAGACATCAATAGCACCATACTCTGTGCCCAATTGTGAAATGGTCCATTGTTCAAAGGAAATAAGAAGTCGGAGGCTCTTGCCCCAGGCCACAAAAAGGGAGGGGGAGCTGATCATTTTCTCACCTCTGCTGTAGAGAGAATCCTGTAAGCCAGCTCATATCAGAAACAGTCACTTCATTTGCCTTATTTGTGTGAAGAGCTGTCCCACCTTGGCAGAGAGTGAAATGGAGTGACTCGTGGTTGTGCAGAATCATTTGGCATTGCTTATTCTGTGCTGAGCATCCAGGGGCAGAGTAAGACAGAGCTGGCCATGGGGTGGGCAGTAAGCTGTTTGCTTCTAGACAGTTTCCCTTGGAAGTTAGATCTACCCATGCCTGCTAAACCTTGACTTTGGAAGTGGTTTACCAGAGCCCTTGCCCATAGCTGTCTGAAAGGCTTAGTTTTCTCCTTCCTTGGTGTTCCCAAACCAAGAACATATGACCACACGTAACCATGTTGCTCTCTGTGGCTGATGTATGAATTCTTTTTGGAAAGTCCATGGTTCTTTCTGTTTGCTCTTTGAAATGGTACAAAACAGATGTCCCATTCTCTTAGCAAGCTGGAAATGATTTTAAGATACTGAGGCTATGGGCCCAATAGATGAATTTACCTGGCAGTATCTGAGCCTTCTGACAGTTAAAGCCCAAATGGGAAAGAATCAGGTACTTAGCTCACTTGGGAAGGACTGGAGATGGTGTTCCATATCTAGCAATAATCTAAATGCAGGCTGTGAATCAAGAGCATTTGGCCTCCACGACTGGTTCTTCCATTGGTCTGTTCTTAACATAGTCATCTAGCGTCTGCGTTGAACTTATTTATTTCCTAATGCTGGGTGATGGATTAAAAGATGTGTAGAAAATCCTTCTACAAGAGATAAGCTGTTGCAGGCGACCACAACCCCCCCCCCCCCGGGCTCTTTTTGCTTTCTCTCTCTGTTTTGCTGACTTTTCAGGGCATAATGTAAGCCCCCCACATCATATATCCTGATTAGATGGTGGGTATTACTAAGGGGATGTTTTTTAGTCCTATCACTGACACATTTAATTCATTAGATACCAAATCCACAAGCAAATTTTGGCTGGCCGTAAAACACGGTTAATCCAGGGAGCTGCAATGAAAGGTGAAAAATTATGGTCCCGCAAATGTGGAATATTGCTTTTCTGTAGAGACTTTTACTGGCCTGCAATATCTTTCTTCATAAATTTCTCTTCCGCTTGGTTCTGTTGGTAATTTAACCATTTGTTGTTTCCAGACCACAGAATGGCTCTATGATACTCTACAACAGGAAGAAGGTGAAGTACAGGAAAGATGGGTATTGCTGGAAAAAGAGGAAAGATGGGAAAACGACCAGAGAGGACCACATGAAACTGAAGGTCCAGGGAGTGGAGGTAAAGATCGGACAAGGTTCTCTTGTTGCCCAAATGTTGTATCCTGAGCTGAAATAGAGAATGGAATGCTTTGAAGTAATGTGATACCAGTCCCCTCTGCCAACAGAATTTCTGATTTGCTAAGATCTCATGTTTTCCCTCCTAATTTCTTACCCTATGGTCTCCATTCAAGTTTTCAGTGAAGTTGGATTTAACTAAAGTGCTCATGTCCTAGGGAATCATTGGTGTATAGATTGAGATTTACAAGGTTCCTGCAGACTCATTCTATTGTGTTTACCACAGAAGAGTCTCTGGGTGCATGGAGAGTTTGAAAGTTGCAGAGGCCAAGGAAGATAGCATGTGGTATAAGCAAGCTCCCTCTTGAAGTGGCATCAGGGTCTACCTCTGCCAAGTGGTTCATCAGGAGCTGGTAATTCTCCAGCCAGATACTGGCTTCCCTCCCTCGATGGACAAACCCTTCCATTCCCCTGAGTATTTCAAGTTCAGAGAGCATGCACTTGTTAAAGATAATAGCATAATGAGGTGTGTGTGATTTTTGTAGGGCTGGGGTAGAAATGGTTGCTGCTGACAGCATCTTGGAGTCTTGCACACATGTTGGGGTTTGGTCCTTGGGTAGAGACTGTACCATGGTGCAGGCTGATTTTGCTTTAGTTCCAAATACTCCCAAACACTCCCCACTGCCTCCCTGGACTGTAATCCTTGGGCAACTACTGAGAAATTCCCTCAGTTTCTCTTCTCCATCCTCCGATGGCCTGGCTGTGCATCACAGAAGTAGAGGGAGAGGATATAAATTGTGTGAATTGTTGGCCGGCTAGTTGTGAGCACCCACTGCTCTGCCTTCTCACTGACCTGGGTGAAAGAATCTTTCCCAGAGTCTGGCTGTCTTGGGCCAGGACCTGAGAAGCCTGCGCATGATCTACTTGGTATTTCTAATGGGTGGAAGAGAGGCACCCTGGAGTCTCTGGGTGTGCTGGGCCCTCGGGCGTGCCATGATTGATCGCTAGGACGGTAAGCCCACTTGAGCTCAATGGATTGCCCTGCCATGCTGACATCTTTTGTGACGCATTTTGTCATTATGACTTTTTCTATATTAATCATGTGCTTTTATGGCTGTTAAAAATAGCATCAAATGGCTTTTATTATATTACCCTACAGAGAGAGATAACTTTTGTTTATGTTTTTTTTTTATTTGTACCTAATAACAATGCTTTATGACAATGAACAAAGGCAAGCCTCTGTACAAGAAAACTCTAGTTCCCTACCCTCTCCTGTGCACAGTGTTTGCACAGCAGGATTTAATTGACTGCATGGAACATTAAAATGCAGATTACCACGAACATGCTGCTCAGAACCACCTCTAGGACTGTGACCATTGATTGTGCAAATATATTAACCACTGTTGCAGGAGCTGAGGGAGGCCAGGTTCTGCTCTTGGGGAGTGGGACACTTATCTCCCACAACAGAGTAATCGGTACAAAGTGAGGAGAAGCATGAGTGGGGGGTCAAAGAAGGAGGAGCTAGGTCACTGGGACTGACAGCCTGCATGAGAGGCATTCACACCAAAACTGCTCTGCTGTACCTGTGGGTCCCCGTGTATCTCATCTTTAGTAATACGTAAATCAGAAACTTTGGGTTGTAAGTAATAGGGCAGAATTCTTCCTCAGCAGTGGCTCAGAAGCCCAGGGTAAAACATAGCCACACTGTTCATTTTCTCCCCTTGTGTTGTAAATTAGAATTGTCACAGAATGGAATCAGAATGATTTATGGCTATTTTTGGGCTGTATTTATGTTTGGAGTTATTTGTGGTCCTCATGCTTACAGACTAATGAGTAGACGCATGTGCGGGGCAGGAGGGACCCTTTGGACACGGAGGAGGGAAACGTGCTAGGCAGTGAAGGGTTTCCAGACACTCCAAGAAAGGGTCTTGGAGAAGTCTGGGGCTGTGACAAGACGAGATTTGTTTTCAGGTTCTTAAAGACAGAAGGCATTAAGATAGAGTGTTGTGTTGTTATGTGATGGCCTTCCCATCAAGCTCAGGGGCCACAGGAGTTGGGCAGATTAGGCCTGGGCCACATGGGAGGTGGGCAGCTGAGGATCCTCCCTGAAAGAGATGTCCTATGAGTCAGGTAGCAAATATTTATGGTGTACCTACTCTGTCCAAGCCCTGTGGTGTCAGCAGAGAAAATAGAAGCCAGCTGTGTTCTTTGCCCCCATAGACTCATGATCAAATTGAGGACACAGCCATGTCCATGTTGTTCTTCAGTGCCACCTAGTTGATTCCAACTCATAGTGACCCTGTGTGAAAAAGTAGAACTACTCCACAGGGTTTTCCAGGCTGAAATCTTTACAGGAGCAGATCATTAGGTCTTTATCCCACAGAGCAGCTAGCTGGGTGGGTTCGAACCAATAGCCATTCATTTAGCAAACCACTACACCAACAGATGTCCCATTAAGGTAATTAATGGATCTGAGAAATACACAAGCCTTAGCTTTTATAAGTGTCCTGGGAGTTCAGAATGGGCTGGGATTGCTCAGGGGAACTTCCCAGGTGAGGTGGGACATTAGCTGAGTTCCTAAGGTTGGGTAGCATTATGTATGTATGTGTAATGTACATGTTGTTTTGTTGTTAGTTGCTGTTGAGTCAATTCTGAGTCATTGCAACCCCTTGTGTGCAGAGTAGAACTGCCCCATAGGGTTTTCAAGGCTGTGATCTTTTAGAAGCTGATTGACAGGCCTCCCTTTCAAGGTGCCTCTGGGTGGTTGGAAGCACCAACCTTTCAGCTAGTAGTCAGACACTTAACCATTTGTGCCACCCAGGAACTCTGTTGTATAGCTTTCCTTTTTTTCACTTTGCCCCTTTTAACTGTTCCTTACTATTCCACTGTATAAACACTTGAGCCATTCCCCTATCTGTGGACTTCTAATTCTTTCCAGTTTTTCAGCATTGCAAGAATTGCTTTGATAAACATCCATGCGCATGTCTGCTTGCATGCATGTGCAGCCTAGGCTTGGGATTATTGAATTACGAGGTAGAGGTATGAGCAAGGGCCCTTGGGTGATACAAATAGTTTGTGCTCAGCTGTTAATCTAAAGGTTGGTGGGTTGAACCCACCCTGTGGCACTGAGGAAGGAAGGCATGGTGATTTGCTTCCATAAAGACTGGTGTTTGGTGATGAGGCATTGATTCCAACCCATAGCAACCCCCTGTGACAATGTAGAATTTCCCCACCGAGCTTTCTTGGCTGTAATCTTTCTAGTAGCTGATCACCAAGTCTTTGTCCCACAGAGTGGTTGGATGGGTTGGAACCACCAGCTTTTTGGTTAGCAGCAGAGTGGCTAATCATTGTGCCACTAGGGCTCGTAACAGCCAAGTAAATCCTATGGAGCAGCTTTATAACACATAGGGTTACCACAATTCTGCATCAACTCAGTGGCGAAGGGTGTTTTGGTTTTTTTTGAAGAATGAGCATTTCCGTTTTACTCAGCACTCCAAAGTGGCTGGACACTTACAAGCCCACCAGCACAGGGGTTTACTAGTTCCTCCAGACCCGCTCACACACCAGTGGATGAAAAATGGCACCCTACTGGAGTTAAATTGGAAATTTCCTCAATTGTCAGTAGGGATGAGCACCTTCTCATATTAATGGAAGTCCTTTGCTGTGAATTGTCTAGTATGGGATTGGATTGTCTACCATGGGCATGATTTGTAGACAGCCCAGCAGACAGACTTCTCAGGCAAAACAGCACTGCATCTTGCCAGCATTTCTCTTGCAGTAGCTCTGATCTGGACTAGAGGCTGGAAAGATGAGTGGGCGTGCTCTGGGACTGTGGGCGCTTGGTCTTTTCCACCTGGGAAATGGTGATGGGGATGTGCACTGGGACTTTGCATCTCATAGGAGGATGAGGTTTCTGGGTTTGAACCTGGCTTACCTCTCCAGGCAGGTTCAGAGTTGGGCAATTCCCATTGACTTAGTTACCCACGTCATGCATGCATGGCACCAGGCAGCCGCCCCTGCTTCTCAGTGAGGCAGACAGTGAGTCACACCGTTTTGGCTCTATGATTTTTCTACCACCTGAGCTGGTTTCCTCAGTTCAAGGGCATGATAAAGATATTGGATCTACCATTTAACATGTAACTTGCTATAAGCCTTCCCCCAGGCCAGGAAAACATTCAACCCTGTTCACAGAACAGCTCAGTGGTATAGCTGCTTTTGTTCTCTCTGGCTGGGGCCCTAGATACACAAGGCAACTCAAAGGCACATTGATTTTCTCAGCCAGGCACAGGATGGGGGCAGCTGCTTTTGAAGCTGATGAGCTGTTAGTTCCGTGATTGGTTGCCTTGTCTGTAAGCCAAGGAGAATCCAGCTCAGTCAGCTCTCCAATAACACTGGGCTCCATGGTCAGGAGGTTAGGCATGACAGGGGTTGTCAGGGAGGAAAGAGAAGGTGGCTGTGATGTTGACAGTTTTACAGATGAAATCTCAATATATCTCAAGTTGTTCCCCACGCAGATTTATGCCTGCCTATGCGATACCTCAAATGATGGAGGGAATGTGGGGTGGGAGAATTCCTGAGAGCAGACAGCCAGACCTCAACCATACCATGCCTCCAGTATGGCCTCAGCTAGGGGTCTACTCAGCTGGCTGAATCAGAAAAAGTTGATGTTTTTCTCTGGGTCAAGCTAGAGGAGTAACTTCCAAGTTCACAGCACTTGTCTCTAGCCCCACAGGCTTTTCCGAACCAAAAACCAAACACACTGCATCGAGTCATTTCCAACTCATAGCGACCCCTCTTTGGGTTTCTGAGGTGGTATCACTACGGAAGTAAATTGTCCAACCTTCCTTCTGAGGAGTGGCTGGTGGCTTTGAACCACCAGCCTTCTGGTTAGTAGTCACATGCCTTAGGCACTACGCCACAGGCTTTTAGGGCTATCTTATTTGGTCCTCACACCTCCCAGTTTGGGAGTGTTGGGGTATCTCACAGAAGCCAGGCTAGCTCCTGGCTATCTGTCTCCCCAACTTCTTCACTATTGGGTTCTGACACAGATAGGAGACCACACACTTAGTATAGGGACAGTCATAGGCTGATGAGTCTCCTATGTATTAGGTATGTTTATCTTATTTAATCTTCATAAAAAATAACCATGGAAAGTAAATACTATTATGCCTATTTTACAGATGAAGAGGGAGCAGTGGTGGTTCAGTGGTAGAATTCTCACCTTCCGTGCAGGAGATCTGGGTTTGATTCCTGGCCAATGCACCTCACATACCACCACCACCTGTCTGTCATTGGGAGCTCTGGTGGCAGAGTGCCTAAGGCATTTGACTGCTAACTGGAAGGCTGGCAGTTCAAACCCACTAGCTACTCCTTGGAAAGAAGATTGGACAATCTACTTCCATAGAGATACTGCCTCAGAAACCCAAAGAGGGGGCACTATGAGTTGAATCAACTCAATGGCAATGAGTAGAATGAGTTTTGTCTGTCACTGGAGGTTTGGATGTTGCTATGATGCTAAACAGGTTTCAGCAGATCTTCTAGACTAAGACTAGAAAGAAAGTCCTGGTGATCTACAGCTGAGAAATCAGCCTATGAGAACCCTGTGGATCACAATGGTCTGATCCCATTGTGCATAGGGTTGCCATGAGTTGAGGGACCAATTTGAAGGTAGTGGTTCAAACCTACTAGCTATTCTTCAGAAGGAAGGTTGAGCAATCTACTTCCATAGTGTTACTGCCTTGGAAACCCAAGGAGGGATTGCTATGAGTCAGATCTGACTCGAAGGCACTGAGTTTGGTTTGGTTTTTGGTAACAATAACAACAACAGCAATATAAAAGATGAAGAGGCTGAGCCTCAGAGAGAGTCTCACTTTTGCCATAAATCAACTGAAGAATTGATATAGCTCAAACCCTCATTCATACATCAGTTGCTTCCTAAGCACTCAAGTGAGAACTGCTCTTTTTTTAATATCATGTGATCACATATGTATTAAGTACATGCTCTTCATTTAGTGACCAGTTGCAGAATGCTTTCTCTCTGCTGGCATCGTGGTGGGTATTGGGGATACAGTGATGCTAAAAGGAGATGTGGTTTCCACTCTCATGGGGAGACAGAAGTTCACAGTGCTTGTCTCTGGCCCCATGGGCTTTTGGTACAGGCTGGTGATGCTGTGACGGAGGAACCACAAGGCCCCCTGTGGGACATGTAGGAGGGATACCTAAGACAGACTTGGCCTGAAGGAAATGACATAAATGTAGGCAACTTAGAAGTAATGGGAGCTAGTCAGGCAGCAGAGCTGTTTATGTTGCTAGTTGCCATCAAGTCAGAGCTGACTCATGGCAACCCCATGTGTAACAGAATGAAATGTTGCCCGATCTTGTACCATCTTCATGATCATTGGTACGTTGTGGTGCATTGTTGTGACTCTTGTGTCAATCTGTCTCATTGAGAGTTTCCCTCATTTTTGCTGATTCACTTCTGGACCTAACATGACGTCTTTTTCTAGTGATTCGTCTTGGATCAAACAAAACAAAACAAAACTCACTGCCCTTGAGTTGATTCCAATTCAGCCACCATTGGGTTTCTGAGGCAGTAAATCTTTATGGAAGTAGACTGCCCCATCTTCCTTCCATGGAGTGGCTGGTGAGTTTGAACTGCCAAGCTTCTGGTTAGCAGTCAAATGCCTTACACACTGCACCACCAGAGCTCCTTTGGTCTTGGGTAGGGATGGGAAATGGCAATGAACAATGGCAGAGTCTGTTGAAAAATAGCTAACTTGACTTTAAGCAACATGTGGCCAGAATTTCAACATGTCAGTGTTCCTCCCAGTGCTATCCAGGTCAGATGTTTGCCTCCTAGGGATGAGACTCTGCTGTGATCTAAGGTGCACATTGGTCCTGACCTTGGGACCAATGGACTGTCATTGTGCAGAGGCTGGTGGTTCCATTGCATGGCATGTGGGTAGCATGGACAAAGCCATCTGTCTGCACCGAGTCTGTTCCATGATGGATGGGAAACCTCTGGTCTGGACCATCTACCTGGCAGAACCATCAGCCATTACCCCGACTGGCATTTTCATCAGTGAAGAGAAAGTTCATCTTAGTTTTCTGACCTGCTTGTGCTGCCTAAAAAGAATGAAGAATCCCCCTGACTTCTTGATTAACTGCCCTAGAGCTCAAAGCTTGTCATTAGAATGGCAGTGATGATAACAAGGTTGTGTGTTTGGACGCAGCCTCATCAGAAGAGGTGTTCTTTATTTGGACACTTAGACCACATATTAACAAAAAAAGGAAAGGGGGGAAAAAAACCCACATCTTTTCAAAGCAGGAATGATATTGTAGTTACTGCATTAGGAATTAACAGGGCATGAAATAACTGTCGGCCTCAGGGCAGTGCCAGATCATTTCAGCTCTGCTTGCAGCCATAAGATAAATTGGTATCTTGCTTGTAGCTGATGGGAAATATTTAAAATAGCCAGCCATAAACATGTATAGAGCCCAAGTTGAGTGTGGGAAACAGCGTTGAGGAGATAAGAGGAGGTGAGCTGGCTAATGAAATTGTGGGAACAGAGGTTCAAGGAGGGCATGGGCTGCTGCCATGTATTTTTAAAGAAATGTTATTGTGGCACAGTATACATAACATAAAATTTGCCATTTTGATCATTTTAAGTGGTAGAATTCAGTGACATTCATGCTGTGCAACCATCTTTCTTTCCAAATTTTTTTTTTCTATCACCCCAAATACAAGCAATAACTTCCCATTTCCCAGTTGCCCCAGCCCCTGGGAACCTCAAATCTCCTTCCTATCTCTATGTGTTTGCCTATTCTAGATATCTCATACAAGTGGGATCATAAAGTATCTGTCCTTTTATGTCTGACTTATTTCACTCCGCATAATTTTTTCAAAGCTCATCCTTGTCATTGCATGCATCAGAATTTCATTTCTCTTTATAGTTGAGTCCATTATATGAACAGACCACATTTTGTTTATACACTCATCCATTGATGGGCACTTGGTTTGTTTTTACCTATTGGCAATTGTGGATAATGCTGCAATGAACATTGGTGTGCAAGAATCTGTTTGAATCCTTGCTCTCAATTCATCTAGGAGTGGAATTGCTGGGTCATGTGAGGAACTGCTAAATTGTTTCCCACAGTGACTGCCCCATATTACATTCCCACCAGCAGTGCTCAAGAGTTGTGCTTTTTCCTCATCCTTGCCAACACTTGTTAAGTTTAATTTTTTTTTTTTTTTTTTTTTTTAACTTTTTGTTGTGATTTAGGTGCAATTTTGTTAAGTTTAATTTTTTTTTTTTTTTTTTTTGACAATGGCCATCTTAGTGGGTGTGAAGTGGGAATCTCACTATGGTCACTGCCATGTACTTTTGTGTAGAATTTGTATTTTTTTTTTGTTTTTATTTATTTATTTTTTATTAGGGTTTGGGTGAAGAAAAATTTGTATTTTTTACTGTTAGTAAGCCATTATGTATCTTTGGCCAGTGGGCATGTTACTTTACTCCACTCCCCTTCAGATTCACCTCATGTTCACTTGACTATACTGTATAATGTTCCTCATTCAGAGCCTGTTTTTTTTCTTCTCCCATTTGTAGATCAAGAATGTCTTGACCTTGCAACTTCCCATCTTTCCACATCTGACTGTTCCAGAGTTTCTTACCTGATCTTAACCAGCTAGAAGTAATTACTTCCTTCTCTTAATTGCTATAGCACTCCATAGCTTTCTTTCTATTAACTTTGCCCAGTTCAATAAAAATATACTAGGCATCTAGTATTTTTTTAGATGCAAAGGAACCTGTATCTGGTATCTGATACTAGGTAACTCTGCTGTGAGCTGCCAGTGAGTGGGCCCTTGACTCACGGCAGCTCCGTGCACAGTGGAACGAAATGCTACCCGATCCTGCACTATCCCTATGACCTGTTAGAGATTAGACCATTGTGCTCCGTAGGGGCGTCACTAGCTGATTTTCAGAAGTAGATTGTCAGGTCTTTCTTCCTAGTCTACGTTAGTTCGAGAGCTCCACTGAAACCTGTTCAGCATCACAGTAACATGTAAACCTCCACTCACTGATGAGTGGTAGTTGTGCATGATGTGCACTGGTAGGGAAGGTGAGAATTCTACCAGTTAACCACCACCACACCCAGATAACCTGTTGGGCTCAGGTTATGGAGAGGCAAACAAGACATAGAATCATCCTTAAGGAATATACAGAATATACAGAAACATAAAACTGGTCATTTCAATATGTTGTGGCAATTGCTTGAACAGATTTTAGAGTGTTCAAATGAGCTTGTTTTCTCCCCTCAACTAAAGGCAGGGCCTGGCTCAGTACAACCCACAGAGCCTTGCAGGTACCAGAATGATCTGCTGAATGACTGAATGCTTCCACAGGTACCACCTCATTTGATCTTTATCCCAACCCTGCGGCTGAATCACGGCAGATGTTTTCATTCCCATAGGTCACACATCCGGGACTTGAGCCAGATTTCAAATTCAATTTCAAATCTAGGGTTGCCTCTTCTGTCTGATACCAAGTGCTGGTGGACCATGGCAACCTTATCTCATACCATCTCTGATGGAGAGAGTCAGTTTGTTTAGCCCCATCTCTGAGGATCTCCCTTGGCTCTCCTCAGACTTGTAATCATCTGGATTTTTGTGCAACATTCTGCTAGTAAACTCACAAGTTAGATTTTAATTTCCTGTTACCTGGATGTGTTTTGGTAGAATCAATTCAGGAGCTCAAATCCATAGACTTTCCTTAATTTCTAATTACTTAGCATCCCTGGTGACATGTCTCTACCCAAATCATATAATTAAAAATTTAACTTAATAAATAACATTAAACTAGCTACATTTTGAAGTTGCAACAGCAGATCTTTTTGCTTACTTTCCACTGGACTCACAGAGGCCCAGCCAGGAGGTGGTCTTGCTTCTCATCCTTAAGGCTCCTTCTTCCTGACCAGCCATGTAACAACAGCAACGAGAATGATGACATCTTTATTGAACAAAACAATTAGTGAAGACCTGGTCTGGTGCTCCTCACTGTATAAGCATCATCTCATTTAATGACTTTGAAATACCCCTATTATGTTGTTGTTATGTGCCATCGAGTCAGCCCTGACTCAAAGCGACCCCTCCTTGGGTTTCTGAGGTGGTATCACTACAGAAGTAGGATTGCCCAACCTTCCTTCTGAGGAATGGCTGGTAGGTAGGTACTGTTATTTTTCCTGAGGTCCCTGAGTGGCACAAATGGTTACACTCAACTACTAACCAAAAGGAGCTCTGGTAGCATAGCGACTAAGACACTTGACTGCTAAGCAGAAGGCTGGCGGTTCAAACCCACCAGCCACTCCTCAGAAGGAAGGTTGGGCAATCTACTTCCGTAGTGATACCGCCTTGGAAGCCCAAGGAGGGGTCACTATGAGTCAGATCTGACTGGATGGCAAATAACAACAACAACAACAACACTAACCAAAAGGTTGATAGTTCGAACCCACCCAGTGAGAGGAAGGTATGGGATTCTACTTCTGTAAAGATTATAGCCAATAAAACTCTATGGACCAGTTCTACTTTATAACACATAGGGTTGCCATGAGTCAGGATCGACTGAATGACAATGGGTTATTATTATCCCCATTTTTGCAGAAGATATAATTAATTTCAGAGAGGTTAGGAAACTTACCCAATGATACCTAGCTAGTCGGTAATAGGGCCAATATACTTTCCCAGGTCTGTCTGATTCTAAATTTCCATTTTCCTAATCATTATATCACAGTGGCTTCTAAAACATCTCAATCCCTAGAAGGTATGTGCTCTTAGTATGTATAGTTCAGTGAAAATGGTGACATTCTTCACTTGATGTCAACAATCTCATTATTTCTATTCAACTTGTTTCACCAACTTTGATTTAGACTCCCTGCTCTCTGGTCCTCTCATCTGTACCACAGATTTCTTGCCAGTTTGGTGTCATATATATCACCTTACATGTATCTTACCGATTGAGTTAAGCTGTTGTTCAGTCCAGACACATGTTCTTGGTATAAAAGTTGTAAGACACAGGAAGGACCCACCGTTGCTAAGGACAGAAAGCCCTTCTTGAAGTTAGTCAATGAACCCAAGTGCTGCCAAGGCAAAGGGCTCTCTTTCTCCCCCTGGAAAGTGACTCTGGGGTGCTTCTCAAATACCAAAGAGCTAGGACTGCTGGGAGCCCAGGTATGGTGTCCTTGGAGATGCTCCCTCGAGGAATGCAGGCTTCCTGCCAGTGGGATTGGAGAGCAGCTTGCTGGCTCAGGATGTGCCAGGAAGATTTTGAAGGAAATGTGTTCATAGTTTCTGCCTCCTTATGTCTCTGGTAGATTACAATATGTAAAATATTTTGTAAGTTTCTTTTTTTAAACTTGATTTAAGCCTTATTTAGCTAGAAACTCCCTGATGAAGGTAGAACGGCAGAATATCAATTTGGTATGCTGAACTTGTATTTAATTATTATCATAACAGTCCCTTAACATCATTGCAGATTAGCCCACGAGGACATGTATGGAAATTTTAGCATATTCAATTATTATGCAAACCCTTGAATACCACTGTCAAAATTCACCAAGGGCCTTTCTCTGCTTGGGCCCCAACATCCCGCAGACACAAAGTTAGATGTCCCCCAAGCCACACAACCTTGATATTTGTAAGCATAATTTATGGTCTCCTCCAAAAGCTGGGGATGCATTTTATCATGATATATGTTTCTCCCCCTTGGTAAATGACCAGACATGGTTGTTTGCGTTGGGTAAAGGATATCTCTGGCTTTTGCTTGACTGAGTCATAAAGTATTGATCTTCTTTGCATCTTTCAGTTCCCTGATATTGAGGAGGAAATGACTGAACCAGTCTGCATTTTAGTAAGATCCCAGGTGTCTGAGTATCCTAGAACTGATATAACATAAATACTACAAGTGGGTGGCTTTAGAGAACAGAAATGTATTTCCTCACACTTCAAGAGGTTGGAAGTCCGAATTCAGGACACCAGCAGTAGGGAGGCACTCTCTTTGTTGGCTCTGGGAAAGGTCTTTGTCTCTTTCAGCTTCTGCAGCCCTTAGTTCCTTCACTGTCTTCCTGTGGCGTCTATCTTCCCTAAAACCTGTTGCCATCAAGCTGGTTCTGATTCAAGGTGAGCCCATTTGTTACAAAGTAGAATTGATCGATAGTTTTCTTGGTTGTAATCTTTGCAGAAGCAGATTGGCAGGCCTTTCTTCATGACAATGTTGGGTGAGTTTGAAATATCAACATTTAGTTGAGTGTTATTGCTGTGTGCCATTGAGTTTATTCTGACTCATAGTGACCCTACATGACAGAGCAACACCTCAACATAAAGAAAACAAAAATCCTCACAACTGGACCAATAAGCAATATCATGATAAACAGAGAAAAATGAAGTTGTCAAGGATTTAATTTTACTTCTATCCACAATCAATGCCCATTGAAGCAGCAGTCAAGAAATCAAACAGTGTACTGCATTGGGCAAATCTGCTGCAAAAGAGCTCTTTACAGTGTTAAAGAGTACAGATGTCACTCTGAAGACTAAAGTATGCCTGACCCAAACCACAGTATTTTCAATAGCCTCATTTGCACTAGCTGAAAGCTGGATAATGAATAAGGAAGACCTAAGAAGACACACAAATTCTTAAAGTGTTCCATATTTTTAAAGGAGCTCTGGTAGCATAGTGCCTAAGGCATTTGACTGCTAACCAGAAGGCTGGTGATTCAAACCCACCAAACATTCCTTGGAAGGAAGACTGGGCAATCTGCTTCTGTAGAGATACCACCTCGGGAACGCAAGGAGGGGTCACTATGAGTTGGCACAGACTTGACGGCAGTAAGTTTAGTTTGGTTTTAGAAGAATTGATGTATTTGAATTGTGGTGTTGGTGAATAATATTGAAAAGGCCATGGACTGCCAGAAGAACAAACAAATCTATCTTGGAAGAAGCATAGCTGGAATGGTTCTTAAAAGTGAGACTGACCAGACTTTGTCTCACCTACTTTGGTCATGTTGTCAGAAGGGACCAGTTCCTGGAGAAGGATATCATGCTGGTAAAGTAGAGGGTTAGCAAAAAAAGAGGAAAACCTTTAGTGGGATTGATTGACACAACGGCTACAACTATGGGCTCAAGCATGACAATGATTGTGAGGATGGAGCAGGACCAGGCAGTGTTTGATTCTGTTGTACACAGGATCACTCTGAATTGAAACTGATTTGACAGCACCTAACAACAACACAACAGAGTAGAATTTCCCCATAGGGTTTCCAAGGCTGTAATCTTTACAGGAACAGATTGCCTGGTCTTTTCTCCTATGGAACCACCAATGGGTTCGAGTCCCTGACCTTTGGTTTAATAGTTTGTGCAAATTGTTTGCACCACCTTGGGACTTTCTGTCTTCTCCAGTATACACTTCTCTCTGTGTCTCATTTGTTGTTTGTATAACTCAGAAATGATTAAGTTTTGAACACATTCTACAGTGATAATGGCCTCATTAACAAAACAAAGAAAACACTATTCCCAAATGAAATTACATCCAAAGGTATGAAACCAAAAACCCTGTTGCTGTCAATTCCAACTCATAGTGACCCTATAGGACAGAGTAGAAGTACCCCAAGTATGTAATCTTTACAGAAACAGACTGCCACATCTTTCTCCTGTGGAATGGCTGGTGGATTCAAACTGCCAGCCTTTTGGTTAGCAGCCAAGTGCTTAACCACTGTGCCACCAGGGCCCCTCTCCACAGGTACAGGAGTTAGGATTTCGGTACATATTTTGGGGGATACGATTCAATCTAAGACATCAGGTGATTCATATGCACAGGAAGCACTGACATACACCATCCTCTTGTTTCTGATAACATCCTGCCTGGGTACCTCACTAAAAGCAAGTTTTTTTTTTTTGTTTTGTTTTTCGTTTTTAACCTTATCTTAAGAAAAGCATCCAGAGGAAAATTTCACAAGCTAGTCAAACAATCCATGACTTGAATCCCAGTGCTTTTAAAAAAATATCTAACTGAAATCTATGATTATGTGGTTTGAGCCTCTTATTCCTTATTCTGCCCTTGGTAGTGATGGGTAGAAAAAAGCAGCTTTCTGAGATAGAACACACTAACTAACTATGACTGAACAGTTTCTCAGCCTTCTCCTGTCTAGGTGAAATAGTCCTGTTCTTTCACTCTTCTTCCATCAACAGGGGCCATGCCTGTGTCTTTATACCATTGTAGCCCAAGCTTAGCATGGAAACTGGTACACATTTGGTGCTTAATAAATATTTTTTGAAATAATGAATGAAATGATGGTTGAATGGGACCCAATTTTCAATATCAGAAGTTGGCACACTTGTTCTGTAAAGGGCCTTATAGTACATATTTTTGGCCTCTTGAGCCAGATGGCCTCTGTTACAATTTCTCAACTCTGCCACTGTAGAGTAATAGAAAACATGGGCAATAGCCAATGAATGGGTGTTGCTGTGTTTCAATAAAACTTTATTTACAAAAAACAGCCTTGGGGACAGATTTGGACCATGGGATATAAGTTGCTGACCCCTGTTCTATATTATGGCACCTGTTTCTCGGAGGAGTGGGGTGCTATAGTATCTAGTGATAGATTATTGGGAGATTTTCAAGGCCTTGCCTCAAACCCTCTGAGCACTGGTTTGTCTGAGTATTCAAGCCTGCAGCCTGATAGGGGTCATACTTAGCTTTTATTTCTGCAACGAATTAAGACTTTCATTCATGATATGCTTTATTTTCACATCAGACACGGTGTTCTTATTCATGTTTGTTCTGGTGAGGTTAGAGTTTTTCGTTTTATATATATTTTAATGGCAATATATCCATGTGGCCGGGGGAACAAACCAGTGCAGAGAAATCTCATCTTCTTTTTCCTGGTCCCTTCAGACCTCTGCTGCCAGTACAGCGCTTTGTCTCTCATCTCCATTCACCTGGGGCTGGATCAGCAGGTACCAGTCCCCTCTCTCTCATCCTCATTCACCTGGAGCCAAGTTAGGAGACACTGGCCCCTACTCTGTTTCTTAAGTTTGATAATCTGTTGAAATTACTTACAAACTATACAGAAAGGGCTATTTTTAATCCAGTAGAAAAAAAAAAGGATACAGACGCATAGGGTGAGGTCCAGGAGCAATCTCAGTGCAGTTTCAGTGCCTCCAGTAGACATGGTTACTCCTGAGAACAGATGTTCATTCTCTCCACCCAGGAAGCTCTGCTGAGCCTCACTCTTCCAAAGCCTTTATTGGCATTGCCATGTGGCACGTGGCCATAATAGGTCATCTCCTGCCTCCCTGAAGCTTGGTCAGTATCAAGCCCCCAGTTCGTCCCTCTTGCTTGGGTTGGCCCCCACTCATTGGCCTCAGGTGTGGTCCTGCCAAATTGTTTACTGCAAAGGGACTTCACACCTCACAGTGGCATACTTACTGGTCCCATCATAAATTGTCCTCAGCCTGAAAAAGTTAGGCAATTTGAAAGGGGGAGCAGGAAAATGTTTTGTTTCTCCAAAGAGCCCTGGGCACTGCTCCGTGGCATTGAAGAGAAGGCTGGACAAAGCCCAGTGACATTCCCTGGACTTCCTTGTCCAGTAGGGCAGCTCAGCCAGGCCTTGCTGAGACCAGGGAGCTTAAAAGCACCAGAATCTCATGGAATAGAGAAAGGTGAGCCCTCTCCATCTTTAGGTGTGAAGTGATTTGAAACAAGTCCAGACATGTTTCATATAACAAAGTCCCCCTAGAATAGTGCCTATAGGAGAGGGTTGCAGATGTTATTTGTCCAAGTTTAAGTATTTACATGACAGCGAGAGAAAACTGGAGACTCTTACTTTCATCTTTGCTGCCACAATTTATATACCGCTTTATGATGGATGCGAGAGGTAGACATTTATTACAAAAGTGTAAAAAATGTTGACTCTCCACGAATTGATTAGTTAGAATTTACTTTATTAAATATTCTAGGTGGCATGTGATGAACTGAACCTACACTGGGTTTGGAGCGAATGATTCATGTACCTGCAGTGGTGATAAGGAAATCAAAGACGAGGCTTGCCATTTCAGAGAAGAATACAGATTATTATTAAATCTGGAATGGGTCTCCCGAGAAGCCTTCCTTAAGGGAACACACGTATCAATAATTTCTTCTCCATATGAGAATCCTAATGTTTCACTTATGGAAACATAAATTCTAAGCAACTGGCTGCAGGTTTTTTCCCCCTCTGTTGCCTTACATTTTTTCCTCCTGCATGATCTTATTTTATATCATAGTTAGGAAGCAGCAGCATAGTCCTTTCATCTGTCTCCATGGCTTTGTTTTCCCATCTCTAACATCCAACGGCTAAAAGCTCTGCTGAGCCCTACGTGGTTCAGCACCTAAGATCTTTATTTATGTATTTATTTATTTTTAACTTTTTATTGTGATTTGTATGAAAGTTTTCAGAGCAAATTGATTTTCCATTTAACAATTCATTTACATTTTGTTTCGTGACATTGATTGCAATCTCCACAGTGTAACAGCACTGTTTTCCCTTCCTCCCTGTGTTTACCATTCCCATTTGTCCTTCTTTCCTCTCCCTTCCTGCCTTCTGAACTTTATCCCTGGACAAATGCTGCCCCCTTGATCTCCTGTGGTTGATTGTTCGAAGGAATGTGTACCTCCCTGGTGTTACTGATCATCTTATAAATCTGTATTTTATTTGGCTAAAAGTTGAGCCACAGGGATGAGCTCAGCAGCAGTCCTGAAGGATGTTGAAGGGCCAGGGTCTCTGGGGTCCCACCAGTCTCTTTCAGACCAGTAAGCCTGATTCTTTTGTTATGGTTTTGAGTTTTGTTCCACATTTTTCTCCCACTCTATCCAGAATCTCCTACTTTGATTCATTTCAGAATGGTCAGCAGTAGTAGCCAGGCACGATCTAGTTCTGGTTTCAGGGTTGTTGATGCTGGGGTTCACATGGTGGTCCATTATATGAACCATTATACTCATCATATGACTATATGATAGAGAATGTGGCATCAGGATTGGAGGAAGACTCATTAACAACCTGTGATATGCAACCTGGCTTGCTAAAAGTGAAGATGACTTGAAGCACTTGCTGATGAAGATCAAAGTCTATAGGCTTCAGCATGGATTACACTTCAATGTAAAGAAAAGGAAAATCCTCACAACTGGACCAATAAGCAACATCATGATAAATGGAAAGAAGATTGACGTTGTCATGGATTTCACTTTACTTGGATCCACAATCAACACCCATGGAAGCAGCAGTCAAGAAATCCGACATCATGTTGCACTGGACTGCTCCAGTGCTCTGCTGCAAAAGACCTCTTTAAAGTGTTAAGAAGTAAAAATATCACTTTGAAGACTAAGGTGTGCCTAACCCAAGCCATGGTATTTTCATTTACCTCATATCCATGTAAAAACTGGACAATGAATAAAGAAGACAGAAGAAGAGTTGATGCCTTTTAATTGTGGTGCTGCCAAATAATATTGAAAATACCATGGACTAATGGAAGAAGAAACAAATCTGCCCTGGAAGAAGTGCAGCTGAAATGCTCCTTGGAAGCGAGAGTGGCCAGACTTCATCCTTCTATTTTGGTCATGTTTTCAGAAGGGACCATTCCCTGGAAAAGGATATCATGCTTGGTAAAGTAGAAGGTCAGTGAAAAAGGGGAAAACCCTCCAAAAGATGGATTGACACAGTGGCTGCACTGATGGGCTCAGGTATAGCAAGAATCATGGGACTGGCACAGGACTGGGCAGCATTTCATTCTTTGGTACATGGGGTACATGAGTCAGAGCTGACTTGATGGCACCTAACAACAACAACAGCCTCTAGTTAGTGATTTATCCTCCCTTTTCCCTCTACCCCTGGTAACCTTCAAAGAATGTTTCTTCCTATGTGTGTGAACCTTTTCTCAACTTTTTACAGTGTTGTTGTTGTTGTTGTGTGCCGTCAAGTCGGCCCCGACTCATAGCGACCCCTCCTTAGGTTTCCGAGGCAGTATCACTACGGAAGTAGGATTGCCCAACCTTCCTTCCGAGGATTACAGTAGTGATCTCATATAATATTTGTCCTTTTGTGATTGACTAATTTTACTCAGCATAATGTCCTCTAGGTTCATTCATGTTATGAGGTATTTCACAGGTTCACTGTTACTCTTTAATGTTGCATAGTATTCCATTATATGTATGTACCATAGTTTGTTTATCTCTTCAACCATTGTTGGGCACTTAGGGTGTTTCAGTCTTTTTGCTATTGTGAATAATGGTGCAATGAACATGGTGCGCATATATCTGTTTGTATCATGGCTCTAGTTTCTCTATGATATATATCTAGTAGTGGGATTGTTGAATCATATGGTATTTTTATTTCTAATTTTTTAGGAAGTGCAGTAACATTCTTTCACAGTGGTTGTATCATTTTACAGTCCCACCAGGAGTGTGTAAGGGTTCCAATCTCTTCACACCCTCATTAGGATTTTTTATTTTTTCAATTTTGCTATTAATGCTGGGGTGAGATGATATCTCATTGTTGTTTTCATTTGTATCTCTCTAATGGCTAATACCAAAAGGTGTCCCCCAGTCCCCCATCCCATATGACCTCCTCTAACTTCACAGGGAGGGAGAAGGATCAAGATCAAAAGCCCAAGGCTGATTCTTATGGCTGATTCCTGTGAGGCATAGGTCAAGCATGCCACTACCCTCCAACCTTTATACCAATTCTGACACCAACTGTACCTCCCATGGCATTCTCTGCTTCTCTGCTGGGTTGAATAATTCATAGCAATAACCACACAGAACTCACAGACAATACTTATGATTATGGGGCTTGTTAGGGAAGGCATTCATCGTCACAAAGAATGTTTCAAGATCTGCTCTGAAGTACAATGCATACAATTGTATCTGTGATACAAAAATATCCATATGCCTATAAGGGAGACCAGTTAATACTACTATTATTTAAATTTACACACCAACCACCAAAGCCAAAGATGAGGAAATTGAAGATTTTTACCACCTTCTGCAGTCTGAAATTGACCAAACATGCAATCAAGATATATTGATTATTGGTGGTGATTGGAATGCAAAAGTTGGAAATAAAGAAGAATCACTGGTAGTTGGAAAATATGGTCTTCGTGATAGAAATAACACTGGATCACATGATAGAATTTTGCAAGATCCATGACTATTCATTGCAAATACCTTTTTCAACATAAGTGACAGCTATATATGTGGACTTCACCAGGTGGAATACACAGAATCAGATCAACTACATCTGTGGAAAGAGGCAATGGAGAAGCTCAATATCTTCAGCCAAAACAAGGCCATGAGCTGATTGTGGAACAGACCATCAACTGCTCATGTGGAAGTTCAAGTTGAAGCTGAAGACAATTAAAACAAGTCCATGAGAGCCAGAATATGATCTTGAATATATCACTCCTGAATTTAGAGACCATCTGAAAACAGATTTGATGCATTGAACACCA
>NW_006921681.1:2562750-2564072 GCF_000298275.1 Orycteropus afer afer
AAATGTTGTTACCAAATTTATTTTCCCATTCTGTAGGTTCTCTTTTTACTCTTGGGGTGAAGTCTTTTGATGCACATGAATGTTTAATTTTTAGAATGTCCCAGTCTAGTTTGTCTTCTGATGTTTATGTGTTTTTAGATATGTTTGAGAGTGTATTTATACCATGTATTAGGGCCCCTAAGTTTGCCTTATTTTTCCTTTGATGATCTTTACACTTTTACAGTTAGGTTCTTGGTCCATCTTGAGTTTGTTTTTGTGTATAGTAGGAGATAAAGATCCTTTTTTGTTTTTCTGCAAATGGATATCCAGTTTTGCTAGCTCTATTTGTTAAATAAACTATCTCTTTCCCATTTAGTGGTTTTGGTCCTTTGTCATAGATCAGCTATCTATAAGTGGATGGCTTTACTTCTGGGTTCTCCATTCTGTTCCATTGTTCTATGTGTCTGTCATTGTACCGCTACCAGGCTGTTTTGACTACCATTGCTGTATAGTAGGTATTGAGATTGGGGAGTGTGAGACCTCCTACTTTGTTTTTCTTCTTTAGTAGTGTTTTGTTTATAAAGTTGAGGATTAGTTTTTCCATATGTTTAATAAATGTTGATGGAATCTGCATCAGGATTACATTATATCTGTAGATGCTTTGGGTAGTATTGTCATTTTCACAATGTTAAGTCATCCTGTCCATGAGCAGGTATAGTCTTTCATTTGTGTATATCTCTAGGTTTTTTTTGGCAGAAGTGTTTTGTAGTTTTCTTTGTACAAGTCTTTTATATCTTAAGATTTATTCCTAAGAACTTCATCTTTGGGATGACTATTGTAAATGGTATTGTTTTCCTGGTTTCTTTTGTAGAATTTTGTTAGTATAGAGGAATCTGACTGATTTTTGTATGTTGATCTTGTACCTTGCCACTTCTATTAGTTCCAGTAGTTTCGTTGTTGAGTGGCTGGGGTTTTTTATGTGTAGGATCATATCATCTGCAAATAGAAATAGTTTTACTTCTTCTTTGTCAATTTGTATGATTTTATTTCCCTTTCTTGCCTTGTTGCTCTGGCTAGGACTTCCAATAGAGTGTTAAATAGAAGTTGTGAAAAAGGACATCTTTGTCTGATTCCCCTTCACAAAGAGAATGTTTTCAGTCTCTCTCCATTGAGAATAATGTTGGCCATTGATTTTGTGTATATGTCTTTAATTATGTTGAGGAATTTCCTTTTTATTTCTATTTTTTGAGCATTTTTATTAAGAATGGACATTGGATTCTGTCACATGACTTTTCTGTGTAGATTGATAAGATTATGTAAGCACCTAAGATCTTGTGGGGATT
>NW_006921681.1:2564632-2566471 GCF_000298275.1 Orycteropus afer afer
CCAAGATAGATTTGTTTGGTCTTCTGACAGTCTATCATATATTCAGCACCATAGTTCAAATGCATCAATTCTCCTTTGGTCTTCCTTTTTTGCACATGAAAATGGGGTCTAGGATAGCTTATTTTCCTGTGGTCCTTTCTGCTTGAAGCTTCCTAAAAGATGTATGTAAGTCCTGGGGGAGACAATGAATGGGTATCTGAGCAGAGAACTCCCAGAACAGGCTTTGAGAGAAACTGAAGTCAGCTGACGTGCAATGTTGTTAGTTGCTGTCGAGTTGGCTCTGACTGAGAGTGACTTCATGTAATGGAGTGAGATGCCACCCTGTCACGCATTCCTGGGCCTGGGCTATGTTCGTGATCATTGGTATGGCTGAGTCCCTTGTTATGGCTATTGTGTCAATCCATCTCATCGAGCATTTCCCTCATTTTCACCGACTCTCTATCAAATACATCTTTTTCTAGTGATTGATCTGATGATGTGTCCAAAGTAAGCAACTCGAAGTCTTGCCATCCATCCTAACTTCTAAGGAGTATTCCAGTTATATTTCTTCTAAGACAGATTTGTTTGTTCTTCCCGCAATCTGTGGTATAGTCAATATTCTTAACCAACATCATAATTCAAATGCATCAGTTCTTCTCTCTTCCTTTTTCCTTGTCTGGCATTCTCATGCATATGAGATGATTGAAAAGACAATGGCTTGGGTCAAGCATACCTCAGTCATCAAAGTGACATCTTTGCTTTTTAAAACTTTATAGAGGTCTTTGGTGGCAGATTTTTGCCTGTGGATGTTGGGTGTTACCCTGGACCAATTTTTTTTTTTTTTTTAATTTTTTATTGTGAGTTGGGTGCAGATTTACAAAGCAGATTTTTTTTACTCTCAACAGTTCATGTACCTTTGGTTTCACAGCCCCCATTATAATCCCAACAATAAAAAGCTTTCCTTCCTGTGACCACCCCCTCCCTGTGTTCTTCTTATCTATATATTCCTATCTGCCCAGCTTTTCCTCTATGCATATGCTGCCTTTCTGATGGCTCACGGTTGATTGATCTAAGGGGTACATCTCCTGAGAGTAGGTGTTCTGCTTATAGGCCTTGGAAGTGAGTCCAGTTCCAGGCCCAGAGGATAACCTGGGGCCATAGTCTTGGGGGTTCTACCCGTCTCTCTATCAGACTAGTAATTCTGGTCATTTTTGTGTTTTTGAATTTTGTTCCACTTTTTCCCTCCAAATCTATCTAGGATCTCCAATTTTGATTCCTTTCTGAGTGGTTGTCATTGCTAGCTGGGCACCATCTAGTTCTGGTCTCCGGGTCATGAAAGTTGAGGTTTCTGTGGTCCACCCTTGGACTAATTGTTTCCATATGACTTAGATTTTCTTCACTCTTCTTTGCTCCAGGCGAGTAGAGACCAATAGTTGTATCTTAGATGGCTGCTCAAAAGCTTTTAAGACCCCCCGTTGTTACTTACCAAAGTAGGATGTGGAACGAGATTTTTATGCACTATGTTGTGCCAATTGAGCTTGGTGTCCCCTGAGACCATCGCCGTAGGCCAATTCTTGCAGGGCAGCAAAGTCTACCAAGGACAACAGAAGGGACCCTTGGCTTTATTTGATTATTTGGCTGTCCCTGTTTTCAGATGGCATAGACTCACAGAGCCTGAGGGGTGGCATAGACTCACAGTGTCTCAGAGGTGGCATGGACTCACAATGTCTGAGAGATGGCATCTCTCCCTGACAGTAGCCCAGATGTTATCCTGTAGTCCACCACCTCATGGCAGACACTGCAGAATCCCCCCTGAGTCTATTTCACAATGAACAACAAGATCACACTCCTTATAGCATC
>NW_006921681.1:2567446-2574793 GCF_000298275.1 Orycteropus afer afer
TTTCCCTTTTACACTAAGCTCTTAGAACTCCCCTTAAAGGTGATGTAGGTTTGGATGCCACCACTCGTCTGTTGTTTTGTCATGCTATAGTGGCTTACCTGTTGCTATGATGCTGGAAACTATGCCACAGATGTTTCAAATATCAGCAGGCTCACCTGTGGTGAACAGGTTTCCATGGGGGTTCCAGATTAAGACACACTAGGAAGGAAGGCCTGGCAATGTAATTCTGAACATCAGCCAATGAAAACTTTACAGACCACAGTGGAACATTGTTACAGTGCTGGAGAACGAGCTCCCTAAGTTGAAAGGCACTCAGAATATGCGGTGACCACAACAGTGGGCGTGAGCATGCCAATGCCTGTGAAGATGGTGTAGGACCAGGTGACGTTTCATCCTGTTGTACGTGGGGTTGCTGTGAGTAGGAGCCAACTCGAAGGCGACTAACAGCAATAGGTTTGGAAGATGCTACCAATTGCCAGTTGCCTGCTGTTGGTTTCTGTCTTGCCAGCACCTTTCATTGAATCCAGCACCTGGAGGGAATGAACTTTTGAGGAGCTGGTGTATCAGAGCTTCCAGTGGCAATGGGGGTAGGGTGGCTTCACAGATGAATGGATAGAGGCAGACACTGGGGAAGACGCCCCTGATGTGCACGGTGGCCTCATACATTACCTCATCCCAGTTGTAGAACTGACCACATTTGCCTTTCCCTGGAAGGCAGTTAAGTAAACTTCTATTGAAGCAGCTTCCCTCCCAAATTAATAAATCCTTTCTGAAATGAAATGAAACGTTTGGAAACGAGATGCAACACAGGATTTTGGCCGTATTTTTTCCCCCTTCTTTCACAACACCTGGCAATAAAATGCTCAGGCTAAATACCAGATGAGTGTGTGTTTCACTATGTACAGCAACTTCGTCTATAACTTTTTTAAGACCTCCAGATGGAAGGTATAAATGCAGAGAGCCCGAGAAGGGGAAGCAAAAATAAGTTCACTAAGAAATAAAGAATCTGTTTTTTATACTTTCTTTTGCAAATAGTGTTTGCAATGACATATTGTGAATGGACTGAATTATAACGGAAACAGAAATGAAACAGAGCTCAGGGGTAGGAAGAGCAATTGTTACACTTACTTTAACTGATATAATGCAAAACAACGCTTTTTTACACGCAATTAGTTTGCACATTGTGTTGGACACAAACCAGAGTGTAGAACATTTTTGTGTTTTGTTTTTACATGATTAAGGGAGATGAGATGAAATAAATTCCGTAAATTACCCTCCATTCCTTTCTCGGGCTGAGATATTTGTGTTTTGCTTTTCCTCACCCCTGGTATGCTGCCAGTGAGCCTTGCTCCTCCTGAGGGGACCCCAACCTCTGGCCCAAACAAGATCATTCTCCCAAAGATCAGCGGGTTTTCAGTAGAGTTCCTGCCTCCACCATAGGGCCCTTTTGTGCTGCATAAACAAGGTTAGGAAGCGGAGAGATTTGCATTAGGTGTTTTACCATATTTTGTGCCTTGCATATCAAAAAAGGACAGCAAGCATGGTAGAGGCTGACAGATGTTCATGAGCATTTAGGCTGCAAAAGTATTTCTAAGGTGGTGTATTTCAAGATCCTTGTTTAATTTATTTTGCTTAATTATCCTTTCTTGCATTTTTAATGCTTCTAATATGATGATATTAAGAATTTCAGTGTATGGTTATGTCTTGCTCATTTTAATGTATGTTAGATCTTGGAGGGAGTGTGCCTGGATGATACAGTGTGCCAAGAATAGACGGACTTGGGGGACACAGCCCATTTCCTTTCCTGTGCTCAGCTCCAGCGGTGTCCTGTGGGAAGGGTCTGGAAGGGGGCTGGGTCCTCACTGCCAATGATGTAGAACACTGTTCCTCACACTTTGGTGTGCATACAAGTGTGATTCAATGGGTCTGGGTGGGGCCTGAGACCCTGCATTTAGAGCAGTGAAACTGATGCTGCTGATCCCATAGGTCATCCTTTGAGAGTCAAGGATAGAAAGATAGTGTTCTTGTTAGTCATCATCAGGTTGGCTCCAACTCATGACGACCCTGTGTACAACAGGATGAGATATTGCCCAGTCCTGCACCATCAATTGTTGGGGTGCTCAAGTCCATTGTTGTAGCCACTGTGCATTTTGAGAGCCTTCCAACCCAGGTGGCCTATCTTCAAGCACTAGATGGGACTGTATTCTGTTGTGATCCACAGGGTTTCCATCGGCTAACTTTCAGAAGTAGATCACCAGGCCTTTCTTCCTAGTCTGTCTAGGAAGTGAAAATGACATCAGTTGTATTACACAGGCTGAAGACCAACTGGTACTCCATATACATAAATAACCAACAGTTGCCAACTCAAGCCATGTCCATAACATAGTTTTCTTCTGGCACAAAAACTGTGTCCAAGGACTCAAATCAAACTCCCATTGTTTAAAAACATCCCCTCATTGTCATAACTGCAAGAGAAAAGCCATAACTCTAGTGCACTCAGTGATTCTGTTTTATATTCAAGACCACAAATACTAATAAGAAAACAATAGGAGAAACCTGTTAGGTATGATATCCAATTATCATTATTTTTAACTCCAAAAAGCTCATCAAATAAATAATGCAGTTTATGTTACTTCTAGAAAATGCAGCAGCATTAGTTAATTTACATAAATTATACAACTCATTATCTTTGTTTATTAAAAGCTTTAGCAATATTTTGGCTTATGGATCTAAAAGTTTTAAAAAAAGAAAATCCCAGATTTAGTTCAGTATGATTTTCCTTTCCCACACAGTCACCTCTTTATTTATTTACAGAAAGAGCACCTGTCTGACAGATCCTCTTAGGATTACTGTCCTTTCCTCATGATGGATGGAATGCATTAAATTAGACTTTCATTTATAAAAAGCCAAATACATGCAAGTAAATTGGTCCAAGCAGCAAGAGGAAGCTCTGAGCAACAGTTCTGGTTTCCTCTGCTGACTTTGCCTGGTATCCTGACAGTAGGCCCAGCATGGGCTGGGGAAGGCCCTCTCGTGACCAGGAAGCAGGGTTTCCAGGTCTCCATCTCATCATTTCTGTTACTTGAAGTTTCCAGGTTGTTGTTAATTGCTGTTGAATCGGCTCTGACTCGTGTCAACGTTATGTATGACAGAATGAAACATTGCCAGTCCTGTGCCACCTTCAAGATCATTTGCATGTTGGAGTCCATTGTCATGGCTGTTGGGTCAATCCATCTCATTGAGGGTTTCCTTTGTTTTTGCTGACCCTCTTCTTTACATCATGTCCTCTAGAATTGGTCTTTGCTGATAATTTGTCCAAAGTCAAATGAGTCAAAGTCATGCCGTCCTCACTTCTAAGGACCATTCTGGTTATATTTCTTCTAAGACTGACTTGTTCATTCTTCTGGTAATCACAGTATATTCAACATTCTTCATCAACACCACAAGTCAAATGCATCAATTCTTCTGTCTTCCTTTTCATTTTCCAGCTTTCACATGCATAGGAAGTGAATGAAAAGCCCATGGCTTGGGTCAGACAGTCCCCAGGCAGTCTTGGCTTAAGTGTCTTGGTGCCTCCACCTTACACATGATACATAATGTATGGAATGATTCCTATGCCGTGGGCCATGAGTGGCTGTTGAGTGCTTGAAACATGACCAGTCTGAATTGTGATATGCCATAAGTGTGAAATCCACACTGTATTTCAAAGATTTATTAGGAGAAAGTCTAATGTTAAATATCACATTAACTATTTTTATTGATTACGTGTTGACACGACAATATTTTAGATATATTGGGTTAAATAAAATGTACTTTTTAAATTAATTTCACCTGTTTCTTTAATGTTGCTACCAGAAAAATTAAAATGTGGCTTGCATTATACTTCTTTTAGCACTGGTCTCTGGTGGTACTGTGGTTAAAGCATTCAGCTGCTAACCAGATGGTCGCCAATTCGAACCCACCAGCTGCTCAATGGGAGAAAGATGAGATAGTCTGCTTCCATAAAGATTTACAACCTTGGAAACGCTATGGGGGCAGTTCTCTTCTGTCCTATAGGGTTGCTATGAGTCAGAATCGGCTTGGTGGCAATGGGTTTGGTTTTTATACAGCACTAACGAAGTGGCCAGGGACCTGGGTTACTCTTCAGCATGCCCATTGTTTGACTCTGACTCTGATCCTATTACCAGTTCTGCATCAGGCTCAGACTAATCATCAGAAACTTAGCATTCGACTCAGTGGACAGGGTAGGTCTGTATTTGATGGTTTGGTTGGAGATTTGAAGGGCATCTAGGAGAACTACATGATATAAGAAAATTGAGCTCTTTATCCTCAACACTGCTTGGCTCTTGCTCCTAGCTTAAATATTAACATCTTTGCCCGTGAATGGAGCAGCTCAGCTCCCAAGCTATTTCAGAGTGGGAACCGATGAATCCTAAATTCTCCTTCATCGCTTATGCAGATCCATTAGAATGGCAGAGGAGGGGCATTCCTTCCCAGCGGCAGGTCTGCAGAGCCGGTGCCTGCTTGTTGTGGTAGGAGCAGATAGCCATGATCTCAGTTCTTGGGAAACCTGTGCCCTGCCAGGTACAAGGAGTCTGGATTTTCAGAATCAGCTTGTTCAGAGTGTAATCCAAATGCCATTGGGGTTTGTAGCTGGGAGGGCCATCGTGGAGTTCCCTGTAGACACAGCCTGGGACTCTGAAGCCCTAGGGTACACCCCAGAAGGCAAAGGTCCTTCCTCCACCTTTCAGCTCTGCCAGGACTAGGTAAAGCTCTTTGTCCTTATAACACTTGGGAGGTTAGAAACAAAGTGATTAGTGCTAATTATTAGTTGTTTACATCTTTAATGATTTTAATTAATTTCATTATAAGTGTGTAATTATGTTTGGTAAAGTAGAGGGCCAACAAAAATGAGGGAAACACTCAATTAGATGGATTGACACAATAGCCACAAAATGGACTCTAATCTAGCAGCAATCATGAAGACGGTGCAGGCCTGGGCAACATTTCGCTCTGTTATACATAAGGTCGCCATGAGTCAGACCCAACTTAATGACAGCCAACAACAACAACAATTATTATTTACTTCTTCGGGCCATCCATTCATTCAGAAAACACTGTTAAAAGGCCTCTGTGTGGTAGACACAATGTTAAGTATTGGGGATACAGCAGTGCACAAAATAGATGTGTTCTCTGCTCTCTGAAGTTTGCAAGTTAGTGGGGTGGGGAGCAGATGGCACAGAGGTCAATGATAAGTACACTAGTACCACAGAGGGAAGTGCTGGAAGGGTAATGGACAAGTTACTTGTGGGAAGGAGAATAACTGCAGGGACTTGTTCTCAGTGGACCAGGAAGGCCCACCCAAGGCAGGAACATCCAACCTGTGACTCAAAGGATCCAGGGCTATTCCCGGGAGGATCTGGGGTGGGACATTCTCAGAAAAAGGATATCACGATGTGTTGAGGGTAGAAAGAGCTTGGCTATTCTACTGACATAGAGAGAACAGTGTATCTGGACCCAGTGGGACAAGGAGAAGGTAGCATGAGATGAAGCTGGAGGGGGTTAGGAGCCAGATCAGGCAAAGGCTCAGGACATAGGAAGGTTTTTGTTTTGTTTTGTTTTGTTTTGGTTTTTTCTGGTTCTGTTCTAAGTATCCTGAGAAGCCACAAGGGAATGTTCGTAGGGGTTTGGAGTACAGTGAGGAAAGCTCTAGATTGGTAACTTAGCCATTGAGCTGAGTAATACTGGGCATATCACCTGGCTTCTCTAGGTGTTGATTCTTTCACCTATTAAATCTATGAAATGGAAAGACCAAGGGTGGGGGAAGGGAGGTTGGTCAGAATGTTCTCTAAGCTTCCTTCTTATTTTAAAGTTCTTTTTGCCTTCTTAGAGCTGAGTGACCTGGCTGCTACCCTGTGACCGCTTTTGAATGGCTTACAAGGCACTGACATAGTCCCCAAAGTCTTTACCTTTCATGTGTATGAGTTTTTTTGGTTTCATACAGCATAAGAAGACACAGTGATCCTTGCCAATGCATCAGAAGCACCTGGGAGCTCCAAGGTTCTAGTTCAGAAGGTCTGGGATGGGATCTGGGCATTTGTAACTTTTAAAAAACTTCCCAGGTAATCGATTCTGCATACAAACCAGGTTGGAGATACCCTGAGGTCTATGCATCTATGAAGGGACAGAGATAACCCCAGTAGTCAAAAGCTCTTTGTATAGCTTTATGTCAGATGCCTGAGACATACAGGACTTCTTAGAACCACTCCATAGTTCAAATACCAAGACCCACCATCAGACCAAGGGTAGCTGTATGTCAGATGCCTGAGACACACAGAACTTCTTAGAACCACTCCATAGTTCAAATATCAAGACCCACCATCAGACCAAGGGTCTCAGTTCAGAAAGTATGATCACATCACTTTGCACATGAGGAATCTGATGCAACCCACAGGATAAACAAATCCTGTAGACTGAGGGGTTTTCTGATAGGCTCTTGTCACACACTGAAAAGTTATTTGCTGAGAAGGAAAGGTTGTCATTAGTGCTGCTTATGAAGATTTGAGACCGTGGAGCTATAACACAGCTAGTGAGGAGAATTTCTGATGGTTAGATGCCACAAAGTAGGTGGCAATGCCTTAACTGTATGTGTCTTATAAGGCCCAAGGGCATCTTCCATCCTTGTCAAGGGGAGTACTAACCTTCTCTCCTTTCATATAACATGAGGAACATTTCTGATCCTTGTACACTCAAACCCATTCTTCCATGAGGAAACCAGTTAGGTATCTACATAAAGTTTAAGAACCCTAGTGATGTAACTCAGCAATGATCACATTTCCCCTTGTACCCACTGCCATTAAGTCAGATCCAACTCATAGCGACCCCTCCTTGGGTTTCTGAGGCAGTATCACTACGGGAGTAGATTGCCCAATCTTCCTTCCGAGGAGTGGCTGGTGAGTCTGAACCACCAGCCTTCTGGTTAGCAGTCAGATGGTGTAGGCATTATGCCACCAGAGCTCCCATTTACAGCTCAAAAAAATGCTGAGACCTCTAACAACAATGGTAAAACAATTGGTAGCAAATTTATCTTCCCACTGAAAATTACTAAAACACTGTACAAAAATATATGAAAGAGCTAGTGTCAGATATTGGACAACAGACAGTGTAGGACTATGATGTCTGAGAGAAGAAAACAAGCAAGATGAGCACTAGGTTTCTGGTTAGAGGTATTTTGCAGACCATAGCATGGAGAGGGAGGTAATTGAGTTTGAGGAGGCCAAGACAACTGCAGTTTATAGGGCAGAGTCCTGGAAAGTCTTGAAGAATGGGGATCTAAGCAGAGAAAGA
>NW_006921681.1:2576183-2577866 GCF_000298275.1 Orycteropus afer afer
TTTCGTTCTGCTGTGCATGGGGTCGCTATGAGTCGGAAACGACTCGACGGCACTTAACAACAACAATGCCTAGGAGTTCTGGTGGTGCTGTGGTTAAGACATTGGGCTGCTAACCAAAAGGTCGATGGTTCAAACCCACCAGCTGTTCCATAGCAGAAAGATGAGGCAGTCTACTTCTGTAAAGGTTTACAGGCTTAGAAATCCTTTGGGGGTCACTATGAGTCAGAAAGCACTTACTGGCAGTGATCTGGGCTTGGTTTATAAGTAATGCCTAATTGTAAGAATTGTTTTGTGTATGCTGATTTTCAGAAATTTGATAATGATATTTGTTGCTGTGTTTTCTTTATGTTTATCCTGCTTCATTTTCAGGTTCATTAAGGTTCTTGTATCTGTGTCTTTGTAGTTTCCATCAAATTGGATAAGATCTTGACCACAGTGTGTATGTCAGACATAAATACATACATACACTACAGTCAAGAGTTTATTTTTCTTTCTTTCCTGATCTCCACCTCACCATATTCTGGTCCTCTAATTATATGTATATAATATTATACAATTATATCATGATATTATACAATTATATCAAGTCACTTGATATTTTTCCATAGATCACTGAAACTTTGCTCTTTTTCCTTTAGCCTTTTTTCTCTGTAAGCTTCAATTTGGGTAGTTTCTGGGTGGTTTCAGTGTCTAATATGCTGCTAAGCCCGGATGATAAGATAGCCCCAATGATTCCCACGTACTGGTGTTCATACCCTTGTATTCAACCTTCCCCTTGATTGTAGCCAGACTGATAACTTGTATCTATCCAATAAATCATCGAGGATCTTTATAATAGTTGTTTTAAAGTCCTTGTCTTCTAATTCTATATCTATGCTATTTGGGGCTCTTTGCCACTAACTGGTTTTTCCTCTGTATATGAATCATATTTTCCTGTTTCTTTATGTTTTATAAATTTTTATTGGATGCAAGGCATTGTGAATGATATATCATTGAGCATCTGTATTTTGTTGTCTTACTTTAAAAATGTTAAAGTTTGTTTTGTTAGACAGGTTACATGTAAATTAGCTTCATCATTTTGAACTTGTTTTTATGCTTTGTAGGATATTGTCTTGATAACAAACACAGAGATATCACAAGAAAACTACAGATCAATATCCCTTATGAGTATAGATTCAAAAATCCTCAACAAAACACTAGCAAACTATATCCAACAACATGTAAAAGGGATTATGTGCTAACTAAGTGAGATTGCAAGAATGCAAGGTTGGTGTAACATATAAAAATAAAGTAATATACTTTATTGATAGACTATAGAACAAAAGCTACATGATCATTTCAGCAAATGCAAAAAATAATTTGACAAAAAGTAACAACCTTTCATAATAAAAACACTCAACAAACTAGAAACTGAATGAAACTATTTCAACCTGATAAAGGGCATCTAAGTAAAACCTACAGCTAATATCATACTTCAGGTTAAAGATTGAATGCTTTCCCCCTAAGATCAGAAGTAAAACAAGAATATCTTTTCTCACCACTTTTATTCAACACTGTTCTGGAAGTTCTAACAAGGCAATTAGATAAGAAAAAGAAATAAAAGGCATTCATATTGGAATGGAAAAAATTAAACTGTCTTTATTCACAGATGATATGATCTTGAATATAGAAAGTCCTAAAGAA
>NW_006921681.1:2578316-2580888 GCF_000298275.1 Orycteropus afer afer
GTTTCCGAGGCTGTATCACTACAGAAGTAGATTGCCCAACCTTCCTTCCAAGGAGTGGCTGGGGGGTTTGAACTGCCAGCCTTCTGGTTAGCAGTCAAGTAATATAAAAAGATCTAAATAAATAGAAAGATAGTCACAGAGCCCAAGATTTAATATTGTTGTGTTGTTGTTGTAGATGCCAAGTCAGGTCTGACTCATAACAACCCAATGTGCAACAGAATGAAACCCTGTCCAGTCCTGCACCATCCTCACAATCATTGCTATATTTGAGCCCATTGTTGCAGCCCCTGTGTCAATCCATCTTGTTGAGGGTCTTGCTCTTTTTTAGTGACCCACTAATATTGTTAAGATAGCAATATTCTCCAAATTGACCTACAGATTCAATGCAGTATTTATCAAAATCTCAGCTAGGTTTTCTACAGACATCGACAAGCCAGTCCTAAAGTTTGTATGGAAATGCAAGGGACCCAGAGTAACCAAAACAATCTTGAAAAATAAGAACAAAGTTGGAGGATTCAAAACTGCCTATTTTAAAATTAAACTACAAAGCTACAATAACGAAGGTGATGTTATACTGGCATAAGTATACACATATAGATGGGATAGAATTTAGAGTTCAGAAATAAACCCTAACATCTATGATCAATTGATGTTTGACAGTGGAGCAAAAACAATTTAATGGAGAAAGAATAGTCTTTTCAGTAAATGATCCTGGGACAACTTGTTATACACATGCTGAAGAAGGAATTTTGACCCTATCTCATACCATATGCAGAAATTAACTCAAAGTGAATGGTAGACCTAAATGTAAGAGCTAAAGCTATAAAATTCTTTTATGAAAACTTAGGAGTAAATTGTAGTGAACTTGAGTTAGGAAATGACTTCTTAGTTATGACATCAAAAGCATAGCAATTAATGAAAAGATGAATATGTTGCGACTCATCAAAATTAAAAGTATTTGTGCTTCAAAGGACAACACTGAAAATGTATAAAGGCAACTTAGAGCTTGGAAGAAAATATTTTCAAATTATGTATCTTCTCAGAGACTCATATGAGAACATATAAAGAGTTCTTACAACTCAGTAATGAAAAGACAAATAACCCCTATAAAAATGGTCAATGGATTTGAATAGGTATTTCCTCAAAAATGATACATGTATAGCCAGTAAGCACATGAACAGATAATCAGACATCAATGATCATCAGGGGAATTAAATCAAATCCACGACAAGATACAACTTTACATTCACTGTTGTTGTTGGTCACCATTGAGTCCATTACAACTCAAGGTGACCCCAAGTATTCAGAGTAGAAATATTCCATAGAGTTTTAAGGTTGTGACCTTTCAGAAGCAGATTGCCAGGCCTGTCTTCTGAGGCATCTTTGGGTGGGTTTGAACCACCAACCTTTTGGTTAGTAGCTCAATGCTTAACAATTTGTGCCACCCAAGACTGCTTTGCACTCATTGTTGTTATTTGCCATCAAGTCGACCCAACTCATAGTGAGACCTGCTTGGGTTTCCGAGGCAGTATCACTACAGGAGTAGATTGCCCAGCCTTCCTTCTGAGATGTGGCTGGTGGTTTTGAACCGCCAGCCTTCTGGTTAGCAATCAAGTGCCTTAGGCACTATGCCACCAGAGCTCCTTTGCACTCACTAGGATGGCTAAAATTTTAAAAAGACAGACAGTAAACAAGTGCTGGAGAGATTATAGAGAAATTGGAAATCTCATACACTGCTGATAGGCATATGAAATGGTTAGTCACTTAGGAAAACTTTTGAAAACTTTGACATTTCTTCAAAAGGTTAAACATAGAGTTACCATATGACCCAACAACTCCACTCCTAGGTATATACCTAAGAGAAGTGAGAACATATGTTCATAGAAAACTTGCACACAAATGTTCATGGAAGCATGACTCAAAATAGCCAGAAAGTGGAAATAACTCAAATGTCCATTAAGTAATTAATGGGTAAACAAA
Source organism: Orycteropus afer afer (assembly GCF_000298275.1). Lineage (NCBI taxonomy): Eukaryota > Metazoa > Chordata > Mammalia > Tubulidentata > Orycteropodidae > Orycteropus > Orycteropus afer. Next base: position 2,580,297 of record NW_006921681.1, read on the forward strand.
TGTGGTATATCTATGCAATGAAATAATATTTGGCAATAAAAAGGAATGAGGTGTTTATATATACTACAACATGAATGAACCTCAAAAGATGATTCTAAATAAAAGAGCTAGGCACAAAAAATAACATGTATCAATAGAATAGTAAATGAATAAACAATAAACCAAAAAAACCAAACTTACAGCTATCAAGTCAATTCTAACTCATAGTGACCCCCATTGTGTTTCCAAGGCAGTACATCTTTACAGGGAGCTCTGGTAGTATAGTGCCTAAGGCACTTACTTGACTGTTAACCAGAAGGCTGATGGTTCAAATCACCAGCCACTCCTCAGAAGGAAGGTTGGGCAATCTACTTCCGTAGTGATATCGCCTCGGAAATTCAAGGAGAGGTCACTATAAGTTGGGTCTGACTTGACTGTACATAACAACAACAACACAAGAAATCTTTACAGAAGTAGATTGCCCCATCTTCCTTCCACGGGGTGGATGGTGAATTTTAAATACCAGCCTTAGGGTCAGCAGTCAAATGCCTTACGCACTATGCCACCAGAGCTCCTTGAACAAACATTGTTGTTGTTGTTTGTTGTTATGTGC
>NW_006921681.1:2581563-2668428 GCF_000298275.1 Orycteropus afer afer
GATGAAGATATGTCAAGAAAAGAAAAACTTCAGACCAGTATTTCTCATGAACATTTACACAAAAACTCTTAAGTAGGTATTAGCAAATGGATCCAACCATATGTAAAAAGAATATTGTTGTTAGGTGCCATCAAATTGGTACCAACTCTTAGCAGCCTGGTGTGCAACAGAAAGAAACACTGCCTGGTCCTGTGGCATCCTCTCAGTCTTTGTTATGCTTGAACTCATCACTGTAGCCAATGCGCCAATTCATCTCATTGAGGGTCTTCTCCTTTTTCGCTAACCCTCTACTTTACCAAGCATGATATCCTTCCCCAGGGATTGATCCCTTCTGACACCATGACCAAAGTATGTGAGATGGAATCTGGCCATTATCACTTTTAAGGCGACTGTATAATTAATTATATGTAAAAAGAATAGCAGTCCATCATAATCAGTGGAGTTATTTGCTGGTGTGCAAGGGTAGTTTAACATCTAAAAATCTATCAGTGTAATTCACCATATTAACAGAACAAAGGATATTAACCATGTAATTATATAATTATCTCAACAGTTGCAGAGAAAGTATTAGACATAATGTAATACCCATTCATGATAAAAGGAAAACAATCAAACAAACCAACCTCTCAGCAAACTAGGAATAAAAGGAAATTTCCTCATTCTGATAAAGGACATCTATGAAAAGCCTACACTCATGTGTGTGTACTAGGTGTCATCGACTTGGCTCTGGCTCATAAGGACCCTATGTACAATAAAATGAAATAAAGCCTGGTACTGCACCATCCTCACAATCATTACCATGCTTGACCCATAGTTGCAGCCGCTGTGTCAATCTATCTCATTAAAGCTTTCCCCTTTTTCGCTGACCCTCTATTTTACCAAGAATTATAATCGTTTCCAGGGAATGGTCCCTTCTGACAACACAACCAAATCACATGAGATGAAGTCTGGCAATTCTTGCTTGTAAGGAGCATTCTGGTTACACTTCTTCCAAGACAGATTTATTCATTTTCTGTCAGTCCATCGTATTTTCAATATTCTTCACCAACACAATTCAAAGGCATCAAACTCTTCTTCAGTCTTCCTTACTCATTGCTCAGCTTTCACATGCAAGTGAGATGATTGAAAATACTATGGCTTGGGTCAGGAACACTCTAGTCTTCAAAGTGACATCATTGCTCTTTGACACTTTAAAGAGGTCTTTTGCAATACATTTGGCCAGTGCAATACATCATTTGATTTCTTGATTGGTGCTTCCGTGGGCATTGATTACAGATCCAAATAAAATTAAATCCTTGACAACTTCAATCTTTTCTCCATTTAGCATGATGTTGTGCATTGGTCCAGTTGTGGGGATTTTTGTTTTATGTTTTATGTTGAGGCATAATCCATACTGATAACTGCAGCCTTTGATCTTCATCAGTAAGTGCCTCAAGTCATCTTCACTTTCAGCATGCAAAGTGGTGTCATCTGCATACTGCTGATTGATAATGACTCTTCTTCCAATCCTGATGCCATGTTCTTCTTCATATAGTCCAGCTTCTCATATTATTTGCTCAGCATACATATTGAATAAATAAAAAGATATAACTCTGACACACACCCTACCTGATTTTAAACCATGCAGTATCCCCTTGTTCTGTTCAAATGACAGCCTCTTGGTCTATGTACATGTTCCTCATGAGCAAAATTAAATGTTCTGGAATTCCCATTTTTTTAATGTTATCCATAATTTGTCATGATCCACACAGTTAGATGCCTTTTCATAGTCCTATAAAACACATGTAAACATCCTTCTGATGTTCTTTGCTTTCAGCCAAGATCCATCTGACATCAGCAATTATATCCCTCATTCAACGTCCTCTTCTGAATCCAGCTTAAATTTCTGGAAATTCCCTGTCAATAATACTGTCAATATTTAATACCCATGCTGTTTTTGAATTATCTTCAGCAAAATTTTATTTGCATGTGATATTAATGATATTTTCATTAATTTCCACATTCTGTTGGATCACCATTCTTTGGACTGGACACAAATATCAGTCTCTTCCAGTCAATTGGCCAGGTAGTGTCTTCCAAATTTCTTGGCATAAATGAATAAGTGCCTCTAGCGCTGCATCTGTTTATTGAACCATCTCAATGGGCATTCTGTAAATTCCTACAGCCTTGTTTTTCACCAGTTCCTTCAGTGCAGCTTGGATTTCTTCACTACCATTGGTTATAGTGCATATGCTACTTCTTGAAATAGTTGAATGTCAACCAGCTGTTTTTGATACAGTGACTCTGTGTATTCCTTCCATCTTCTTTTGATGCTTCTTACATTGTTCAATATTTTGCTCATAGAACCCTTGAATATTGCAACCTGAGGCTTGAATTTTTTATTCAGTTCTTCAGCTTGAGAAATACTGAATGTGTTCTTCCCTTTTGGCTTTCTAGCACCAGCTCTTTGCACATTTCATAATAATACTTTACTTTGTATTCTCAAGCCTCTCTTTGAAATCTCCTGTTCAGCTCTTTTGTTTCATCATTTCTTCCATTTGCTTTAGCTACTCTACATTCAAGTTGTTGTTGTTGTTACGTGCTGTCAAGTTGTCTCTGACTCATAGTGACCCTATGTACAAGAGAATGGCCCAATTCTGTGCCAGCCTCACAATCCCTACTATACCCAAGTCCACTGCTGCAGCCACCCTGTCAATCCATCTTGTTGAGGGCTTTCCCCTCTTTCATTGACCCTCCATATTCAAGAGCAAGTTTCAAAGAAATCTCTTCTGAAATCTACTTTGGTCTTTTTTTCCTTTCCTACCTTTTTAATGGCCTTTTGCTATCTTCCTATATGATGTTCTTCATGTCATCTTACAACTTGTCTGATATTTGGTCATCACCTCTTTCCACAGATGTAGTTGATCTGATTCCTGTGTATTCCATCTGGTGAGGTCCATGTGTATAGTCACTGTGTATGTTGTTGAAAAGAGATATTTGCAATGAATAAGTCATTGGTCTTGCAAAATTCTTTCATGAAATCTCTGGTGTGATTTCTATCACCAAGTTCATATTTCCCAGCTAGTGATGATTCTTTGTTTTCAACTTTCACGTTTCAATCACTTGTAATAATCAATACATCTTGATTACATGTTTCATCAATTTTAGACTGCAGAAATTAGCAACAATCTTCAATTTCTTCATCTTTGTCTTTAGTGGTTTGTGCATAAATTTGAATAATAGTGGTATTAACTGGTCTTCTTTGTAGGTGTATAGGTATCATCCTATCAAAAATTGACAGCATTGTACTTCAGGATAGATCGTGAAATGTTCTTTTTGACGATGAAAACAATGCCATTCCTCTTCAATTTGTCATTCCTGGCATAGTAAACCATATGATTGATTCAAAATGGCCAATACCAGTCCATTTCTGCTCACTAGAATATCAACCTTTATGTGTTCCGTTTCATTTTTGAGAATTTCCAATTTTCCTAGCATATTTCATACATTTCATGTTCCAATTATTAATGAATGTTTGCAGCTGTTTCTTCCTGTTTTGAGTTGTGCCCCATCATCAAATGAAAAACCCAAAAGCGTTATTTCATCCACGTCATTAAGGTCAGCTCTACTTTGAGGATACACCTTTTCCTCAATTCTGTTTTGAGTGACTTCCAACCTGAGGGGCCCATCTTCTGGCACTCTATCAGACAGTGTTTCACTGCTGTTCATAAAGTCTTCCAGTAATATATCAGACAGTGTTTCACTGCTATTCATAAGATTTTCAATGCCCAGTTTTTTTTAGAAGTGGATGGCCCCATCCTTCTTCCCAGTCTTTCTTGTCTGTAAGCTCTGCTGAAACCTCTCCATCATGGGTGACTCTGCTAGTATTTGAAATATTGGTGGCATAGTCTCCAGCCTCAGAGCAACACACAAGACACCACAGTATACAACAAACTGACACCACTTGTCTGTCAGTCATCTGTCTATATACAATATCATTATGTAATATTGAATTATTATGCATTTCCCCCTAAGCTTGGCAATATAGCCAATAAGTCCACTCTGAACACCTCTATCCATTGTGGTACTGGAGGTTCTAGGCAGTCTAATGAGGCAAGAAAGAGAGTAAAAGGCATATAGATGGGAAAGAAAGAAGTAGAATTCTCATTTGCAGACTACCTGAGCATGTATATAGAAAATGTAAATATTCTAAGAAATTGATGAAAAAATTATTAGAGTTAGTAGATGAATTTAGAAATGCCATTGGAAGGAAGGTTAGGCAATCTACATCCATAGAGATACCACCTTGGAAACCGAAGGAGGGGTTGCTATGAGTCAGGATTGACTTGATGGCAGGGAGTTTTTGAGTTTTATTGGGTACAAGGCTAATATCCAAAAAATAAGTGTATTTTCATGTTATCAATAAAAATTTAAAAAATTAAAGAAATATACAATTTACAAAAACAAACTTGAAATATTTCAGGATAAAATTAACAAAATATGTGTATGACCCCTACGCTGAAACCTATAAAATGCTGAACCCACTGCCATCAAGTTGATTTTGACTCATAATGACCCTGTAGGACAGAGTAAAACTGCCCCATAGGGTTTCCAAGGCTGTAAATCTTTGCCAAAACAGATGGCTTCATCATTCTCCCGCAGGTGGGCTGGTGGGTTTGGCTTGCCATCCTTTTGGTTAGCAGCCAAGTGTTTTAACCACTATACCATGAGAGCTCCATATAAAACACCACTGGGAGAAAGTAAAGAAAACTTAAAAAAAAAAAAAAATGGAATCGTTGTTATTGTCAGGTGCCATTGAATTGATTTTGGCTCATCACGACCTCATGTGGCAGATTAGAACTGCCTCATAGGATTTTATGGGCTATAATCTTTATAGATCTCAATATAAAGAAAACAAAAATCTTCACAACTGGCCCTATAAGGAGCATCATGATAAATGAAGAAAAGATTGAAGTTGTCAAAGACTTCATATTGCTTGGTTCTACAATTGACACCAATGGAAGCAGCAGTAAGGACATCAGATGATATATAGCACTGGGAAAATCAGCTGCAAAGGACCTCTCTCAAGTGCTAAAGAGCAAAGATGTCTCCTTGAGGACTAAGGTGCACCTGACACAGCCATGGTATTTTCAGTCACCTCAAATGCATGTGAGAGCTGGACAATGTATAAGGAAGACCAAAGAAGAGTGAATGCTTTTGAGTTGTGGTGCTGGTGAAGAATGCTGAAAGTACCATGGACTGCTAAAAGAACTAACAAATCTGTCCTGGAGGAAGTGCAGCTGGAATGCTCCTTGGAAGCGAGAATGGCCAGGCTTCATCTCACCTACTTTGGTCATGTTGTCAGAAGGGACCATTCCTTGGAAAAGGATGTCATGCTTGGTAAGGTGGAGGGTCAACGAAAGAGGGGAAGGTCCTCAATGAGATGGATTAACACAGTGGCTGTGGTGATGGACTCAAGTATAGCAAGGATCGTGGAGCTGGCATGGGACCAGGTACTGTTTTGTTCTACTGTGCATAGAGTCACTATAAGTCCGAGACGACTTGATGGCACCTAACAACAGCAAACAACAATTTTTATAGAAGTTGATGGCCAGGTCTTTCTCCCATCATGCTGCTGGGTGGGTTCAAACCATCAACTTTTGGTTCGTGGGTGAGCACTTAATCTTTGCTCTTCTAGGGCTCTTTAAATAAATGGAGAGATCTAAAATATTCATGAACTGGAAGACTCAATGTTGTTCAGATGACAATTTGCTCCAAATTGATCTATAGTGTCAATGCAATTCTAATCAAATTTCCCTTTTGCTTTTTTGTAGAAATTGAGAAGCTGCATCTAAAATTTACATAAACTAGAAAAAAAAAAAAGGTCCTAGAATGGCTGAAAAGTTTATAAAAATAAGGTTAAAAGATTTACACTACCTGATTTCAATATGTAATCTAAAGCTACAGTAATCAAGGCAGGATGGTATTGGTGTTACCAGTAGATGTTTGAGGAAGGCAGATCTCACCCCTCAGTTCCTGGATTTCTTGCAAAGCTAAACTAGGGAACTGAATTAATCTTCCCCAGTAATGGTGCCTAAGGCACTTGACTGCTAACCAGAAGGCTGGCAGTTCAAACCCACCAGCCACTCCTCGGAAGTAAGATGGGGCAATCTACTGCCTCGGAAACCCAAGGAGGGGTTGCTATGAGTCAGGTCCAACTCGACGGCAACAAACAACAACAAATAATGGTGTGTGTGTAATGGTGTGTATATGTGTGTGTGTGAGAAAGAGACAGAGACAGAGAGAGAGAGACAGAGAGAAAGTCTCATTCTTGTCTAATTCTCTTTCTTTAATTGCTTCATAGACAAGCTGTTACCCAAGAAACTCCTCAGGACAGAGCCTATGTGTCATTTTCTTTTGCTGCTCCTCCTTCTCAAGATAAAAACATCTATCTCTTTTCTGTGGTTTCAAAACTAATACACATGTCAATGTAAAAAATAATAATAAACAGAAAATATAGAAAGGTATAAAGAAGAAATTAAATTCACCCCAAATCCCATTGATCCAACTACGGTCAGCATTTTGATGTATATGCTTCCGAGTGTTTTTCACAAGTGCACACACATGCACACATTTTTACTAAAACAAGGACTATATCATACACATTATTTTATACTTCCTTTTCCCCCCACTTTACTCTATGCTAAGGGACTTGCATCATTTTTAATGGCTTTATGTGATATTTTTGTCGTTGGGTGCTGTCAAGCCAGTTCTCACTCATAGCAACCTTGTGTACAATAGAACAAAACACCGGGCAGTCCTGTGTCATCTTCACAATAATTGTTATATTTGAGCCCATTGTTGCAGCCCCTGTGTCAATACATCTTGTCAAGGGTCCTTCTCTTTCTCACTCCTCCTCTACTTTACCAAGCATGATGTCCTTCCCCAGGGACTGGTCCCTCCTTATGACCTGTCCAAAGTACAAGAAACAAAGTCTCTTCATCTTCCCTTCTAAGGAGCATTCTGGCTGTACTTCTTCCCAGCCAGATTTGTTCTTCCTTCTGGCAGTCAATGGCACAGTCAATATTCTTAGCCAACACCATAATTCAGATGCATCAATTCTTCTTCAGTTTTCCTTGTTCTGTAAGATACCACATATTTAACCCATTCACTGCTATTGAACATTGAGAATACTACTTTTTTTTTTTTCCAATGGGAAATCATACTGTGAAGGTCAGGGTCATATTTATTCCATATTCTTTCAACATATATTTAGTTGAGGGCTTACTATGTGCCAGGCTTTTCATACTTGCCTAATTGTTTCATTTTGTATTTTCCTAGAAATGGAATTACTGGGTCAAAGAGTATATCCACTTAAAATTTTGATGCATATGGCTAGATGAGTCTTCAGAAAGATTGTGTTAATTTAGAACTGTGTACACAATATGTGAGAGGACGTGTAGTCTACTCCATAGAACTTGGCACAGGACAGGACACCTAGTTGGTGCCCAGTATTAGTGACTTAGTGATGGGCGAAACTTTTTGTTTAGTGAACAATATTTCTGCCATGCCACTCTGAGTGTGTGTGTGTAATGCTTTCTTCTAGTTCATAGAGAGTAACTGCAGAGTCTGTCTTCAGTGTGTCCTCAGACTTTGTGTAGTGAGATATTTTCCAATCTGTCATTCAGTCACTTAATAACAATACCAACAATAATAATGGAAGCTACCATTTATTATGCTAAGTATTTTCACATATTATCTTACTCTTACAATAACTCTGCAGTGTTTTATAGGTGAGAAACTGAGGCTCAGAGAGGTTAAACAGCTACCCAAGGTCATTTAGCCAGTAAGCATCAGAGCCATGATTCTTTTGCTAGGCATCCTGACTCCCAAGCTCAGGATCCTTCTCTAGTTCCAATCATGGACTTTAATCTTAAATCTGTATTTCTTTTCCTAATAGGCCTGGCTTTGAAGTTCATTCAGTAGTCAGTCATTCTAGAAATATTTATGGAGCACCTTCTTAGGCCAAGTGATAGGACAGAGCTACTAGACAAGATGAAGACCCTCAAGGGTCTTTTGATCTGGTAGAGGAAATGTCATTTAATTACCCAATCATATGAAAAGAACTGGAGGGCATTGCTGGTTCAGGGGTAGATTTCTTGCCCTCCACATAAGAGACCAGAGTTTGATTCCTGGCCAATGCCCCTCGTGTGCCATCCCCACCTGTCTGTCAGTGGAGGCTTGCATGCTGCCATGATGCTGACCAGGTTTCAGCAGAGCTGCTAGACTAGGATGGACTGGGAAGAAGGGTTCAGAAATCTACTTCCAAACATCCACCAATGAAAATCCTCTGGATCACAATGATTGGGTCCGCAAGTGGTCATGGGATGGTGCAGGACCAAGCGACATTTGTTCCATTGAGCACAGGGTCACCATGAGTTAGATGCCTACTCAAGGGCAGCCAACCACAATAATGAAAAGAACTGTGATATGATCAGTGCTATAAAGGAACAGTGTCTGAATTCTAACATTTTATAGAGGGAGAAGCTTCTCCAGTCTGGGGATGAGAGAAAGCAGCTCTGAAGAAGGAATATTTCACTGAGATTGTCACTTGGTCGAGGGGTGATGAGGAAAAGAGGAAAAGCATTCTGGCAGAGGGAACAGCATGTGCAAAGGCTCTGAGGCAGGAGAAAAGGTGGTGAGCTGAAGAAATGAAGCCTAGTTAGTGTATTTGGAACACAAAACATGAAGGAAGCCAGAGAGAGGCCTGGAGAGGGGGTAGGAACTGAGCCTTATGGGCTAGAATGTGGAATTTAGCCTGAGAGCCATGGGAGTCATTGGAAGGTTTTAGGTAGGGAAGCAACATCATCTGACTATTGTTTTAAACATGTCACTTTGGCTGCTGGAAGGAAGATTGCCTGGGAAAGGGATGCAGAATTCAAATAAAAGGAACATCCCCATCCAGTGTTCAAAACAGGTGGTCTCAGCTCCTTTTTTTTTTTCTTTTTTTTTCCTTTCTCATTCTGTTTCCCCCTTCATCCTCTACCCCCATTTTTCTTTTTGTTGTAGTTTCTTCTCCCTTTTCTGTCTTAAAATTCTGGGCCTCAGGCTTAAGAACCACAAGGCTACAGATGGCTTGGGTCTTGGAGCAGTGAAACCAGGGGATTGGCGGCCCCAAAAGCTGTCACATGTCACACAAGTCATCCTTCCAGAGCTGCAGCTACCTTCTCGGCAGAATGTCAAGCAGCTTGGTATGAGGAACAGCTGCTCAGAGTGGCTCCGAGCATTGTCAGAATGCCATAAACAAAACGGGCAGGCTTCTGCAGAGATAACCTCCTGGCCTCCAACCTGCCCCGCACCTCGCCGCGGGCCAGGCACTCTCTTCTAGCATCTGTTTTTGATACTTGTGAAGCCCGTGGCGTGGGGTTTTGAGACACCATGTAGCCTGCATGCTCAAACACCCTGCATCAAGGCAAGAACAGGACCCTGAGAGCCCCTCTCTATGCGTCTGCTCTCTGGAATGAGAGGAAGCCTGAGCTACAGCCTCGGGTTATGACAGACATCCCCCCAGACCAGAGAGGTACAAACTTGCCAAACAGGATGCTTAGTATCCTGGAGACCCTAGTGTGCCCAGAGTAGTCGTCGCTGCTGTCTAGTTGATGCTGACTCATGGCGACCCCATGTGTGCAGAGTGAAGCTGTGGCTCCAGAGGGTTTTCAAGGCTGTAACCTGTTGGAAGCAGAGCACCAGGTCTGTCTTCCAAGGTGCCTCTGGGTGGACTTGAACCTCCAACCTTTTGGCTTGTGGTTGAGTGCTTAACTGTTTGCACCACTCAACTGCTGCCCAGAGTAGAGGGACAGTGAATGACCCTGGGGAAGGAGCCTACTTATTGCTGTAGAAACCATGCGGCAGCTGGAAAGGCCCCTCAGCCCTCCTCAGATGCCTTTATTTCCGTAAATGTCAGAGGTGCTTGCCATGAAAAAAAAAAAAAAAAAAAGGAAGAAGAAGAAGAAGAACCAGCCACCACCATCTTCCCAGCCTGATATATAAGTCTGTCCTCTTGCCCACCTGGGTGCTCAGGCTCACACTTACTTCCTCTGACCTGCCTGGCAGGCCCGTAGGCCAGAAGGCTTCTGATGTTCTGAATTGTGCCCACCAGGGAATGAATGGGGAAGAACTCCTCTGATCAGCTTCCACTTGGCTCTTTGGGAATGTTCTGGAATGACTGCCAAGCTCCCTTCTTATATGGCAAGAATGTCCTGCCCCAGGAAAAAACCATTGGCATTAGCAAAAGTTTGTCACTTTAAGAAGGGGTTCTGCAGAAAGAATATGAGGCATCCTTTTTGAAAAGAACTCTGAACACTGAAGAGTCCTGGGTGGTGCAAACACTGAAGCTCTTGACTACTAACCAAAAGGTTGGCAGTTCAAACCTCCCAAGAGATGCTTTGGAAGAAGGCCCTGGTGGTTGGCTTCTGAAAGCCCAGAGCCTTGAAAGCCTTGTGGGGCTCAGTTCTACTCTGTAACATGTGGGGTCACCATAAGTCAGAATCAACTTGATGGTAACTGATTTGGGTTTTGGTTGGACACACCAAGGGTGGGCCTAGACCATAGCAATCAAGGGCAGGCTCTTGATGGGGAGGCAGCTCTCTAATTGCTGTGAGGCTCAGGTTTGCAGTAACTGCTCAGGTGATTACTATGCAATTGACTGCTTCACCTTCTTCCTGTTTAATAAATAGCATAGATAAAACCACATGTGGTGGGATTGTAGTTCAAATTCCAGTGACTATAGCTGCACATTTCTCATGTAAAGGCAGCTTCTATGTAAACGACTTCAAAAGGTTCTCCATGGACTAATGACATTAGTGTCTGGATAGATTGAAATTGTGTGAGTAATTGATCCTATAACGGCATGGTGCATCTTGGAGAAAGAAATTGGCACTGTCGCTTGTACACTTTTTTATTAAAGCCAAATTAGGAGAGAAGTGCTGAAAAGCAAAAACAAATATTTCCTAAACAAGACTTCAAAACGTGACACATTTGTTTTGACTTAAAAAGCCAAATTCTTCACAAACACAAACTTAAGTATTCCATTGATGAACTTTCCAAACAACAATCATTAGCGCTGGCCAACGTGGGGATATTCTTTTTGTACTCACCCAGTCAGTCATCTCTCCACCTGAACACCAAACCAAAGAAAACTCCATTGCCACCAAGTCAATTCTAATTCGTAGCAACCCCACAGGACAGAGTAGAGCTGTCCCATAGGACTGTAGATCTTTACAGGAGCAGATTGCCACATCTTTCTCCTGCAGAACTGCTGGTGAATTTGAACTGCCAACCTTTGGGTTAGCAGCTGAGCTCTTAACCACTGTGCCACCTGGGCTCCTTCACCTGAACTCAAGGTCCCTCTATTTCTAGTCCCTCTATTTGGCAGCAGAAATTATATTATAGACATTAGTTCAGTTTTTAAAACAGATGTGTAACTTTTTTCTTCATAATATTAATGTTGTAAACCAATTCAAGAATATATATATATATATATATATATATATATATATATATATATATTAATGGTCTTCCGGACTGCAAGATTCTAGCTATATATTTAATAAACTGAGATGCTTTACAGTAAATGTGTCAAAGCCATGATCTGCCACATATAGAAAATAATCATTGTAGAAACAAGAGCAAAACCTTATTCCCAGGTAGGTAAACATCCTGAAAAGTCAGATTCCATTCCCTTGGATATGAATCCCTTGTGAATTAAGTATTCCAGAAAAGAGAAACCAAACAATAAAGTAGCAAAAACAATCAAAAACTTGAAAATGAGTGTGTTCTTAAATGAAAATATTAATCATGTGAAATTAGAAAAAAGTATTAAAATAGTTTTAGATTAATGTAGACTGTGAATATCAATATAATTGCAGCAGCTTACTTTGGCATCTAATGAAATATTTTAATATCACTGTCCATTCAATTTACCAGCTTGAAATTCATGGGCTATTGAGTGTTTTTTAAATTATCATTGCAGAAACATCCAAATCCATGTTCTGTGTTTTGTTTTGTTTGTGGAAGAAATAAGAAATGCCCTAGCATGTATGTGTATGTATGTGCATGTGTGTGCATGTGTGTGTGTGTATTTCCTCATTGTTGAGTCTAAATCCAAATTCCTGGGGAGATGAAAGGAGAGAACCAATCCCTTATTGTTGCCGATAGTGCCAGGAATCAGCATTTCTCTACTGTTGGAGCTTTTGCCAGCTGGGAGCAGGGTTCCTGAAACTGCTCAGTTTCATAAGAGATACAGTTTATCCAGAAGACAAGCCTGAGAGCAGAGAGAGCCTTAAAGGTCATCCAGTTCAGCCCTTCATTTTGCAATTAGGGGAGATGATTGCTTCATCGTATCATATCATACCAATTGCTGTCAAGTCAATTCTGACTCCTCGTGACCCCTCGTATGTCAGAGTAGAACTGTGCTCCGTAGGGTTTTCAACGGCTGATTTTTCACAAGTACAGTGCCAGGCCTTTCTTCCTGGGTGGACTCGAACATACAGTCTCTCGGTTAACAGCCGAGTGCATTAACTGCACCACCCGGGGAGTCCTCACCATATCATAGGAAGGGAGTTTTAAGGAGGCTTGTTTCTTGTGGATTCTCTGATTAAGCCCCCCATGGTGTGGAAAGGGACTCCAGATGGTAATTGCGTAAGCATGATTTCCCACGGGTTCTATAGCACCCAACCATTGGCGTCTCCTGACCCAGCATTTTTCTGGCTCTCTGACCTCTCCGACAGTGTTTCTCCTCTATCCATCCTGCATCTTGCATGCTCTTCCTTCTCTCTTCTCCATACGATTTCCTCTTCTCCCCTTTGGCCCTTCCTCTCCTCTCTTTGACCCATAAGAGCAAAACTTCTCATGGGAGGTTTTTATTCTTCCTCTCATTTGGATTGTCAATAGCATTTGATCCAGCTCCTTAATCCGTCCTTCTGAAACTCTTTTTCCTTGGCTTCTTCGACTGGAAATCTGGGTCTTGTCAACCCCTCTCACCGCTCCTTCCTTGTTCAGCTTTACCTCTGAGCCTCCATTTGAGGCTGAGTGAAGAAGGAAGTACGCGAGAGGAAGGTGGAGCCTCTCTTCCTCAGCAAGCATATAGTTTTGAGAGAAAAATTGACTGGAAAGGGCTGGGGAGCCAGACAGTTGTGACATTTAGATGATGACTGAGAGGCCAAGGTGTTTGGATTTGTGTCTTGGGCCATAGGGGGTACTGAAGGTTTTAAGTGAGACAAAATGTCCACAAGATTTATGTATAACAATGCTCACTATAGAAGCATTTATAATAGTGGGAATTTGGAACACACTAACTCTCCAACAATAAGGAACTAGTAAATAGATTATGGCACTCTTCGAATATATGTGAGTAAATGATTATATAGAAAAGCATAAAGAACAAAAAATAAATAAATAAATCATCAGTAATCCCATTCCTGAGATAACCACTGTTGAAGATGTACATGTTGGGAGCCTTCTGGCACAAAGTTAAGCTGCTAACTGAACCCAACCAGCAGGTTCAGTTTTACTCTGCACATGGGGTCTCCATGAGTTGAAATCAACTTGGCAGCATCCAACAACAACAACGTTTGTGTGTGTCCTTCTTCCCTCCTCCCCACCCTGCATACCAGGTAACACCTCACCTATGCTAGACATCCCATGCACTGTATATGCATCTGCCCTACTTAATATTATGTTTGGCCTGGTTCCTTATGTTTTTGGCTACTCTCTGCAATCCTGACCTTGAATACGTAGATATTGTTCCTGAGATCTAGACACTGACCTTCTCTTCTCGTTCTCCACTTCCTCCAAGGTCATCTCATCTGTACCTCAGCTCCATGACCACCTGCACACAGGTGACTTGCACTTTTATACTTCATCCCAGTCCTCATCTCTGAGCTCCAGATAGCCCATTTGACATCTCCCCTTGAAATCAGCAGGTCCAAACCAAACTCGTGCCTGTAGCTTTCAATGTCTCTATTTCAGTGAACAGCCACCCATCCACCCAGTCATGCAAGCTTGAAACCTGGAAGTCATTCTTTATCCAAATAAACTCCAGTCCCTTTTACTTCCAGAAGTTCTCTGACCCATCCCTTCCCTCCCTCTCCTCAGTCATCAAACTAGTCCAAGCTACTGCCACCTGGACTATAGCAATGTCTTGTCACTGTTTTATCTGTGTCTGCCCTCATCCCTGCCCATTCCATTCTCCATACTGCAGCGGAGGGATCTTTCCAAGGTGCAAATCCTACCAGTCCTTCCTAATTTTTCTTTCTTAATTTCTTGAGATGAAATTCACATAACATGTAATTAACCATTTCAAAGTGTACAAATTCAGTGACATTTAGTGAATACACAATGTTGTGCACTCACCACCTCTCTCTGGTTTAAAACTTTTTCATCACTCATACCTCATACTCCCCTTCTCCCACCCTTCATCCCCTGGCAACCACTAACCTGCTGTCTGCTCTGTGAATTTGCCTATTCTGGATATTTCATATAAAATGAATCATATATGACTATTTGTGCCTGGCTTCTTTCACTTTGTATAATATTCATCCATGTTATAGTATGTAGCAGTACTTCATTCTTTTTTATGGCTGAATAGTATTCCATGGTATGTGCATATCACATTTTATTTATCCATTCATCAGTTGATAGACATTTGGGTTGCTTCTACCTTTTAGCTATTATGAGTCATGCTGCTGTAAACATGTATCTGCAAGTTTCTGTTGGGTATGTACTTAGAAGTGGAATTGCTGGGTCTTATGTTAACTCTGCGTTTAGTTGTTTGAAGAACTGTCAGACTGTTTCCCAAAGTAGCTGATTATTTAACTCCCTCACCAGCAGCGTATGAGGGTTCCAGTTGCTTCACATCCTCGCCAACACTTCTTATTTTCCTTTTTAAATTCTAGCCCTCTTAGTAGGTGTGGGTAGTATCTCACTCTAGTTTCCATAGTTCTTGGGATAACGTAATTATCTGGTTGGGACCCAAGACTCTGGAGCCAGACTTTCTAAGGTAAGCCCCTTTTCTCCTCTTCCCAGGTGCGGGGCCCATGTATTTCACTTACATTCTTCTGGGCCCAGTTTCCTCATTTCTTGAGAGCACTATGTGATCCACAATAGACAGAACTCTTAGATCAGTCCTGTCCCAGGGAATTGCTATTTCAGTGTTTGCTGTTGTTGTCACTGCTATTTGTTGCTGCTCTTATCTGTAAAATAGGGATCATAGTGAGAAACACTTGAGCTAATATGTGCAAAATCCTTAGAAGCACGCTGTCATGGATTGCATTCTGTCCCCTAAAAATATGTGTCAACTTGGCAAGGTATTATGTGATTACCCTTCATTTTGTGATCTGATGTGATTCTCCTATATGTTATAAATCCTAATCTCTGCCTGCGGTTAATTAAGCAGGGTGAGGTTATGTTAAAGAGTATTAGATTATATCTATTATGTTGATGAGTCAAGTTTAGGGTAGGATGCAACACCCTTATGCAGCTCAAAGCCCTGATCTGATGTAAGGGGAATCTCCCTGGGAATGTGGCCTGCATCACTTTTATCTTACAAGAGATAAAAGAAAAGAAAAGCTAGCAGAGAAGGAGGCCTGACCATCACGTAGAAAGAAGAGCCAGGAATGGAGTACATCCTGTGGAGTTGGGGTCCCTGCTCTGAGGACCTCCTGGACCCAGGGAAAGATTGATGCCAAGAAACATGGAGATCTCCAAGGGATGCCAGGCCTGCAGATGTTTAAAGGAGACAAAGACCTTCTTCCAGAGCTGACAGAGAGAAAGCCTTCCCTCAGAATCGGTGATCTGAATTCAGACTTCTAGCTTCTTAAACTGTGGGAGAATAAACTTCTGTTAAAGCCGTCCACTTGTGCTATTTCTGTTATAGCAGCACTAGATAACTGAGACACATGCCAGCCATGGAGCAAATTCTTAATTAGTACCACCTGTTGTTTTTATCCCTCCAGCCTCATCTTGCGCCATATACCCTTCTTTCCTCTGTGCTCCACATAGAGAAACAGTTCATCTCTCCTTCCTCCTTGAAACTCTTTTTTTTTTTTTTTTTGTGGCTCAGTTGCCTGTGCTCACAACACACCCACCCACCACAAGGCCTTTGAATTTGTTCTTACTTCTGCCTGGAATACTTCCTTCTCCTCTTCACCTGATTAATGCACTCAATGACTACTTCCCAGCTTCCCTGACTGGGCCACATCCTCTAGTGTCAGGTACTCCTTCCTAGAGAATGCATAGGCTTTGTTCAAGGAGGGATGGGACGGTAGAGTGGAGCTCTCGCTGTTCCAATCCTAGGTATAAGCAGAAGACACAATTCAGGCAGCCCTCTTGTGAACCCATTGCTCCTGCAAGACTCACCCACAGGGTCCCCGGTGGCCTCTGGTGATGTGCCATCCCCAGGTCCTTCTAGCCAGGTGACCTCCATGGCCATGTGTACAAGTGAGAATAGATAGGCAGCCTGAACAGGAAAGGGAGAGCCAGTGTGTACCCAGCAGATGGGTTTTTGTAGGGAACCAATGTGTACACCACCCCTGCCCTCATCACCACAGCTGCTGATGAGAAAATGGGTCAAGAAGAGCAGCATGAGTGAATTGCCTGTTCTGTGTTTCCTTTTAATTTGAGAGAAGATAGACAGACTTCTGTGAGTGCTGCAGCCACTCTCCCATCCAGTTCACGATTCATGCTGCACTTCATGAGGGTTTTTCTATGAGGTGCACGCTGACCCAGACATTGGTGCTGCCTCTGTCAGAATGTTCCAGCCCATGGCATCATTAACATGGACTCAAGGATCATTGGAGGCTTTCCAAGCTAGACAGGGGAGGCACCAGGACCTTGCTCATCTGATGGCATCTATTCTAAACAAACTCAGAGCACTTTTTGTTTTTTTTCCTCTGAAATAGAAACCACAGATACTGTGGTTTATAAACAGCTGGCCTATTTTAAAGATATTGGCAGAACAGAACTCCCTAACTTTGTCAACTTTGGATGAAGGGAAAACATATCTCCCAGACCTGCCCCATCTCTTTTTACTGAACCAAGATTCACATGGTCTTTTGGGGGCACTCTTGCCCCTTGGAAGTTGGGTGTCTTGGAGCATCAGATAGCCTCTCACTTGCACATGTAGTAGCTACTACGGTTACACATCACTTGTTCTGAGCCCCACTGATGGCTGAGATTCCCACAGCAAAACTAGGACAAGTGGAGAGTCTTGATGCAGGTGGCATGGACATTTCTAAATCTATGAGAAATCTACAGGTCACATGTGGCTTCTTTTCACAATATAAAGGGCAGAAAGGAGACCTGTTCCTCTAGCCATGCTTTCTTACAAGTGGCTATTTCAGAAGCTTCTGCCACTGTGCTGATTGAGTCTATTGCATACCAAGCACTGTCCTAGGTTCTGAGGACTCAAACACCAATACCACATGGTCCCCACCCTCCACGTACTCACAGCCTGAGTGCTGAGGTACTAGGTAATTCTTCAGGGGATGGGGGTGGGGATGTTGATTGGATTCTTGAAGGGTGAGGAGTTCATCAGGCAGTGTTTGCCCAGCATTGGGCAAAGCAAACAGCATGGACAGAGGGGATGAGGTGCCAGGGCTTCTGCATGCTTTGAACTGATAGAATCATTCCAGATCCAGGGTCGCCAGATGTCTGAGGGCCCCGAAGATCACAATAGTCAATAGCGCTTTGTAGCATTTCAAAGCCCAAGCAGGGATCTCCCATGATAAGGAATGTGTGTGGCTATAGTGCCCATCCACTTCTCTTTGACTGGAATTATGTAAGCTAAGCTCATCCTGCAAGCTGGGTAGATGTATGCATAGCTGAGATTAATGAGAACCATCATTATATCAACACAGTATGTTCAGTAGCCAGTAGTTTTCTATGTAGGGGGAAGATTTTGGGAGCCACTGAGCTAGACCATTGAGTCTCATATCTCATAGGGCATTAGGCTCAGATTCAGTGCTCTAAAATGACCCCAAGTATTCCTGCCTGACAGTCATTAAATGTTATGGATTGAATTGTGTCCCCCAAAATATGTGTTGACATTCTAACCTCTGTATCTGTAAATGTGACCCTGTTTGAAAATAGTGGTTTTCTTTGTTGTGCTAATGATGTCACCCTAGAGTAGGGTAAGTCCTAAACATAATCCATTGTGAGTTAGAAAAAGAGCAGAGTAGATACATATATACACACAGGGGAAGACAGACTCCATGTTGGGATAGTCTACAAGCAAAGGATGCTGAGGGCTGAAGGGCAGTCACCAGAAACTAGGAGAGAAGCCCATAGAAGGAATTGACTTAGCTGAGACCCTGACTTGGACTTTAGGCCTCCAAAACTGTGAGAAAATACATTTTTGTTCCTTGAAGTCACTCACTTGTGGTATTTCTACTATGACAGCCCTAGATAACTAAGACAAGTTACAGGTTTGGGGGCCTATTTAGACTGAGTGGAAAGAGAACACACCAGAGCAAAAATCTCAGCTCCATATTTACTAGTGGTGAGACCTCAGGTAAGTTAAAGAACCTTCCTGAGCCTCAGTTCCCTCCTTTGTAGAATGAGGACAGAGGGCGCTAAGGATAGCAGATTGTGAGTGTAGAGTCTCACCCAATGCCTTTTGTCATGTCGACACTCAATAAACAGAAGCTGGAGCTACTATTCCTACTACTATAAGTGTCAAAAATTGTTGTGATGATCACTGTGAGACTTATTTTATTGGTATAAATTAGCTCAATCTGATTCTATCTAGCTAAGATCAGCCTGCCCTGAGAAAAGGCAAGTTTTGGGGAGAGATCAGAGAATGAGGGAAAGCTGAGTTATTTTTATCATAAGACACTTGGCAAGGAGCACAGGCTTGGGGGTGGAGGGAGGGAGACGCTACAGAGAAAGATTCTAGCAGTCAGAAGCAGCGTGGGTGTAGTGAGCAACTAGTAGGAGAGAAAGGGCCCCTAGAGATAAGAGGATCCCAACAACCTAACCAAGGGCTCCCGTAATTCTGCAGATGGCATGCTAGTATGATTAAAGTTGAACATAATCATCATTTATTAATTTGTTTTAAGAGTCAAAGTGGGTGTCATTTCATTGTGATAGTGGAGATTTGGACGTTATAATTACCTGAGGGGAGACCTCTGAGGATACTCAGAATCATATTTCTAACTTACATGTTCAAAACTGCCCCCATGACTGAGATGGCCTATTCTGACCAAGGTCCTCAGTTTTTTCTCCCTTCCTCATTCTCTTTCATCATCATCATATTAAATACTTTTACATGTTGTATTGGTCAGGGTAGGCTAGACCACTAACAACTAAACCCTAAAATGTCAGGGCTTAATATAATGCAGGAGTCCCTGGATGGTACAAATGGTTAACACACTCCAAAATTGTTGGCAGTTTGAATCTTCCCAGAGGTGCCTTGGAAGAAAGTCCTGGTGATCTACTTCCAAAAAATCCATCATTGAAAATCCTGTGAGCACAGTTCTACTCTGATACATATGAGGTTGCCATGAGTTGGAGTCAATTCAATGGCCAGGTTTTTTTTTTAAATACAGTACAAATTTATTTCTCATTCACATTACAATCCTGGTCATCAGGTCCCTCTCCAGAGTGGTTCTCCTCTAGGTGGTGACTCAAGGATCCCAGCTCCTTCCCTTGTATGGCTCTGTCATCTTAGAGTCTTTATTTTTTAGCCCTGAGGACAGGGACAGAGAAAGAGAGTGTGGAAGACCAATCAGGATGTTTACAAGCCAGGCGCAGAAGTGACATGAGTCACTTTTACTCTCATTTTATTGGCCAGAACTCAGTCACCTGGCCAATCTAACCACAAAAGAATGGATAATGTAGTCTTTCTTTGCCCAAGAAGAGGAAATGAGATTGATGACCCTCTAGCTAGTCTCTTCCACATATGTAATATCTCAATTAATTTTTAAAAGACCCCCATGTAATAGATACTATAAATTATCCCTATTTCCATATGAGGAACTTGAGGTACAGAGAGAATACCTCACTTTACCCTGGTGAATGATGAGGTTAAGAATGTGTAACTCTAAAACCCACACTCATTGTTTCTGCACAGGCTTTATTACAGACCCTAAAATAGGCACTATAAGGACTCGGAAAAATGAAGTATAGTTTGTGCCCACACAAACAGCTTAAGAGCTAGAGCTGTTTTCCCAACAGGAAGTGGTTGCATTTTGTCCCAAACCTCCAGAGCCCTACACTTTCCTTCTGTTTTGCTCACTTGCATGTATGCTTTATCTTTTGTACCAGAATGCAAGTTTCAGAGCCATTATTAAACATCTCTGCACTGACCTTAGCCTGATAGAGACTGAGTGAATACTGGCTGGCTAGAGAACTTCAGATGTAAGTCATCAAGTCAGTAGAGTTTGGTTGGGGTCGTGGGCATGGAAGAGAAGGGCTGATGGAGGAAGACCCAGATAAAGGACCATTGTGCTGGAAGTAGGAACCCAAGGGTGAGTCAAGGGTGGAGAAGAGGCATTGGTCAGTTGTGTTACATGTAGCAAAAGTGTGAGATAAGAAAGGATTGGAAAAGAACAGTATTAGTTCTGGATTGAATTGTGTCCTCCAAAAATATGTGTGGTAAATTCTAACTCCTACACCTGTGGATGTACTCTCATTTGGGAATAGTTTTCTTTGTTGTGTTAATGAGGCCATATGGATGTAGGGTGTGTCTTAACCCAATCACCTGCGAGACAGAAAAGAATAGAATAGATAGAGAAGAAAGGAAGCACCTATGGGGGAAGATAGATGCCACATGGAAATCTCCAAGGAGCACAGGAAAGAAACTGAGACAAGGATTTCCCCCCAGAATGAACAGAGCACCTTCCCTTACAGCTGGTGCCCTGAATTCAGATCTCTACCCTCCTAAACTTTGAGAAAATAAATTTCTGTTCTTTAAAGCCACATACTTGCAGTATTTCTGTTACAACAGCACTAGGTAACTAAGACAGTAACCAAAAACCAAAGATAGTAACCAAGAGGTTATTGGTCCCTCTGAAGGCAGTATGAACGATGGGACAGAAGGCAAAATGCCAGGGGCTGAGGAAATAGAGCAGAGGCAATAGTAGAGATGGTGCTTTTAAAACACTTGGTGTTCACGGGAGAGATGAGGCAATAGAGTCAATGTGGGGGGTAAGGTCTGGAGTCTGAAATGTATCTCTGGGAGAGAAAAAATGAGTAGGAAGGGCAAAAGTGAAGAGTCAAGAGGAATAGCCAGTCCCAGAGGGGAAAGATCAAGGCAAGAGGTTAAGATCACAAGTGTAAGGTTAACCTTGGCACGGTAAAGCGTTAACAAGAAAGGAGAACTTTTCCTCTGAGGTACATACGATAGAGAAGCAGGGCCCAGGTTCCTAATCTGTAAAATGGGGATGCTTCTACCTGCACCTCTAGCCTTCTTGGCGATCATGGAGTACCTGGGAGGTGCATTGAAAAGTCCTGGCAGAGAAGAGTTGCTGGGAAATGTGTGACACTGTCATCAAGATCATTACACTGGTGACATAAGACAGTGTTGTTTGGGCATGGCTTGACAGGTGAGGAGGTGGATGAGGACATTTGGGGTTTCCAAGGTGGAAAGTGTTCTCACTGACTTGGAGGTTTTCTCCTGCATTATATCCAGCCTCTTCAGATTCAGGTGATTAGGAAAGTGTGCTCTGCTTCCCCTACTGGTTGCCCCAACTCTGGTGGGAGCTATTCTTCACCTTCAGTTGTGGAATTGGAAAGAGAGCAATAGATGGGGGAATATCATACTGCATTCCACCTGCCTCCCCTCTTGGGCAGGGCAAACCTCCCTTCAGTGAGGGTCACTCAGGTGCCCAAAGTTCATCTCAAGGTTCTCAAGACAGTGCCATGCCTCTGGATCTCTGGCAGGCCATTTTGCATCTCCACAGTTTGTGTATTGTAGCTACCACCTTGCACCAATGAGTGCCTTTATTGTCTTAATCTTCCCACTTGCATTGAGACAAATTTTTAACATTTCCTTGACAAACAAACTGACTGTTGTCTTCAAATTTTCTTTACTTGGTGTGTGGTTAGTCCTTTTCATCCATTTATTATTGTTATTATTATTATCACTTCCATCATCATTACAGTACATCAACAGGGAACTGTCAGGAATTCAAGCTGGATTTAGAAGAGGATGTGAAATGAGGGATATCATTGCTGATGTCAGATGGATCTTGGCTGAAAGCAAAGAATACCAGAAAGATGTTTACATGTTTTTTTAATTGACTATGCAAATGAATTCAACTGTGTGGATCATAACAAATTTTGAATAACATTGCAAAGAATGGGATTCCAGAACACTTAAATGTGCTCATGAGGAACCTGTATATAGACCAAGAGGCAGTCGTTGGAAAAGAACAAGGGGATACTGCATGGTTTAAAATCAAGAAAGGTGTGCGTCAGGGCTGTATCCTTTCACCATATATAATCAATCTGTATACTGAGCAAATAATCAGAGAAGCTCAACTATATGAAGAAGAACATGGCATGAGGATTGGAGGAAGACTCATTAACAACCTGTGATATGCAGATGACACAACCTTGCTTACTGAAAGTGAAGAAGACTTGAAGTACTTACTGGTGAACATCAAAGACTACAGCCTTCAATATGGATTACACTTCAATATAAAGAAAATAAAAATCCTCACAACTGGACCAATAAACAACATCATGATAAATGGAAATTGAAGTTGGCAAAGGATTTCATTTTACTTGGATCCACAATCAACACCCATGGAAGCAGAAGTCAGGAAATCAAAGGACACATTGTGTTGGACAAATCTGCTGCAGAAGACCTCTTTGAAAAGATGTTAAAGAGCAAAGATGTCATTTTGAGGACTAAGGTGCACCTGACTCAAGCCATGATATTTTCAATTGCCTTATGTGCATGTAAAAGCTGGACAATGAATAAGGAAAATCACAGATGAATTGATGTATTTGAATTGTGATGTTGATGAAGAATATTGAATGTACCACAGACTGCTAGAAGAACTAACCGGTCTGTCTTAGAGGAAGTACAGCTGGAATGTTCCTTAGAAGCAAGGATGATGATCAACCTTGTCTCTCCTACTTTGGACATGTTATCAGGAGAGACCAGTCCCTGGAGAAGGACATCATGGTTGGTAAAGTAGACAGTCAGAAAAAAAGAAGATCCTCAATGAGAAGGATTGACACAATGGCTGCAACAATGGGCTCAAGGATAGCAATAATTGTAAGGATGGCACAGGACTGGGCATTGTTTCATTTTGTTGTACATGGAGTCACTATGAGTCATAACCAACTCAATGGCACCTAACAACAACAGCCACAACACCATCACATTATTATAGTGAGTGTGGCCACTCTCACTTATCCTCTCAGATAGAGGAGAGCAGTAGAATGGATCTATTGGGAAAACCACAACATGTTCTTATGTTTTTACCCACATGTTTTCTGAGGTCCCTTGTGACATTACTGTTCCAGAAGTTTCCCCCATTTTAGAAAGGAGGAAACAGGCTCACAATGAAATGACTTTCACAGTTGCTCAGCTCATGAAGGCAGAATGGGAACTATCCCCTGGCTTTTGGATGCTGAGTTCGGTGTCTTCTGCATGGCCGAACACAGGCTTCTGAGCCTATTTTCATGTTCTTTTGAGTCAGCCAGAATGGAAGCCCTAGGCTGGGTCATGGGATGCACCAATGGGTGGGCAATGCAGGGTCTGGCTTCTTTGTGCTGCACTCACTGAAAGCACCTGCTGGACTTTCCCTCCAGAAGCAGACACAGTGCCCAGTGGGTGGACATGAGACTATGCAGAGACAAGGTGACTGCACTGTAGCATATCATCCCTTGTGTTGGAGAGGGGGAATCTCTGTAGAACTGCACTTACCAGGGAGAGTATCATTGTGATAGAGAGCAGCCCACCCAATTCAATGGTACATAATATACACACCTGCAGTGGACCTCACTGACCCATTTGCTCATCTGAAAATGGAGTCAATAATGCATAACTCCTAGGAATTTTTCTGGATATTAAATGAGATAGTGTATTTTAAGTGCCTGGCCCATGCTTGTTCCCAATTGGGCAACCTATCCCTCTAAGCACTCCCTCCAACCACACCCAGCACATGTTCAGCTTGTCTTCTGGGCCCTAGTTATTTTCTCACTGATGGAGGATTTTCTGCTGATGGAAGATTGATCACTGGGGTCACTTCGGCTGCCTGAGCTTAGGAGGAAGACATTGCACCTACAGCCCACACTGCGCTTTAGGCCTGTCCCTTTACTGGCAGAAGTGGAAGGGCGGGGAGATAAGCTGAGTGGACAGGGCAGCCAGCCGGCTCCTTCCTGTTGGCAGTGTTGCCTTCGGGTATTTTCAATTGTCACCCAAATCTGATGTCTTAGCTGGAACTCAAGAGGAGCATATTCTTCTTTCCAACAACTGTCTCCAAACGGGCAATGGTGCCAAGAAGCAGACAGGTGCCAGCTTCCTCCAGTGTTTTGGCCATGCTTTATAAATGGAAACAGCTGAGAATATCACTCCATGGCCCTGTATGCCCATCTCAAAGCTGGCTTGTGCTTCGTGGGGAGGACGAGTAGCACAAACATACCCTGACACTTCTATTGAATATTTTAGTTTGCAGAAATTTGAAATTAAATATACTTTCCACCTACGCTATGAGAAATCCATTTATAGAAACCAAATCAGATTGGCGATCTAAGAGCTGGTGCCCAGAAATGAAATATTTTAAAAATAAAATATATGGAGATTGAATTGCTGAAGCTGGGGCTTGTTCTGAGGCTTCCTGGGATGTGAGCTAGAGGGAAGCTTTATTGGACAGAGCTTCCTCTGGGGACCGATTCTGAAATACTCTTACGTCCTGGCAGTTTCAAAAGGGTGAAAAAAAAAAAAAAAAGTTCTTTGAAAGAACTTATTTAGCAGGCAGAGCCAATATTCTGTGTTTTCTCAAAGCCACCTTGTATTTCAGCTTCGGCGAATATGTGTGTCTCTTGTGGATCTTTATGGGAATTGCTTCAACACTCAGGAGAGGCTGGATGCAGCATTATAACCACCTAACCTCCACTCTCCTGGCCCCGCTATTCATCCTGAAGACTTAATTATTTTCTGAAAGATGATATATCCTGGCTCTGCCCATGAAACGTCGGCCTCAGATACCGAATTCCCCATTCTGCATACTCAGGAGAGAGAAGCTCAAACTCAACTCTGGCTTAAGATTCTGAAATGATCCCTGATTGAATTCTCCCAAAGAAACCTCTTCACAGCCCTTGGAAAATAATCAGGGACTGTTTCTTTTCTTCCTTCTTCCAATTAGGGCATCTTGCAACTTAATGTGTGGGAGAAGTGCAAATTGGCGCCCACTGGCAACTCTGAGGAAACTCAGCCATTTAGCTCAACAAGTTGACACTGCCCCCCTTCACATTCCTACCATCCTTCTGTTGTAGTTGCTATGGAGTTGGCTCTGACTCATGGCAATCTCATGTACAACAGAGTGAAAGGTTGCCCGGTCCTGTGTCTTCTTTGTGATCTTTGGTATGCTTGAACACATTATGATAGAGAGAGAGAGAGAGACAGACAGACAGACACACACACAGACAGACAGATAGATAGACAGCTGCCATTGATTCATCTCTGACTCATGGTGACCCCATGTACAACAGAACAAAACATTACCTTATGATCATTAGCACGTTCAAGTTCATCATCACAACTATCCTGTCATTCAATCTCACTGAGGATATCCCTAGCCCTTGCTGGCCATCTACTTTACCAAATGATATCCTCCTCTAGTGATTGATTCTCTTGATGACATGTCCAAAGTGGGCCATGACAGAATAAGACAATGTACTGTTGTTATTCATAGGGTCTTCATTGGCTACTTTCCCAGAATAGATCCTCAGACCTTTCTTCCTACCCTATCTTAATCTGGAAGCTCTGCTGAAACCTGTCCATCATTGGTGACCATGCTGGTGTTTTAAATACCAGTGGCATAACTCCCAGCATCACAGCACCATGCAAGCCACCACAGAATGACAAACGACAGAGGAATGGTGGCGCTTCCTTCTAGATGATGGCTAATTCAGAGCCAAGTGTTTTTCTGCTGCTTTGTTTTTACCTTTAGGAAATAGGCATGGAAATTCTGCAGAGGGTCTTCTCACCCCGTCACTTCTCCTATTTCACAACAGACTGACATCGGGACTGATCTCTTGGAGAGAAAATCCTCACTCATTCTCCTGGGGGTTCTGGAGGAACCACCCTAAGGAACACCAAGCACTTCTCATGGAGTCAAACTTCTGCTGGGTCATGTGGAGTTCTGAACCAAAGGCTAATTAATGTTCACGGTCATTTTTCTGCTGCATTCCATTTACCTACTGCTTCCCAGGCTGGGGAGGGTCTGGCCTGGAGAAGTTATGGGTCTGGTAAAGGATGGTAGCAAATTATCACCAACTCGGTAGCTTAAAACAACAGTTTTCACAATTCTGAAGGTCAGAAGTCCCACATCAAGGTGTCAGCACAACAGCTGAAGTCTCTGAGGAGGATCCTCCCTTTCTTCCAGTGGCTCTTGCGTTTCTTGGTTTGTGGCGGCATCACTCCAATCACTGCCTCCATTGTAACGTGGCCTTCTTCCCTGTGTCTGTGTGTCCTTTTCTCTCTCTTACGAGGACACTTTCATTGGATTTAGGTCCACCCTAATCCAGAATGATTGCCTCTTGATTCTTACCTTAATTACATGTGCAAAGACCCTATTGCTAAATCAGATCACATTCTGAGATTAGTTTGTGTCAGTTTCCTGTTGTTGTTGTTGTTGTTATGTGCCGTTGAGTTGGACCCGACTCATAGCGACCCCTCCTTGGGTTTCTGAGGCAGTATCACTACGGAAGTAGATTTTCCTAGGTCTGTCATTACAAATTACAGGATAGTCCTGAACCTATGATGGGGTTCCATTCCAATGACTCCGCTATAAGCCAGTTCTGATGTAATAATACCTCATAATTTTTCTTTTATTTTCATTATCAAAGGAGCTCTGGTGGTGTAGTGGTTAAGGCCTTTGGCTGCTAATCAAAAGTTTGGCGGTTCAAACCTACCAGCCACGCCATGGAAGAAAGATGGAGCAGTCTGCTTCTGTAAAGATTTATAGCCTTGGAAATCCAGTGGGGGTTGCTATGAGTTGGAATCGACTTGATGGCAGTGAACTTTTTTTTTTAATTTTATTTTTTATCAGTATCTTTATAAATCCAGTCTTCATTTGTCTTTGGGGGTTAACATGAGAATGATAATATCAACAAATTACACGCTGAAACATTGTATGTAGTACATATTTTTAATGATGTTGTTGTTGTTAGGTGCTGTTGAGTTGGCTCTGACCCATAGCAACCCCATGTTCAACAGAATGAAACACTGCCTGGTCCTATACCATCTTCATGATGCTTACTATGCTTGCACCCATCGTTGCAACCATTGGGTCAATACATCTCACTGAGGGTCCTCCCCTTCTTCACGACCCTCTACTTTACCAAGCGTGACATTCTTCTCCAGGAATTGCTCCTTTCTGACAATGTGACCAAAGTAGATGAGACAAAGTCTGGCCATTCTTGCTTCAAAGGAGCATTCTAGCTGTGCTTCTTCCAGGACAGATTTGTTCCTCCTTCTGGCAGTCCGTGGTATTTTCAGTACTCTTTACCAATACCATGATTACTAACAATAAGGTGTACCAAAACAAAAAACAGATGGTCAGTAAGTGCGTTCCATGTAACTTGAATACACCGTAAGTCGGGGTGATTTTAAACAATAGAAATGTTTTGTCTCAGAGTTCTGGAGGCTGAGCACCTGAGATCAGGACGTCTTGATTCCAGGGCTGTGAAATGGTTCATTCCGGTGTGACCTCCTGCTGAGAATTTGACCCCCACTCCTCCAGATATACTACATTTTGACAAGATCCTGCAGTTCTGATTCAGTATATCTTGGGTGGAAATGCAGTTCTTAGCAGGGAATCAAATCAGAATGAACCAGTTCAAAGCCTTGGTTGATTCTTTCTGAGGCTTTGAAGGAGGATCTGTTCCCTGCCCCTGTCCTGGCTTCAGGTAGCTCCAGGCATTTTGTGGTTTGCAGCTGCAGCATCCCATAACACGTGATCTCCTTCCTCTGCCTGTATCTCTTTTTCTCTTTCAGGAAAACTCCACTCTGATGGGATTAGAACCCACCACACTCTGGTGTGACCTCATGTTAACTGAGGTTGTTGCTGGGTGCCATCAAGTTGATTCTGACTTAGTGACCCCACGTGACAGAGTAGAACTGCCCCACGGGGTTTTCTTGGCTGTAATCTTTACGGCAGGAAACTGCCAGATGTTTGTCCCAGGAGGTCACTGGGTGTGTTTGGACCACCAACGTGTTGGTTAGTAGCCAAGCACTTAACCATCGTACCACCAATGCTCCTTACTTAACTGATAGCATCTTTAGAAACTCTATTTCCCAACGGCTACCAGTGGTTAGGACTTCATCCTATCTTTTTGTGGGGACACATTTCAACCCATAACTGAGGAGATGGAGTGTGGGGGGCTCTATCAACCCCCTGAAGTTTGCCCCAGGATGGAAGGTCCCCATCACGGAAGCTATGTTGAGGCCCACTGCAAAGGGATAACATGGACTGGCAGGTGATGACTGAGCAACACATCCCTGCACCTGGAGGCCGTTATGGGGCTGGCGTTTCTCCAGTGCTCAGCATGAGCAAAGCCCATTTGGTCGCTTGTCAGCCAAGACAGGAGAGTTGTGATGAACCAGTTGGTGGAGACCACAGGGTGCTGTGGTTGGAGGCCCAGGCTGTTTGTGATCTGTGTGCATGTGCTCCTTGTTTGTATGTTTGTTTGTTTTTTCATTTGCTTCCTGGCCATTCACTGGGAGATTAATTTCTCCCCATAGCTTTTCTTAATTTGGGGGTCTGGTTCCATCTTTTACAAGTGAAATTCTCCAGGTTTCAGTAAGATTGAAAAGAGGGTGGTGAAAATAGGTGCACCCCACTAAGGGCTCTCTAGGGGAGAGTTTAGACATGAATTACTCTAGACTAATGCTTCTGGTTATTGGGGTCTCCCTTGGGACTGAGGACAAGAAACATCTCATTAGCGTCTTATCATGTTGTTGCCCCAGCTGGAGGCCTGGGTCCTGAGCTTGGATGTGTCCCTCGCTTTCCTCTGAAGAATCACAAGCATCTCAGGGGGCCTCTCTGGGGCCCTGCAGGAGTTTCTGGGTAATGAACACTTGGCTTTTGTAATCCTTGTGCTCCATCCTCATCCTTCAATCCTCACCCTTCCCACCTGTTAAAGCTTGGAAGGATAATTGGCAGGCATTTTCCCAGGGGAATCGCAACGGCGTCCTGAGTGGAGTAATTCAGGCACGTCAAGTGTCTGAGAGTCTGCACTGATGCTGTCAGTTAATCCAGGCGCCCACAGGAGGGGGCTCCAAGCATGGTTACCCAGAGCCAGCTCCTGCTAGGAGCACAGATGACTGGGGTGTCAAGGGCCAGGAGGACAGAGTAGATGAAGAGAAGGCCCCATGAGAGTGGGGCTGCTCTGCTCTGCCAGGGTTGGCTCCATGCCCTGATCATCACCTGATTATCACATACTGAGAGTTAGCATTTGGGGGCAATGGAGAGTTCTCCCAAGAGTAGGCAAGAAGGGATATTCAGTAGCTCTTTGAATGTTAAATGTGGAAGCGCAGAGCTCTGAGGTCACCATTACAGTCAGTAGCTCTTGGCTCCAAGCTCTAGTGGCATAGTGGGTAAGATATCTGGCTGCTAACCAGGTCAGCAGTACAAATCCACCAGCTGCTCTGGGGGAGGAAGATGAGGCAATCTACTTCTGTAAAGATTTACAGCTTTGGAACCCAGTGAGGGTCACTATGAGTTGGAATAGACTCAATAGCAGTGGATTTGGTTTTGGGTTTTGGATCTCTGCCCCAGGACTTGACTACACCTGGTGGAAATGCTCCACAGAAAGAGGGAGGATCTCAGACAACAGTGTTGAGGACAGGCATCCTTGGCCAGCCAACTGCATGGGATGATTCTGAAGTGAGAGGCCCCTTTCCTCAACCATGCAGACACAGCTGCCTGGTCATGCCTGCCACAAATCTTAAACCTACAAGCCTTTCCACCTACAGCTCTGCCTCCCCTTCCACTTCCCAGAGAGAATGTTCTAAATCATATAACTTTCTTGTCTCTGGAATAGTAATTTCTTGTTGAATATTAGTGAATGAGTATTTTTACTTTATCCTTATGCCTGTGAACTAGATTTAAGGGAACACTGTCACTCATTGTGGCCATCACATAGCCTTTCAGTCTGCGGACAGGGCCAGGTTAAGGTACATGAGGGCCTTGAACTCTGGTAATCTGTGATGCCCCTCCTCTGCTTACTCATGAATATAAATGGAATATATGAATTATACATATGCATGTATAGATGTGTGAGGTAAGCATTCTGCTGCTAACCAAAGGTCAGCAGTTTGAACCTACCAGCTGCTCCGTGGGAGAAAGATGAGACAATTTGCTTCCATAAAGATTTACAGCCTTGGAAACACTATGGGGGTCCCTAGGAGTCAGAAATGACTCGATGGCAGTGAGTCAGTGTATCTTAGCTATCCATGATGTAACTTCTTTTTAAATGTGACTATAATATTAGCGATTAAACACAAAAGTGGTGTATGCCACTTTAGCAGAATGAGATGAATTGGATTATAAAATTTTTAGTGGTGCAGGGTACCAAGATTTTTACTATATACATTTTCTACAAAAAGAATATTCCACATATTCTACAACAAAGAAAATAAGTCAGTGAACTTAGATTTCTCAACAAGCAATGTCAAATTCTATTGATCTCCCATGATGAAAAATTGACTTTCACCAATTTTGCTTTAAATGGATCATCATCAGTTATGATGCTTGCTTCATAATAAATGCTATAACTATAAATATACAAATGAAAAGATCTCATAAAAGAAAATTTAATGATCAGAAAACAAGTTATTACAACAAATCACTATGTTTTACTTTTAGATAGAGCTAGACCCTACAGCCCACCTCTACCTCTCGTTTATTAGAAAGAAATAACGTACTCCTAGGAGACTCACTGAGATAAGGTCCCTCCTACATGAGAAATTCCATAGGAGACAAATGTCAATTAAGGTGTTGAAGTGGTAGGGGCTCATAGCTTAAACAACCTTGCATGTGGTTTCCCTGGTGACCCTGCATGAACTTTATTTTTAGTTAGCACATTCTTAGGCACTGGAGCTGGTATCAGTTTCTTTTAGTGTCCTGCCAATTCCCATCCATTGCAGCACTTGCTTTTCTTTGTCTTCTGTCTGCTTGGCATCTATGGATCTTTGCTTTGGACAACTGATGCCCCTGTTTTGTTGATGCCGTAAGCATGTGCCTCCTTCTGCTTATTGGGTAATCCATCCCTGCCTGCAGATGAAGCCAGCCCTGCACAGGGAGATGTGCTGGGTAGTGAGTCTCCCCGTACCCTTCCACAAATGGATTCCAAGGCCAAGGGTCTTTATCATATGTGTGTCCCTATTTTAGATTGAATTGTGTCACCCAAAAAGATATGTTGAAGTTCTTTGAGGATGTTAGCAGTTAAGTTAACATAGGTTATACCAGTAAGTGTACTGGTAGGGTATGCAGCGTGAGTCCTAATCCTATATGATTGGTGTCCTTGTAAAAGAAAAGACACAGAGAATGGGAGACAGAGAAAAAATATCATTGGAGGCTTCAGCTCCCAGTCAAGGAACACCTGGAACTATCAGAAGCCAGGAGGAAGGCATGGGAAAGATTCTCCCTTGGAGCTTTTGGAAGAAACCAACATGGCCAACACCCTGATTTGAGGCTTCTGGCTCCCAGAACTGTGAGACAGTACATTTCTATTCTTATAAGCCACCCATTTGTGATATTTTGTTATAGAAGTTCCAGGACACTAATACGGTCCCCAGTTCGCCAAGGTCCTATTCCATTGCCCCTACAACTCCTCTCTGCACTTAATGTGGTCTTCAAGATTATTCTGGTGTCCACTTTCTTCTCCTCACACTCCAGCAACCTCCAGAAGGGAATGCCTTGCCCCCTCATTCCTGCTCAGCCAATCATCAGTAGTGATTTGAGCCATTGTCTCCATTTCAAATTCCGCACCATCTGTGGTGATGCACACTTTTCTGCTCCAGTTTTCTGACCTACAAAACAGGGATCATAATGGCACCTGAAGGTGTCTGGTGGCACAATGGTTGAGCATTCAGATGCCAACCAAAAGGTTAGCAGTTCAAACCTACCCAGTGGCTCCTTAGGAGAAAGACCTGGTGATATGCTTCCATAAAGATTACAGGCAAGAAAACCCTATGAGAAAGTTCTACTCTGTCACATGGTATAACAAAGTCATGAGTCAGAACCCACTCTACAACACCCAACAACAGCAACAAGGGCACCTGCCACACAGGGGCTTGGAGGTGTAAATGGGGTAGTACATGTACAGTGCCTGGCCCATGGCCACTGCTTAGGTCCTCACCAGACATTTATTTTCATTAAGGCGCTGATTTCAGCCCTGTCTCTTGCATCTCCATCTGCAATCTTCCTAGGGTTGAGAACAACCCCACTCCTACTCATTTTCATGAATTGACCTTTTTTTCTTCAATTGGATTATAACTCCTTGAGTTTTATATTTCTTTTTGGTATGGACAGTGGCACTTAGCAGAGCTCTAGTATATAGCAAGGATTCAGGGATACATGCTGGCTAGTTGGCTGGTTGATGATATTGTGAGTTGGGGAGTATGGATTAAGGAATATATTCCAAATTACTTCCAGGTGTTCATCATTTCACTATTGCATGGACACATGGGAAAATTGCTCATTCTATGATATTTGTTCATCTATTCAGCAAATATTTGAGTGTTGCCATGGTATTGTTATAGTTCCTGGGGATTCAGGATGAACAAGACAGATAATATCCATACCCTCATGTAGCCTGGAGGACATAATGCTTGGCAAAGTAGAGCGTCAATGAAATAGAGGAAGATCCTCAATGAGATAGATTGACACAGTGAGCACAACAATGAGTTCAAAAACAGCAATGAATTGCGAGGATGATACAAGACCAAGCAATGTTTTGTTCTGGTATACATAAGGTCACTGAGTTGGAAGTGACTCAATGGCACCTAACAACAAGAATAACACGTAGCCTACTTGGCAGGAGACTGACAAGGAACAAATACAATGTCCAGGGTGATAAGTGCCACAACAAAGAAAGTGAAGCAGATGTAGAAGTAATCTATTTCTTTGTAACAAATTACATCAAAACTTAATGGATTGAAGGAACACACATTTATGATCTCACTGTTTCTTTGGGTTGGTAACCCACGCATGGCTTAGCTGGGAACCCCAGCTCCAAGTCTATCACAAGCTGTAGTGAAGGTGTCAGCCAGAGCCATGGTCATCTCAGGCTCAACTGAAGCAACATCAGCTTCCAAGCTTATTCACATGATTTTTGAGATGATTCAGTTCTTCATGGGTCATTGAACTGAAGCCCTCAGTTCCTTGCTAGCTATTAGCTAGATGGCACCCTCAGTTCCTTGCTACATGGGCCTCTCTCTAGAACAAGACAGCTTGCCTCATCAGAGCAAGCAAATTAGAAGGACTGGAGAAAGTAAAAGTATGATGCGACCCCTAAGTCACAGTCTTTTATAACAGTCTTACGAGATAGGTACTATTAGGAACTCCACTTTATAGATGGAAACTGAGGCACAGAGAGATTAAATAATTTCCCTAAGATTATGGTTAAGGGCTCAGCTGTTAACCCAAAGTTTGGCAGTTCATACCCACCCAGCAGCTCTGCAGAAGAAAGACCTGGCAATCAGCTCCCTTAAAGGTTACAGCCATGAAACTCTATGGGGCAGTTCTACTCTGTCACATGGGGTTTCTGTGAGTCAGAATTGGCTCAGTGGCACCCAACAATGATATGCGACTAGTGAATGGCAGGGCCAGGATTTGATGATAAGCTGCTTGGCTTCAGCATCTGTACAGCTAAGTACCATGCTATATGATGTCTCTGCCTTTTAGCCTCATACATTGTCTGTTGTAGTTATCCAGGCAAGAGAAGATCGTGGCTCTGGTTGCTTTAGTAGCAGTGTTGGCAGTGAGAAGGGAGACTTGGGATGCATTTTGATGTTATTGTTGATAACTTGAATGTGAGAATAAGGGGAAAGAAAGGCTTTACAGATAATTCCTGGGTTTGAAACCTAAGAAACTGGTGAATGGTAGTGACTTTATTTGAGATAGAGAATTATAGGAGAGGAGCAGGTTTGAGGGAGAAGGGTAAAAGCTATATTTTTGCCACATTAAGTGTGAGATACCTGTTAGATGTCCATGTGTGGCTATTGAATAGGCTATTGAACATTCAAGTCCAGAGCACAGGGAAACAGTCAGGACCAGAGATACATACTTTTGAAGTCATCAGCCATGGCAGATCACCTATAGAGAGAGTACAGAGGGAAAACAAGTGCAAAGGGCCGAGGCCCTTTTAACAAACTGGAAGATGAGAGAGCCAGCAAAGGAAATGGAGACAAAGAGACCACAAGGCAGAAGGAAAACCTGGAACATGCATTGTCCTGGAAGCCAGAAGAAGAGAGACTTTCCAGAAGGAGAAGTGGTTAGCTGTGTCAAATGTCTGCTGAGAGGATGACTAAGAAGAGAGAAGATCAAATGTTAAATGGAAAAAGAAAGTTGCAAAACTGTATATTCAGAAAGATCCTAATTTTGTAAAACAAACAAACAAAAATGTCTGGTGTATGTTCCATCTCAAACTAATTTTAGTGTATTGTATGAGGTAGGCTTATTCCCCCTCCCTGCCCAATATGGCTATCCAGTTTTGCCAGTATCATATGTGAAAAAGAATTTTCCCCATTGAATTACCTTGACATATTTGTTGAAAGTCAATTAATTATTCACATGCAGGTCTATTTCTGAATTCTCTGTTCTGTTTCACTGATCTAGATGTCTGTTCTTTCACCAATACCATACTGTCTTGATATCTGTGGCATTATAGTAAGTCTTAAAATCAGATAATGTAGCCATCCAACTTTTTCTTTTTCAAAATTGTTTTGGCTATTGTAGATCTTTTATATTTATGTATATATTTTCAAATAAACTGTCCATTTATAACCCCCCCTTTTTTTTTAAAAAAAAAAAAAGCCCTTTTTAATTTTGATTGTGTTAAAGATGTAGATCAATTTCAGTCCATGAACATGGTATATCTCTAATCTAGCTATTATGGAAGATATGTTTTAGGGACTCTGGATTGCATTATTTTCCATAAATGATATTGAGTTTTGTTTTGGCAGGTAGTTAAATTGCTTATGGATCCTCTTGATCTGGTCAGGCTTAGTGTTGCCTGTACGCTTAGGCTATGACCCTTTCTCTAGGGCATGATCCTTGCTCCAAACGCCTAATCTTTCTGGGATTTTAAATGAATGTTCCAGATGCTCAGCAAAAGTTCTCCAGTTGGTTGGGCCAGAATTTAAAGGTCCCCAGCCCTGCGTGAACTTCACTCTCTCCATCTACTTTTCAGCCCCATAGCAACTGCAGAGTCTTGCCCTCCTTATGGGCAGGGAGTCAAATCGACTCAATGGCAGTGAGTTTGGTTTGGTTTTACCCTCATTCAAGAACCTGCAAGAAACTTCCTATCAGACTTTTGGGACCTTTCTTCTGCACAATTCCTTCTTTCCAGAAACCTGCCTGTAGGTTCTAGCTGCTTCAGCCACCTCACTTTTGTCTTCTCTGGTCAATAAGACTGCCAAACTGGGGCCCCATCCCCACACTATGGACCAGAAAGCAGATTCAAACATGGGTCTCCCTTCATGTGTTTTCTGTCTCACAGGACCACAGTCCTAAACTGCCTCTTGTCTAATGCCTGAAAACAGCAGGCTCAGATATCTTTGTCTGGTTTTATAGTTGTTTACAATAGGAGGACAAGTCCAATACTAGTACTATGTCATGGCTGGAAGCCAAGTCCCTTTGATTTAATTTTCACACTTTCTTCCCACTTCTTGTGCCAGATCATCACCCTTATCAGTGACAGCTTTGTACATATGTGAAGTGTGATACAGTTCAGTTCTTTGAGTTGAAATAAAGTCAGGTCAGATCATTTGTAATCTGGAACGAGCAAAGACCATCATAAAGACTTTTCAGTTGCATTTTTAGGTTGGTATTGGGGTGAAGGGGACTCCAGAGCTGAGCACTAGGATAGACTTCCTGAGGGAATTGCAGGCCAGGAACATCCAGAGGAAACATGTAGATAGGCAAACATACCTGTGTCAGCAGATTCCCCTTCTCCAGTGAGGCATGGTCTTCTCAGGATGTTCATGAGTAGGATAGTTCCCATCTTTATGTCACATACACTTTTCTGCTCTAAAAAAGCCACTGGCAGATCCTGCCCAGCCCCTCTTGAGGTCCCCAAGAGTGTCTTTTCTGCTCTGAGGGACAGTGATTGCCTTCTCTCTAAATGGGTAGTGAAATGAATCATGCATGTAACCCTCTTCCTAGGAGGCTGTTCACACAGGTACCTTTCCCCATCTGCAGACCTGGAAATCTCACTTGCTGTGGTGGAAATTCTAGTTTTGTTTTCAAATGGCTCTGTGTCACCAAAGTCTATTAGAATTCCATCACTTCTGTCTAGAGAAATCATGTATTTATTTATTTATGAATACATTCTCTAATAGCTACCTTGTTGTTGCAGTTGGTAGTTGCCGAGTTGGCTCCAAGTCATGGCAACCCCATGTACAACAGAATAAAAACATTGCCTGGCCCAGTGCCATCTTCATAATCATTGATACTCTCGAGTCCATTGTTGCAGCTACTGTGTACTTTGAATGCCTTCCAATATAGGGAGCTCATCTTCCAGCACCATTTTGGACAGTATTCTGTTCAGTTCTATAGGTTTTCACTAGCTGGTTTTTGGAAGGAGGTTGCCAGGCCCTTCTTCCTACTGTAAATTTGAAAGCTCACTGAAACCTGTCTATTATGGGTGATCCTGCTGATATTTGACTTACTGGTGGCACAGCAGCGCAGCAACATGTAAGCCACCACAGTATAACAAACTGACAAACAGGTGGTGGAATAGATTATTTACTAACTTGCTTACCTAGCAAACTTTTATTAAGCACTTCAGACAGGCTGGATTTTGACATCTCCAGATTTCCTACCCAGAGTTCTGAAATGCACGCAAGAACCATTTCAGAGAGATGGGTGATGTTGTCAGTGTTCTGTTCATGTTCACGACAAGGCAGCCCAGAGTTAGCATTTGGCCCAGTCTTCTACCCTGCCCACAAGGCTCCAGGTTCCTGGACTCACAGAGGGCTTATTCCTTCTAGAACAAGGAGCTAAGGTGGTCACTTGCTTTAACTGAAGAAGTGATATAATGGAGTCCCACATCCTGAGACTGTATCCTGCCTCTCCAATGACTTGTCCTTCCCCTCTCTGAGCCTGGTTCTTCACCCTCAAAATCTCTGCAGATCTTGTGATTTGAGATACGAGCTGGAGGTGACAGGCCCAGATTCTTGTCTAGAATTTCCTGGTTATCCCTGAAGAAAATGTCACTTCTTGGTAGTAAAACAGTATATGAAACAATAATTTGATTTCTTTATATGAAAGGCACTTTGTAAATCTAAAAATCATCTTAGAGACTGAGAAATAGCTTGGCCTTTGAGCCTACAGACAGCATTGTCAGCAGAATCTCCCCTTTAAAGCAGTCCTGGGTCTTCCTCCATATGAACTGTGGATAAGGAGGGAAGGGGCCTAGGCCACCCGAGGAATCTGTGTTTCCACCGGAATTCTCCCACTTGTTCAGAGTCTGGGCAATTTGCCTCTTGCCTCTGCATGATGCAGGCTCAGAGAGCTTCCAGCCTCACCCTGAGCCAGAGATTCTTCTGAGTCAGAAACTGGCCATTGTGTCTTAGTTTCCTAGAACCTTCACATAGAGCCTTCCAGCTCTGTCTCCTCCTTGGTCACCCTCAGCCCACACCACACCAACCCCACACACATAGACATGTGCCCAGATCAACGGCAAGGAAGTATAACCTCAATCCCAGACTAGGCCAGGATTTCAGGCCCCTCTTATTCGTTTGGTCCGAAATATGTGTTGACTTCCAATCAGGGGCAGCTTCCTGTTTAATGGAACCTGAAGCTGATACAATTTGAGGGCCCTATATAAATGTATTTGTTAGATGCTGTTGAGTCAGCCCCTGACTCATGGCTACTCCATATACCAAGGAAGAAAACGCTGCCCAGTCCTGAGCCATCCCCATTGTCAGTTGTGGATTGGACCATTATGATCCAGAGGGTTTTCACTTTTCTTAAGTATATCTCCAGCCCTTTCTTCCTAATCCACCTTCATCTGGAAGCTTTGCTGGAACCTGTTCAGCACCATAGCAACACACACACCTCCACTGGCAGACAGTGGTGGCTGCACATGAGGTGCATTGGTTGGAAATCATACCCAAGACTGCTGCATGGAAGTCAAGAATTCCACCAGTGACTCACCACTGTGCTCCTAAATAAACCAGTTACCCTCGAGTTGATTCCGACTCATGGAGACCCTGTGTGTATCAGAGTAGAACTGTGTTCCATAGAGTTTTCAGTTGCTGAGTTTTGAAAATCAGGACACACAGCTGATTTCCCAATGGTCAGGTCTTTTTTCCAAAGCACTTCTGGGCAGAACCAGACCTCCAGCCTTTAGGTTAGTGTTGTTGTTGTTTGCCGTCGAGTCAGCCCCAACTCATAGCGACACCTCCTTGGGTTTCTGAGGCAGTATCACTACGGAAGTAGATTGCCCCATCTTCCTTCCAAGGAGTGGCTGGTGGATTTGAACCGCCAGCCTTCTGGTTAGCAGTCAAGTGCTGTAGCCACTATGCTACCAGAGCTCCCTTAGGTTAGTAGCTGAGCATATTAACCATTTGCATCACCTAGGGACTCTCAATAAGACTAAAGAATACAAACTTATGAGTATAAAATTAGACCTAAAGACTTGGAAGAGGCCACAGGAGGGACCCTAAAGGGTTAAACGCTATTAGCTTTACAATTAGTCTAACTATGGTTCTGATTCATTTAAGATCAGGAATAACTACTCCTTGCACCTTCAATAAATTATAATTGATAATAAAGGAAAGAAATGGCTGTGTATTCATTTTAGAATCAAGCAGGTTTAGATTTGAGATTATTCTTTTGCAAGACTGTTTCCTTCATGTTCAAGCAACAGACAGAATGTCTGATGAGTCCCAGATGCCCATCTGAAAACAGCTGTGTTACAGGTACTCGGAACACATTCTTTTCCTGTGTGCAAGGCTGCTTCTGGCCCTCCAGCACCTCCCTCCAACCTGGCACAGGACTCAACTCCTGCTCCTTTTCCTCCTCTTCTCCTCCTCTTGCCCCTTCCCATATGGTAGAAGTATGGGCTCAGTTCATGCAGCCCAGCTCAACAAACACTGCCACACTTAATACGTCACACCTAACATCAACATTTTTAATGATAGTAGTCATTTAGAGAAATCGCATTGAAATGGATTGAACTAGAAAATTGAAAGGTGGAGAGTAATTGGAGGGCAACAAGAGGGAGTGAATGCAAGTTTTGCTGTCAGCATGCAGCGTTTGCAAACCCTTCTTGCTCGGAAGTGATTCCAGTGCAACTTTATTTGAATAGTCTGCGTTGCACTCAAAGTAAATATTAATTCCATTATGCCATAAACTTTTATTTATCATGACAGCAAGTCATAAAGTTCTCTTACTAGAATATAGCTTCTAAATTGCGTATCATAGATGAGATACAGCACCCACATTGGATTCTAGCAGCAATTACCCACCATCCTTTATGCAAGTGAGGATTAAATGCACTTTCCAAATATGAGTTGCAGTCTGAGCTTATGCAGAAAAGCTTCCGTAGCTATTGTTGGCAAGCCCAGAAATATGAGGCAAAGGTGACCGAGGAGTCACATGAGCTGAGGCCAGACACAAGGTCAAAGTGCACCCCGTCGCCCGGCAGTAATTCATTTGAAGTGTTCTTTGCATATTATGGGTCTGACTTTTTAAATTACGTAAATTGCTCATTAGAAGTGTCTTGTAATTGCCTTACTCTGCAGTATTGCAAGAAGTGTAGGTTTTAATTATTCTTTTTTGATTTGTAGGACAGTTTGACTTGTTCAGGGTGATCATTTAAAAATATAGACCTGCTTTTAATTGTTGTACTAAGTTAACATAGATGACTATGTTTATTAAATACCTTGATTTTGTGTTTGGGGAATACAAAACCAAAACCAAAACCCACTGCCATTGAGTTGATTCTGACTCGTAGTGACCCTATAGGACAGAGCAGAACTGCCCCAGGGGTTTCAAAGTCTATAAATCTTTACAGAAGCAGACTGCCCCATCTTTCTTCTGTGGGGTGGCTGGTGGGTTTGAACCTCCAACTAAAGCAGCCAAATGCTTTAACCACTATACCACCAGAGCCCCTTGGGGAGTACAAAGGGAGTCTTTTTGTTTCCCAGCCCTAGTTGGTAACTGTCTCAGTTTCCTGGTGCTGCTATAACACAAACCTCACAAGTGGGTGACTTTAAAAACCAGACATTTATTTTCTTACAGTTCTGGAGGTTAAAAGTCCAAATCAGCATCTTACCTGTATTGATTCCTTTCTTGTGGTTAACCTAGTTTTTCCTTAATTCCTTCTTTTGTAGATGCTTATGTGGCATCTGTCTTGCCCTGTGTCACTGTGTCTGTTCTTGTCTTTTTATCGCTCAGAAGTGATTAGGTTTAGAACCTACTGTATTCATGTATGATCTAATTAACACATCAAAGAAAACCCTATTTCCAAGCAGGATTATATCCACAGGTATAGGGGTTAGGATTCCAACACATACATATAATTAACAAAAAAAAAACAAAAACAAACAAACTTAGAGATTGTGCTTCGAGTGCAAGTTTACAGACCAAAATTTCTTTAACATTTAGTAGTTCCTGTACATTTGATATTATGCCCTGATTACCATCCCAGACCATAATAAACTCTCCTCCCCTCCTGTCCCTGTGACTACCTCTCCCTGTGCCCTTCTTAACTATGCACTCCTGTCTGTCCAGCTTTCCCTCTATGTGAATGCTGCCCCTCTGGTCCCCCATGGCTGATTGCTCTAAGGGGTGTATCTCCCTACAGTAGGTGGATGCATCGCCCTGGAGTAGGTGTTCTGCATGTAGGTCTTTCTACTGTTGGACTAAGAGCCAATCCATGGGAGTGAGTCCACTTCTAGGCCCAAAGGGTAACCCGGGGCCATAGTCTTAGGGGATCCACCAGACTCTATCCAACTAGTAATTCTGGTCATTTTTGTCCAACACATATTTTGAGGTGATATAATTTAATCTATAACAGTAACTGTGGAAAGTTTGCCACACAAGCTTGGGAAGAATCCCTTTGAGTCTGCAGAGACAGCACTTTGGGCCCTGCCTGCTTCTGGGGGTAACATGTGGAGCCCCCATTTTGTCCACTAAAAATTTAACAACATCTGCATAGAAATCCACTCACTTTTATCCCATAGTATGGACCAGACAGAAAAAGCCAAAGCACTCTCATCATCTTTGGAAGGTGAAGGGATGGTCCATCCTGGAGAGGGGACCAAGGGGATCCTGAGATGTCTGTTGCACAGGTGCCATTCCCTCTGGTCCCCTTTATGAGGGCAGCTGGCAACCACTGCTGCCCAGCAAGCAGCTCTTCCTCAGCACAGAGGCCTGCACCTTCACCACCCCACCTGCAGCAAACCTTTCTGAGCTCCCTCAAGTGCAACAGGCTCCTGGGCCTCTGGCTAGGCCAAATGCATTCCAGTCAGGGCTTCAAACTGGTTCATTCCGGTCCACTCCCCTGCTGAGAATTTGCATTCCCACCCCTGGAAGAATCACCTTGGGATCTTGTTAAAATGTAGATTCTGATTCAGTATATCTAAGGTGGAAATGCAAATTCTCAGGAGGGCATCAAGCCAGAACGAACCTGTTTGAAGCCCCAATACCAGCACACAGAATTGATGAGTTGCGAGACTAGCCACGGCTTTGGGGATAAACTTATAGGACCTACATTGGCTCATTTGTAGCCACCAATGAATAAAAACTCAATTAGGACTCTGGCTCTTGAGAGGCAGATATTTTAGGACTCACTTTTGGAAAGGCAGGGAATTTTATTTTATTTTTTTTTCCCTGCAAGATAAAATTATGCAATACAGCAATAGCATCTCCTGCTTTCTCTTGAGGGTCTCTTGCTGTAATCATTCTCCATCAGAGGTGTTTCTCTTTGAAGCCAGGCTGGCAGTGGGCTGGTGTGCCTCTGGCCTATTGAGGGATGCTCTTCACCCCCTCCTGCACCTGGCCTCACGTCTCCATGAAGCAGCTCACCTCGTACCAACAATGGAGGTGATGGCTTTGGTGGGTCTAGGAGCCGTTTCGTCATAAAGCCTATAGCCCATTTTGCCTCTTTGCCTCACCTGTTTTATGCACGTGGCATTCTGTTCCGGAACAGATTTCTGTGACTTGAAAAATACAGTAAATATGGGCTGCCATAGAAGCTGTCTTTAACCAACCACTAGTTGTGCCTTTATAAATTTTTACACTCCGCTAAATTATAAATATGCAATGCGGAGAGTAATGAAATATGCACCTATAATATCTGCAGTTATAAGATTTGTAATTCTACGTGCACATCCTATAAATTAGGAGGAATTGGGGAACTTCATGTGGTTCCTAGTTAGAGCCCAGGTCTTGCTAGTCACCCTGAGAGTGACTCATGAAGGCTCTTTTATCTTGAGTGGGACCCCTTGGGGAGAATACCTCTCAGGTGCTGGGCTTCCCTGATTGGTGCCTTTTTATTTGTTTGTTTGTTCTTATATTTTTAATAAACATGGTTTGAATAGCATCCACCATGTTCCAGATGTGCTGAGCTGGAAATCCAGAGCTGAATTAGTCTTCAGAGCAACATATCATCTCTGTAGGGAAATGGACAAATTACTAAGCAATGGCAGTGTGTGTGATGAAGGTCAAGGGAAGGGTACTCAGGGTACTGTGGAAAGTTAGTATGATCTTGAGCTAATTCAGTACTTCTCTGTGTCTGAGTTTCCTCATCTATAGGTGGGACATCTTGCTTGACAAAACAGAGGGTCAGCAAGAAAAAGAGGAGAA
Source organism: Orycteropus afer afer (assembly GCF_000298275.1). Taxonomy (NCBI): domain Eukaryota; kingdom Metazoa; phylum Chordata; class Mammalia; order Tubulidentata; family Orycteropodidae; genus Orycteropus; species Orycteropus afer. The sequence goes on from NW_006921681.1 coordinate 2,624,826, forward strand.
GCCTCAACAAGATGGACTGTCACGGTGACTACAACAATGGCCTTGAACATAGCAATGATGTGAAGCTGGTGCAGGACCAGGCAGTGTTTTGTTCTGTTGTGTAGAGGGTTGCTATGCGTCAAAACCAACTCCCATCACTTAACAACAATAACAAGTGAGGGCAGTACCACTGCCTCCCTCTTGGTGCTGTTGGGAGCACTATGAGTTACTGCTTGTAGAGCATTTGGAGCAGTGCCTGGCACAAATTAACACTCAGTCAATGTTAACTATTAGAACCATCATCATTATTATTATTAATTGATTTCTTCCTGTCTTCTGCCTAAAATTAATGGTTGAGATCGTGGTTAAAGCGTTCTTTTCCTTGTTAAAAGCATGGCCTTCAGGACTGCAAGGTTTGAATTAAAGAGACATTGTGTTATCTCCAAAACGGAAATATCTTAATGGCCTTACTTTTATATTAAACATAATCTATTATAAAATGAAGACAATATAAAAAATGTATAAACTAAAAAAAAAAAAAAAATCCACTGCCATTGAGTCTGACTCATAGTGACCCCCATTGGGTTTCTGAGACTATAGATCTTTACAGAAGTTTTTAAAAAATGTGTAGAAAGTAAAATAATAATAAAAACCAAACCCACCACCATCGAGTCGATTCCAACTCAGCGACACTATAGGGCAGAATAGAATTGCCCTGTAGGCTTTCCAAGGCTGTAAATCTTTATGGAAGCAGACTCCCTCATCTTTCTTTCACAAAGTAGCTGGTGAGTTAGAATCACTGATTTTTGGGTTAGCAGCTGAGTACTTTAACCACTCTGCCACCAAGGCTCCTTATAGAAACTGAAAGTTCCCCATAAGTCCAATGTATGTACAGATGCACACATTTTCACAGAATGGGGTTATACTATGTGATTTTTGTAACCAGCCCTATCTCATAGACAGTATTTTATGCCAACAAAATTAAATGCATTTTAAAAGGTGACAATCTATTCTATTGACCTACCCTATTGCTGGATAGTTATATTGTTTCCAGATATTGTCTTATTCATACTTCTGTGAGCATCCGTGTACATGTAGATATGTTTCTGTGTGCTTGTTAGATTATTTTCTTAGGATAAATTTCTAAATAGAGTATTTTGGATTCAAGGACTTGCATATTTTTTAATGATGTATTTTTAAACTATTTGTTGTATACATTTTGAAGGAGTGGTACATGCACATGATAAGGATTTCAAACGGTAGAAAGAATATAGAGTGAAAAGTACATCTCTCTCTCATCATGTCCCCCTTCCTCAATTGTGATGTCTTCTTCCCAGTGGCCACTATGTTACCATTTTATATCTTTGACAAAAAAAAAAAAAAAAAATCTATTGGCTATATCTATGGAGTCTGTTTCTGGACTCTTTATACTGTTCTATTGATCTACATGTCTATCATATCACTATTGCCGCTGTCTTGATTACTGTAGATTTATGCCAAAAACAAACCAAACCTGTTGCTGTTGAGTCAATTCTCACTCATAGTGACTCTCTAGGACAGAGCAGAATTGCCCCATAGGGTTTCTAAGGTTGTCATCTTTATTACAGAAACAGACTGCCACTTCTTTCTCCCGTGGAGCTGCCGGTGGGTTAAAACTGTAGACCCTTCAGTTAGCAGCTGAGTGCTTAACCACTGCGCCACCATGGCTCCTTGCAGGTTTAAAACAAAAAACTCACTGCCGTCAAGTTGACTCTGATTCATAGCAACCCCATTTGGGTTTCCAAAGTGATAAACCTTTACGGAAGTAGATTTCCCAGTCTTCCTTCTGCAGAGTGGCTGGATGGATTTAATTCACCAGTTTTTTCTCTTTTTCAAAATTGTTTTGGTTATTCTAGTTCCTTTTCCTTTCAATATAGATTTTTGAAGCTGCTTGTCTATATCTACAAAAAACCCTACTGGTATTTTGAATGTTATTGCATTAATATATTGTTTGGAGAAAATTTAAATCTCTACTATGTTGAATATTCTAATATATGATTATGGCACATGTCCATTTATTTAGATCTTCTTTGATATCTTTCATCAGTATTTTGTACTTTTTAGCATACAAATCTTATACTTACTTTCTTAGATCTATAACTCAAAAAACAACTCAAAACTCACTGCCATCCAGTTGATTCAACTCATAGTGACCCCTCCTTGGGTTTCTGAGGCAGTATCTCTATGGAAGTAGATTGCTCAATCTTCCTTCCAAGGAGTGACTCATGGGTTTGAACCACCAGCCTTCTGGTTAGCAGTCAAATCCCCTAGGCACTAAGCCACCAGAGCTCCTAGAGTTATAACTAAAGAATTTCAATTTTGGGGAACATCTGTAAATAGTATTTAAATTTTTTTATTTCCAATCATTTATTGAGAGCATATGGGAATACAGTTAATTTTTGTGTGTTGACTTTTTGCCTGTGACCTTGCTAAGTCACTTGAGTTCTAGGAGTGTTTATTATTATTATCATTTTGTAGATCCCTTGGGATCCTCTATGTAGACAATCACATATAAAAATAGCAACAGTTTAATTTCTCCTTTCCAATTTGCATACTTTTTATTTATTTCTCTTGTCTTATTGCACTGGCTATAACTTCTATATAATGTTTAATAGAAGTTGTGAGAGTGGACACTCTTACTAGAGATTAGAGGTATTTTCTGGATATCGAAACAAGAGTTTGTATTTCTCTTGTTCTTCTTAGTGTTTGGGGGTGATTTCCTAGGAGAGAAGCAGACAACATCATATTTACCTCACCATATTAAAACCAGAATTTTGGTAGGTTTATTTTAAATTTTTGATATATATTATCAAATTTCCCTCCAGAATCTTAGATGTCCTTATAACTTTCTTTATAAATTTAACCCAATACACTGGGAAAGAAATATGGAGGAGAAAATGAATCCAAAAAAAGTGGTAAGGCAGGCTCAGAAAGTGGGTCACTTAGCTAAAGCCATCAGTCATCCTTAGTAGTTAGGAAACAGGCAAAGGGTCACATGAGGACAGAGAGAGCACCAAAAGCCACTTAATTAAAAGATTACATGTTTCTAAGGCATTTTTGTGTCAGAAATCTAAATTCTACAGTGTAGGTAGGTCAGGCAATCAACTACACTATTCCCTAGAAGCAATTGTTGTCCCTATTTAAACACTTTAAAGAGAAGAAACTCATTCCCTCAGACATAACATTTCCAGGCCTGAACAACTCAAGTTACAGCCAATTCTCACACAGACTTAAAGTCAGCTTGTGATACTTTTATCACGTGATGCTAGTGGGAGTTCACAAAACCAAACCACTGCCATCCAGTTGATTCGGACTCCTGGCAACCCCATGTGCCAGAGTAGAACTGTGCTCCATGGAGTTTCAAGGCTCTGACCTTCCAGAAATAGTAGATCACCAGGCCTTTCTTCTGTGGCCCTCTAGGTGGAGTTGAACCTCCAGGCTTTCAGGGTAGCAGTCGAGCACTGAACTGTTTGTGCCACCCAGGGACTCCTAGTCAAGAGCTCCACAAATCTTTTCCTCTCCATGTGTGCAGTGGCTGTGCAAGTACACAAAGGAAGAGTCCTTCAACAGAAGATGTTTTCTAGCAATAGTATGCTCTTGGCTGCCTGCTTGGGCAAGGATGGCAGTCCCTGGTGGTATTTGTTTTCTAGGCTGAAATAGCAAAGCATTACAGACTGGGCTTATAAGAACAAAACTTTATTCTTTCACAGTTCTGGAGGCTAGTAGTCCAAATTCAGGGTGTCGGTAGGTCCACACTCTCTCTGAAGGCTCTAAGGAAAGATCCTTCCTTGTCTCTCCTGCTAGTTAGTTATTTATGCTTGCAGCTTAACTCCATCATCACATGGTTGACTTCTCTCCCTCCCTGCTTCTTTTCCTTCTTTTAAGGACACCACTCAAACTGGATTAAGACCCACTCAACTCTAGTAAGAATGCAGTAAGATGAAGCACTTGGTGGCTAACCAAAAAGTTTATGTTTCAAACCCGTCCAGCAGCTCTGAGGAAGAAAAACCTGGTGGTCTGTAAAGAGTACAGCCTAGGAAATCCTATGGGGGCCGTTCTATTGTCACAATGTCACATTGCTAAGAGTTAGAATCAACTCAGTAGCACCCAACAAGAACAACTACTCGAGTATGACCTTGTGTTGACTTAACTGATGTTGTTGTTGTTATGTGCCATCGAGTCGGACCCAACTCATAGCAACCCCTCCTTGGGTTTGCAGTATCACTACGGAATTAGATTGCCCCATCTTCCTTCCAAGGAGTGGCTGGTAGGTTTGAACTGCCAGCCTTCTGGTTAGCAGACAAGTGCCTTTAGGCACTGTGCTACAACTTAATTGATAACATACCCAATTTCTAAATATGATCACAGGCATCAGAGGTTAAGTTTCAACATGAGGAGATACAATTCAACCCATAACACTGGTCCTGAATGGATAAAATTGTATCTCAGTCAAGGAACCACAGCTTCTAGTGTCAGACAGAAAAAGGATCCCCTAGGGGTGACCTTGCAACTGGGGCCCCAGGACTTAAGATTGGGATGCTCCCAGGTTATGGGGAGAGTCAGTCCATATTCCATGCGAGTTTGTTTCTCTCAGAGGGGCCCATTGTATGTATAGATGACTTGTGTATTCATGGTCCTGGCCAAGATCGTAACCACAATTTCCATTTAAGGTATGACTGTGTCTTTTAATTGTGGAACCCAGGTATCTTTTAAGTGTTAACTTCCAATAATTCTAAACAAAATGCAGAAATAGGCTGAGATGGGAGAGAAAAAGGGAACAGTGAGTAAAGGAGTCACGCTTTACGTATTGTCATATAACAAAAGGAACCATGACTTACGTTTCACAATGTAGAGAGCTGATTCCACGTGTTGTTGACAAATCTTCCCACTTTCTGACAGCTACAGCTTTCCCCCTCTGAGATATAATTCCCCTTCCCCGGTGCCCTCAATTCTGTGCTCAGCTTCAAGAGCACCCCCAGAGGGCCTAAAGTCCTTGCTGCACATTGGAGATCTGACAGTAACAGCTTCTGACCCCCAGGGAACCTAGCCTTCCTCCCAAGTCCCAAAGAGAACCTCAAGTTTTAATCATCCTGAGCATTTCTCTGGCTGAAGGGTAGACATAACCTTGAGATACTGACAAGAGGGATGATGCAGAGGAACACAGATCAGGGATGAGAATGTCAAAGGAGTTTGGGGCTCAGGGTCAGGGATGGATGTCAGGAAGCACAAAGAGTGAATGAGGATGTGTTCAAAGGTTCAGTTTTGTTGGTCTTTCTCTGGAAAGCAATTGGCAGCTATTGACTTAGAGCATCAGTGGGACTAAGGTTCATGTTGAATCCACTCACGTACATTGGGAATTGGTGCCACCACCGGAAAGGGGGATGTTCAGGTCTTGAAGCTGCCGATACATTATATCTACTCTCAGCTCAAGACAGTTGTCTGGTTTGGCTTGGGCCCATTTGTGAGGGAGGTAGAATTCGATTCATTGTTTTCTTTTCTACACAAAAGATTCAAGACCTGGAGACTAGGTGGGAGGGTGGCTGCCTTCTCTGCTCCTTTTTTCCATGTAAACTGACTTGGTGGCTCTGGACAAGTCTTTAGAGCAGAGCCAGGCCTGGTTCTGACTCCTGTTTTTATCACTTATTGGCTATGTCAACTTGGATAACTCAAAAAACTTCCAGAGCCTCAAATGCCCCTTAGAATGTTTTAAAAATTAATTTAAAGAATACATGTGAAGTACCCTCTGACATGTAACAAGTGCTCAGTAAGTAGCAGCTATCATTGCTAGTTATGTTATTATTATTTATACCATTATAGAGCACACTGTTATTAGTTGCCGTCAAGTGAATCCTGACGCATGGTGGCCCAGGATCTGCAGAGTAGAACTGTTACGTAAGGTTTTCAAGGCTGTGACCTTGGTAAGCAGATTACCAAGTCTTATACCCAAGCATCTCTGGGTGGGTTTGCACTGCTGACCTTTTGGTTAGCAGTCCAATGCTTAGTCTTTTGCACCACTCAAGGACTCCTTATAGAGCACATATTAGGTGCCTTTACTATTATGTCTAGTATTAGTAAGAATTTTGTTCATTAATTTAGTCATGCTGTTGTTGTTGTTGTTGTTGTTGTTATGTGCTGTCAAGTTGGACCAAACTCATAGCGACCCCTCCTTGGGTTTCCGAGGCAGTATCACTACGGAAGTAGATTGCCCCATCTTCCTTCCGAGGAGTGGCTGGTGGGTTTGAACTGCCAGCCTTCTGGTTAGCAGTCAAGGGCCTTAGGCACTATGCTACTAGAGCTCTCCATTTAATCATAGACCTTTCTATACCAGACATTCTGCTCAGCTGAGGAGGTGTAGAAATGGGCCTCTTGTTTCCAAGGAGCTCACATCTGGTGAAGAAGCAGACATAAGTAGTTGCCCTGTAATGAGGTGACAGCAGTAGGGAAGTATGTATATGCTGCGACAGAATGAGAAGAAGATACTCTTAGTTCCACTAGCATAATCAGGGAGACTTCTTCCAGGAGGTGGCTTTTGAGCTGAGACTCAAGGATGAGTAAGGGTTGCCCCAAAACAAGTGAGATAACCACACCATGTAAAATGCTGAAAGGAGTGAGAGAGAGAGTTCATTTTGGCAGCTATATGGGGCCCTGGCTCCCAGGGAGTTCTGTCTGGTGACTGGGGATTAGAAAGGTAGTAGAGAAACAAATCAACTAGGCCATGAACCCTGGACCCTGGACCCTGGACCCTGGACCCTGGCACTGAACAGGCATCTCTCCATGGGGAGCACAGCTCTTCTCTCTCCTCCCCTCCCAGGGGCCAATCCTATGAGAGGGAAAGGAACTCTTTTACCAAGATGCAGGAGGCACAGAAGGAAGGCCTGGGACTGGGAAGATTAAATGACAGGCCTAAGAGTACAGAAGGCAGGCCACAGCAGGTTCCAAGGAGGTGTTTGGCTCTGTGGAAGCTGCCTCAGAGCGGTATCCACGCTGGCTCTCCCATTGCTTAGTAAGTGTGTGTTCAAAGGAGAATCATCTGAGATCTGTCTGTGTGGCCTTGAAGAAGTTATTAGCCTCTCTCTAAAGTGAGATGATGCAATGATCATATCACCAGGATGAAATGAATATATAGTTGTGCATCACTTAGAACAGTAGCTACTCATGGTAGAACCTGTATAAGGATTTGCTTATGTTGTTATCTGAAAAGAAAGCCCAATCAAATGAGTTTTATAATGAGCTGCAATAGACTCTTATTGACACTTTCTTAATTGTGCTTGGATCCTTTTGAACACAGGAGGCAGAGGAGATGAACAGGGCCATATAGCAGTAGAGTTGAATTACATCCATGTGGCAAGTATCATACTGGAACCATTCTCTTAGTCCATGGTGAGATGGCTGGGAGCTTCACTTGGGTGGCCAACTGGTATACCCTGATGGCCCACACTATTGGGCATCTTAACAGGGCTAGAAGGCAATGAGTTTACAACCACTTGAATATCAACCACTTTAGGGATATCTGCAAGAGACACTTGGTTAAAGAAAAATGTAATGTGGCAAGAGCTAAGTATTGTTGCTTTTTCTGTGTTCCTACCCTGCTTTGGGCACATTTCTTCATACTTTTCAAGCCCAGGGAAGATGGACTGCTTTGCTCACTGACGCCCTTCCTACCACAAGGGCTCTAATGGCTACTCTGCCACAAACCTAGCCTAGGGTGGGAACACACTGTAGGAAGACTGGGGAAATATGTAGATATGTGGAGCTAAAATATTTGAAAGAAAGAAAGGGGGGAAAAAAAGAACTTATTGCTAAGTTGATGCTAGAGACCAGTGTTCCCATGGAGTCCCAGGGAGGCCTCTTCCCTTCTCAGAATTTACTGCTGCTCTGAGAACAAGCTCATGTTCCTACAAATAAGGCAGAAATTACACTGCATTGCTAGTTTCAGGAGCACAGGGAAGTGCAGGTGCAATACTAAGTGGTAGATATAGTTTTTTTCCTGAATTTTACACGCTGAATTGGTCAGTCAAGGCTTCACTGGGGGATGCAAAAATGGTCCATGACAGTTGGGTAGGTGCCTCTTCTGGGTGGCTGGCTGGTATACCCTGAATACCAATTGGGCAACTTAATAGGGAGAAAAGGGCAGTGCATTTCACAACCATTTTGGGGAAATATTTATGAGAGACACTTACCTTGGTTAAAGAAAAATGTAATATGACCAGAGCTAAGTATTATTGATTTCTTCCCTACATTTTGGTATTAAATGAATCATAGCTCCTACGATCTCTCACTGTATTAATAGTGTTTCCTTAGATGACTAGCCAGACGAGAGAGCTACCAAATTGGAATTCCATGTGAGAGGATTATTGGATGTGACAAATAGGAGAGGAGAAATGTTGTCCCTCAGCTATTTTTGGAAATTACATAAAATGTTGTAAAAAGGGAGAACCCTTCTCCTCCACAGCCAGACAAGATCTTTCTCCTTTTGTAGCAGCCCCACCCACTACCAATGAAAGCCAGCTCTCCGATACAATGTGATTTCTTTACTGCTGTACTTCCAGACCCTAGCACAGCACCTGGAATACACAGGTGCCCCAGAAGGTACTTGTTGAATGAATTTATTAAATTATGAATCATGACTGGTAAAGATCTAACAGGTAGGGAAAACTAGGAAAATATGAAGGCAGCATGAAGTCATGTATGTTGACAGAGTAGATATGGACAGCTAGAAATCCTGAAAGATCTTACTGAGTTGCAGGGAACACTGATTCATTCATTCAGTCAGTTAAACATATTTTGGGGGGTGGGGAGGCATCTCCTTGTACCAAAGGAGTTCTAGGGCAGTCCAAATGGTTTTTGCACTTGACTGCTAACCTAAAGTGTTGGAGGTTGAAATTCACCCTGAGGCACTCAAAAGAAAAGCCTGGTGATCTACTTCTGAAAGATCACAGCTGTTGGAAACCCTATGGAACACAGTTCTATTCTGTCACACATGGGGTTGATATGAGTCAAAATTAACAGAAACTGGTTTGGTTTAGTTTTCCTTATACCAAGTACACCTTCTGCCCTCATGGAGCCTATGTTCTAGTGAGGAAGGTAGACATTAATCCACCAATTACACAACTAATTATTTATGTGTAATTGTGATGGGTACTTCAAAGGAGAAGTTACAGGTGTGGAGACCTGACCTGGGGCAGGGATGCTCTTAGGAAGTGACATTGACACTGAGAGCTGAAGGAATGGTGAAAGTCAGATAGTGAAGAGGGAGAACACATAAATACCCATTCATTCACTCAATCATTCATTCAGCAAATACTTATTGAACAACTATCATCAACCAGAAACCAAAAACACCAAACCCACTGCCATCAAGCCTGTTTCAACTCATAGCAACCCTATAGGACAGAGTAGAATTGTCTCATAGGGTGTCCAAGGCTGTCAATCTCTACAGAAACAGACTGCTTCATCTTTCCCCTGTGGAACAGTTGGAGGTTCAAACTGCTGACCTTTTGGTTGGCAACCCAACACTTTAACCACAGCACCACCAGAATTCCTTGTGTGTTTCAAATGCTGGGAGGATTCAACAGTGAACAAAACAACACCCAAGTCCTCAGTAAGGTTAAAACAAAGTGCATCTTTTTCAGATTTATACCTAGGAAAATTTCATAGTTTGGATGCCACACTGTCTTATCTTTCAAAAATTTCAGTTGCTACTGGTAGCACAGTGGTTAAAACATTCTGCTGCTAACCAAAATGTTGGTGGTTTGAACCCATCAGCTGCTCTGCAGGAGAAAGATGAGACAGTCTGCTTCTGTAAAGATTTACAGCCTTGGAAACCCTGTGGGGAAGTTCTACTCTGTTCTATAGAGTTGCTATAATTTGGATTTTTTTTTTTTTCCTTGCCTTATTATACTGGCTAGGATCTTCAGTACAATATTGAATAAAAATGATGATAGCAGTATTCTTGTCTTGTTCTTGATCTCAGGAGGAAAACTTTAAATAATTCATCTTTAATTATGATAATTGCTCTAGGATTTGAGTATATATTTATTATCAGTTTAAGTTTCCTTCTATTCCCAGTTTGTTTGGAGTTTTTGTGTGTTTCTTTGTTTGTAAATATTGTTATCTGTTCCATGTGAATGGAAACATTTTCTGATTTTGCTTCTGATTAAGTAGAAAAGAACGTAGTCATCAGATCAATGTCCATATGCCATTTATCTGAGGTCGCATTAACCTGCTCTAGGGAAGACACCATGTCTGCACAGTGACTGTGATTGATCATGGCCACTGTTCTACAGTCATTTTTCAGGGCCCATCAAGTTTCTGAAGGAGCTAGTCTAGTGAGTTAAGTGAAGACAAAATGGGGACTACCACCCCTGCTTCCTTTAGTTCCTTAAGGTGGCACTCATCTCCTCCATCCCTTGGGATGTGATACTGTTTTGGTCTGTGTGTGTATGCATGTGTGTGTGTGTGCATGTGATTTCAGAGGCTTCTACTGGCTGTCCCCTTTCTTACTCCATACACTAAGGACCCAGTGTGGGACTTCATCAACTGTCGAGTAGTTTAATTCCAGTTATATATTCAAGAATGGGAGATGATCACCAGGTAGATCCACAGACTCAGCAGACTCACTCTAAGTGGACATTGGGAAGGATTCCATTTGTTATCAGATCCCCTTCTCTAGCATGTGGGCAATCTACTTCTGTAGAGATGCTGCCTTGGAAACCCAAGGAGGGATCGCTATGATTTGGATTCGACTTGATGGCAATGAGTTTGTTTTTTCTCAACATGGGGATCATGATGACATGTAAAGTCTCTCAGTATCAATTCAAACTCTGTGTGTGCAACAGTCCTTGGAATGTGTATTTATCCTCAGTAAATGACCATGGCCCTATGGGAAGGACTAGGGAAATCATCACAGTGTCTACTTCAATGGAATTGCAGAGTCCTTTCTCTTGGGCTCCTGGCCATCCCCTTTGTCAGTGAGTCCAGGTCTAAAAACTGACTAAGACTTGGAGACTGAGTAAAACATTGTGAGTTTTTATTGGGATCAGTGCCCTCAGCCTCCCATGCATCCATCCTCGATTTCTTCTGCTGGAAGAAGCTCTTCACTGTCCAACTTTCTGGTCAGGCCTCCTTGACCAGGCACTCTCAGAATCTAGCCCCTCAATTCCTGTCTGTACATGGTTAGAGCTTCAGCTCCTCTGGAGTCCTTTTCCTTCCTTATCAGGACTAGCACATCCCTACTGGAGGCTGCTGCTTAACCCTAGTTATAAACTCACTATTTAGTAAGAAAAGGAGCTCTGGTGGCACAGTGCCTAAGGAATTTGATTGCTAACCAGAAGGTTGGCAGTTCAAACCCACCAGCTGCTCTGTGAAAGGAAGATGGGGCAATCTATTTCCATAAAAATTTACCACCTCAGAAACCCCATAGGGGTCGCTATGTGTCAGAATCAACTCAATGGCAGTGAGTTTGAGAGTTTATTTAGTAAGGAAGTGGGAACATAGCCTGAGTGTGGTCACCTGATGCCTTGTTGGGGAGAGACTTCTGCATTTTCTTAAGGAACAAGGATGTGCTAGGTCTTACTAGGTAGGGATGCTCATTTCTGAAGACTCAGAAGGTTCAGAGGAATCCGGGATGTCAAAATATTTGGGGGTATCTGCCTAGATGTTTTTAATCTCCTGTGTCAGGTTCCCTGCACTTTGCATAACAAGCCTGCATTGGTTGAGCCTTTAACCTGCTTTGTAGTCAGCTACTTGGACAATTAGCTCCTTTGCTTAGTCCTCAGTTTTATCTGCCCTGAAACCAAACAGATTCTCTGGCTTTCACAGCTAGCTTCCAATTGCCTGTTATTTGCCCTAGATTGTTTATTATCTTTCTGTAAAGTAGAGTTCAGATAACTCTTTTTTGTTTGTTTGTTTTAATTGTGTGTGTGTGAAAATATACGCAACAAAGGATATACCATTTCAACAAATTCTGCATGTACAATTCAGTGATATTGTTACCTTCTTCAAGTTGTGCAACCATTCTCACTATCCCTTTCCAAGGTATTCCTCCACCTTTAATGTAATCTTTAAACTTTAAATCTCTTTCTTAAAGGGACAGATAGTAAATATTTTAGGCTTGTGGGCCTTATAATCTCTGCTCCAACTATTCAACTCTGCCTTTGTAGAAAGCAGTCATAGAGAATATGTAAGTGAAGGGCATAGCTGTTCCAATAAAACTTCATTTACAAAAACACGTAGCTTCCTGAGAGCAGGTATTGGCCTACCTCTGCTATAGAGCACCTAGCAATAGCATCTAGTCCCATTACACAAACAAGAACTCCTAGGCACAACCTGTGGGAACATAAAATGTATAAGCACTTTCTCTCTGCAATTTTTTTTTCCTGTTGTTATTTGGGTGAAAGTTTACAAAGCAAATCACTTTCCATCCAACAATTCATACACCTTTTGTTTTGTAACATTGATTGCAATCCCCACAATATAACAGCACTCTTTCCACTACCACCCCCACCTCTGTTTGCCATTTCCCTGTGTCCTTCTTTCCTATCCTTTCCTGCTTTCTGAGCTTTAACCCTGGGCAAATGCTGCCCTTTTGATCTCATATTGTTTATTGCTGTAATGAATGCATACCTCCCTGGTGTTATTGTTCGCTTTATAGGCCTGTCTGTCCTTTGGCTGAAAGTTGAGTCATGGGGATAAGTTCCATTCCAGATTTGAAGGGTGTCTAAAGACCATAGTTTTTGGGGTTGGATATTTGCATTTCTCTAGTAATTTGTCTATTTCACCTAAGTTTTCAAGCTAGATGGCTATTTTGGTTACTCAGGTCCACTCTAACAGAAAATACAACAGGTGGGGATGGCTTCAACAAACAGGGATTTATTCTCTTACTGACTAGGAGGCTAGAAGCCGAAGTTCAAAATGCCAGCTCTAGGGGCTGGGTGAAAGCCCCTTGACCTTGGGCTTCAGCTCTGCCTTTTGCTTCTGGCCCACTGGAGCTAAAGGTATCTCTTCACTCAGGCAGCTGCTGGCTGCTGAGGCTAACAAGTCCAAGGTCGACAAATAAAATGGCACAGTCCCAATATTACCAAACAACATGGCAGGCCACTAGTTCAAGTCCAGAGACAGTCCCAAGATTGGCAGACAACATGGCAGATTGCTAAATGAAAACTTGGCTACTTTCCGTGTCCAAGCATGCCAAAAAGCTGCAGAGACCTTTTTCAAAGCTGCTTCTTATTTACTGGAAGCAGACCACATCCCTAAGGCAACTACTCAGCTGTTCCAATAGATTCCACCATGGAGTTATTACAAATCTCATCATGGGGAATAACTACATCCAGCTGTCCAACCACTCAAAACCAGGTCAGCCAAGTTGACACACTACTTAACTACCGCAATGGCATAAAGGTGTTCATAGCATTCGGCTATTTTTTAAAATTCCCATTTCATCTGTACTTACGTGCCTGTTTTATTTCTAATACTATTTAATTGTATTTTCTCTTGATAAGAATTTCCAGAGGTTTGTCAGTGTTAGACTGATAAACAGTTGATTCCAGGAATCAACTTTTGATTTTATGTAGCTTATTGTGTTTGTTTTCCACATCATACACTTCAGTTCTTGTCTTTATTTTTACTTTCATTTTCTTTGTATCCATTCAGTGTTTTCCCTTTGCATCTACCTTTTTATTTTTTCCAATTATTTAGCTTATTAATTTTCATCCTTTCTTTTTAAAAAATAATTAGGCTATGATTTTTTTCAAGGTACTGTTTGAGGTACATCTATAAGTTTTGATCAGTGGCATCTCCACTGTACTTAATGTAATAAATTTTCCAATTTTGTTTCCTCTATAAGACCGTACCTAGTTTGGAATGCTTTAAAATGTCCAAATATATGAGGAAGAGGAGGATCTCCATTATATTCTACCTAGAAGACTCCTTCTCTTCTCACTGTTCACATGGTTTGCTCCTGTCTTAGCCAGGATTCTCTAGAGAAACAGAACTAGTAAGAACTAGAAACAAAACTAGAGAAATGGAACTAGTAACTATATATATGCTTATATATATGTATATATGTGTGTGTGTATATACATGTATGTGTGTATATATATATACACACATATATGTATGAGTATGTGTATGTATATGTATAAAAAAAGAAAAACCAAACTCACTGCCATCAAGTCGATTTGACTCATAGTGACCCCTCGTTGGGTTTCTGAGGTGGTATATCTACTGAAGTAGATTGGTCAATCTTCCTTCTGAGGAGCGGCTGGTGGGTTTGAACCACCAGCCTTCTGGTATACATATATATATATATATAAGGTTGGGCAATCCTACTTCCGTAGTGATACTGCCTCGGAAACCCAAGGAGGGGTCGCTATGAGTCGGGTTTGACTCGATGGCACATAACAACAACAACAACATATATATATATACACACACACACACACACACACACACACACATGTTGTTAGGTGCTGTCAAGTTGGTTTCGACTCATAGTGACCCTGTGTATAACAGAATGAAACACTGCCCACTTCTGTACTGTCGTCACAACCATTGTTATGCTTGAGCCCATAATAGCAGACACTGTGTCAATCCATGTCATTGAGGGTCTTTGCCCTTTCTTGCTGACCCTCTCCTTTACCACACATGATATCTTTCTCCAGGGACTGATCGCTCCTGATAACATGACCAACGTACAAAAGACAAAGTCTGGCCATTCTTACTTCTAAGGAGCATTTAGGTTGTACTTCCTCCAAGACAGATTTGTTCATTCTTCTAATAGTCCATGAGACATTCAACACCACAACTCAAATGCATCAGTTCTTCTGTAATCTTCTTTATTCACTGTCCAGCTCTCACATGCATATGAGACTATTGAAAATACCATAGCTTGGGTCAAGTGCACCTCAGTCTTCAAAATGACATCTTTGGTCTTTAACACTTTAAAGAGGTCTTTTTCCCATGTCATTTATGTCATTTGGTTTCTTGACTGATGTTTCCATGGGCATTGATTGTGAATCCAAATAAAATGAAATCCTTGACAACTTACATCTTTTCTCCATTTATTGTGATGTTGCTTATTTCTTGATGTTGAGATGTAATCCATACCACAGACTGTATGTAGTCTTTAATCTTTATCAGTAAGTACTTCAAGTCATCTTCACTTTCAGCAAGCAAGGTTGTGTCATCTGCATATCACAGGTTGTTAATGAGTGTTCCTCCAATCCTGATGCCACATTCTTCTTCATATAGTCCAGTTTCTTGGATTATTTGCCCAGTATACAGACTATATGAATGTAGTGAAAGAAAACAGCCCTGACACACACCTTTCCTGATTTTAAACCATATGTTGTTGTTATTATATGCCATTGAGTCAGACCTGCCTCATAGCGACCCCTCCTTGGGTTTCCGAGGCAGTGTCACAATGGAAGTAGATTGCCCAACCTTCCTTCCAAGGAGTGGCTGATGGGTTTGAACCACCAGCCTTGTGGTTAGCAGTCAAGTGCCTTAGGCACTATGCTACCAGAGCTCCTTTTAAAATCATATTTTGTTGTTGTTGTTGTTATGTGCCGTCGAGTCAGCCCTGATTCACACTTGATCTTAGCCAAAAGGCCAAGAAGTGATTGTGCTTATGAGGAACCTATATATAGACCAAGACATAGTCGTTTGAACAGATAAGAGGATACTATATGATTTTAATACTATATGATTTTAATATATAGTATCCTCTTATTCTGTTCAAACGACTATGTCTTGGTCTATATATAGGTTCCTCATAAGCACAATCACTTCTTGGCCTTTTGGCTAAGATCAAGTGTAATATTATACATATATACATACACACTCAAAATCAGAGCCATTGCCAACAAGTCAGTTCTCACTGGCAATCCCACATGTGTCAGAGTAGCACTGTACTCCACGGAGTTTTCAAAGACTGTTTTTTTCCAGGGGGAGTCGATTGTTAGGCCTTTCTTCCCCATTGCCTCTGGGTGGACTTGAACCTTCAACCATGCAGTTAGCAGCTGAGTTTGTTAACCTTTTATACCACCCAGGGATTCTAGGGATTATTATCTTCTTTATTCACTGCTACAGCCATAGTGCTCAATACTAAGTGTTTAGTAGATCCTCATTAAATACTCATTAAATGAAAGAATGAAACTTTAGAGATTGTGCTCTGTGAGGTAAGGATTCTCTCAGAATGGTTCAGACTTGATTTATAGCCTACAGTGTTCCACGTGTACTTGAAAAGAATGTATGTCCTCTCTAATTGTTCAATGCCATGCACCATATATTTGGCCAAATTTGTTGATTGTGTTATTAAAATCTTTTATATTTTCCTTTTTTTCCTATGTGAGCTATCTAATAGTAAGAAATGCATATTTAAAATTCCTACCATGATGATGGGTTTGTCTGTTTCTCCTTGAATTTCTGTCATGTTGCTTTAAAGATTTTAAAGGTATATTACAGGACGTATATGCGTTTAGAATTGCTGTATCTTCCTGTCGGATTGAGTAGTTTATCGCTATGCAGCAAGCCTCTTTATCTCGAGGAGTGCTTTTGTCCTTAAGGTCTATTTTATCTTCTTCCTTTTGATTAGTATGTGGTGTATTTCTTCCCATCATTTTACTTTAAACTTTTCATTTCCTTATGTTTTAGCAACACTAGATTTAAACAGTATATGGCAAAATTTCATTTTTAGTCCAGGCTGGCACTCTCTTCTTTTAACTTGAGAATCAAGTCTGTTTACATTGGCTGTAACTATTGATCTGTTTGAATTCATTTTTACCATCTTGTACTTTCCATTTGTTCTTGGCTTTTTCTTTTTGTGATTCCTTTTTTTTTTTCTTTCTTGCCATGTTTTCACTTGATTGAACTTTGTGTTTTTTCCATTCTGTTTTTTGTTTTCTTTTTCTACTTTATAAGTTTTATCCTCTATTTCTTTTTTCTAGTGGTCACCTTAGAATTTTAATATACACGTACTCCTCACTTAAAAGAGTATCTCGTTATCCAACATTTAGCATTTATTATAATGGTAAAAAATCTACTATCCAATTATTTTGTGTATTAACAATGTACGCCTGGTAGTAATGAATGCCAAGTTGTGAGGCAAAAGTAACACTGAATGTGATGGTTAAAGTTATGTGTCAACTTGCCTGGGCCGTGATTCTCAGTGGTTTGGCAGTTATGTAGTGATGAAATTTGGCAGTTATGTAATGATGTAGTTGTCCTCCATTTTGTGATCTGATGTGATCATACTCTATTTTCATACAACAACTATTTTCACATAATGACCTGGTCTGTGGGACATAACCATGTCAATAAATGAAGAGTGGGTGTGTTTAACTTAACAAGATGTAAAATTAATCAATACTTTGATCATCCTCTCAAAAAATACAAGAAACTTGTTGTCAGATGCTAAGTCAATTTCAATTCATAGCAACCCTATGTACAACAGAATGAAACACTGCCCAGTCTTACACCATCCTCATAATCACCGCTTCTTTTGAGACTATTGTTACAGCTACTTAGAACTCTTAATCACGACCATCCTCCACTCAGCCTTCTCCCCTGCCTAATATTTTCTTGCTGTGAAGATTTAGATTGTATCTCGATTTTCTTATACCCCACTAAACAGAAATTTTTTTTTTTTTCTCAAGAGACATTTATTGAGCACTATGTGTCAGGCATTGTGTTAAGCACTGGGACACAATGAAGAGACAAATGAAAAGGTCTACCTTCATGGCTTTACATTCTAGATGGGTGTTTCAGAACCTAAATAACAAATATAGACCATGAGTGAATTATATATGGTGTTGTGTTAGGTGCCATTGAGTCAGCTTCAGCTCATGGCGACCCTGTGCACAACAGAACAAAACACTGCCTGGTCCTGTGCCATCTTCACAATCACTGCTACACCTGAGCCCACCGTTGCAGCCACTGTGTCAATCCATGTTGTTGAGGGTCTTCCTCTTTTTCGCTGACCCTACTACCCCAGGCACTTGTCCCTCCTGATAACATGACCAAAGTGCATGAGAAAAAGTCTAGCTGTCCTCACTTCTAAAGAGAATTTAGGCTGCACTTCCTCCAAGACAAATTTGTTCATTCTTCTGGCAGTCCATGGTATATTCAGTATTCTTTGTTGCAACTACAATTCAAATGCTTTAGTTCTTCTGTGGTCTTCCTTGTTCATTGTCCAGCTTTCACATGCATACAAAGTTATTGAAAATACCATGGCTTGGGTCAGGTGCTTAGTCTTCAAAGTGACATCTTTACTCTTTAACATTTTAAAGAGGTGTCTTTTGCAGCAGATTTGCACAATGCAATGTGTCCTTTGATTTCTTGACTGCTGCTTCCATGGGCATTGGTTGTGGATCTCTAAAATGAAATCCTTGACAACTTCAATCTTTGCTCCATTTATCATGATGTTGCTTATTGGTCCAGTTGTGAAGATTTTTGTTTTCTTTATGTTGTGATGTAATCCATACTGAAGGCTGTAGTCTTTGAGCTTCATCAATAAGTGCATCAAGTCTTCTTCAGTTTCTGTAAGCAAAGTTGTGTCAACTGCATATCACAGGTTGTTGAGTCCTCCTCCTCCAATCCTAATGCTGCATTCTTCTTCATGTAGTACAGCTTCTCAGAGTATTTGCTCAGCCTACAGATTGATTAAGTATGGTGAAAGAATACAACCCTGACACACACTTTTTCTGATTTAAAAGCAGTATCCCCTTGTTGTGTTCGAATTACTGCCTCCTAATCTATGTATAGGGAGCTCTGGTAGCATAGTGGCTAAGGCACTTGACTGCTAACCAGAAGGCCTGCAGTTCAAATCCACCAGCCACTCCTTGGAAGGAAGATGTGGCAATCTACTTCCGTAGTGATACTGCCTTGGAAACCCAAGGAGGGGTTGCTATCAGTCGGATCTGACTCAATGGCATGTAACAACAACAACAACAACAGTCTATGTATAAGGAGCTCTGGTGGTACAATGTCTAAGGCATTTGACTGCTAACCAGAAGGCTAGCAGTTCAAACCCACCAGCCACTCCATGGAAGGAAGACTGGGCAACCTACTTCTGTAAAGATTTACTGCCTTGGAAGCCCAAAGGGGGTCACTATGAGTCACAATCGACTCAATGGCAGTGAGTTTGGTTTGTCTTTTTTTTGGTCTATGTACAGGTTCCTCATGAGCACAATTAAGTGTTCTGGAATTCCCATTCACTGCAATGTTATCCATAATTTGTTATGATCCATACAGTCAAATGCCTTTCTATAGTCAATAAAACACAGGTAACCACCTTTTGGGTATTCTTTGCTTCCAGCCAAGATCTATCTGTCATTAGCAATGATATGCCTTGTTCCACATCGTCTTCTGAATCTGGCTTGAATTTCTGATAGTTCCCTGTCAATGTACTGCTGCAACTGTTTTTTAATTATTTCCAGCAAAATTTTATATAAGGTGTTAGAAAGAAGCAATTACTGTGAAAAATAAAAGGTAACAGGATAAGGGAGCCTGGGAAAGCCAATTCCAGTTTTCTATAGGGTGGTCAGGGTTGTCTTCAGTTAGATGGTGAGATTTGAATGAAGGCTTGGAGGTGTGGAGCAAGAGGAAGAAAGCGGTGTCCATCTGGAGGAGGTACATGAAGGTGGGGGAACTGCCAAGATGGAGTCTTTAAGTGGGAGCATGCTTGGCATGCTCAAAAACAGCAAGGAGGCCAGTGTGGTTCAGGTAAAGTGATCAAGGAAATGAGATCACAGAGAGTAAGTGGAGGCAGGTCCAAAAAGGTCTCATACAGACCAAAAAAAAAAAAAAAACCAGTTGCCATTAAGTCAAATCCGACTCATGGCAACCTGATGTGTGTCAGAGTAGAACTGCGCTCCATAGGGTTTTCAAGGCTCTACCCTTTTGGAAGCAGATCAGTAGGCCTTCTTCCTAAGGTGCCTCGGGGTGCCTTAAAACTGCCAACTTTTCTGTTAATAGTTGAGCATGTAAATGTTCGCAGCACCCAGGAACTCTAAGGACCTCACAGGCTATTTATTAAAATGGCTTTGGAGCTCTGGTGGTGCAGTGCCTAAGGCATTTGACTGCTAACCAGAAGGCTGGCAGTTCAAACCCACCAGCCATTCTCGGAAGGAAGACTGGGCAATCTACTTCTGTGGAGATGCTGCCTTGGAAACCCAAGGAAAGGTCACTATGAGTCTGATTGACTCGATGGCAGTGAGTTGGGTTTTTTGTTGTTGTTGTTTGTTTGTTTGCTTTGTCTCTACCGTGAGTGCAATGGAGCATTTTGTGCATAAAGCAGTGGGATCTGACTTACATGAGTATGAAGAGTGAGAAGAGGAAGACTGACTCAGAGAGACCAGTTAGGAGGCTAATGTAGTAATCCAGGCAAGAAATTATGGGGTCTTAGACTGGAGTGTGGCCATGTAGATGGTGAGGAGCTGGCTATTGGGTATATTTTGAAGGTAACACCAATAGATTTCCCGATGGATTAGAGGTAGGTGAAGTTGAGCATGTTTCTGAGGTTTTATGTTACAAGCAGCTAGAAGAATGGAGCTGCTATCAACTGCGATGGGGAAGCTATAGGAGGAGCAAGTTTGGGGGAAGATAGAGAGTTCCATTTTGGACATAGTGAATGAGATGTCTGAGCATTCAGATAGGCAGTCAATATAAGTCTGGGTTCAAAAGCAGATCGAGGTTATTCTGAGCCTGAACCTTATACAATTTTGAAAGATTTCTTTAAGAAAAAATGTGCAAAATGATACATAAAATCAGGTAGGAGAGCGGCCCAGAAGCTTTAGCTCCATTAGCTTTACAGAGAGCTGCCTTTTGGGGGTTGTGGAATAAAACCCAAGTTTTATAATAAATGGGTATGTCATTAGCATAGAGGAGGTATTTCTAATTATGAAATTGAACGAGGATGAGTGTGATGGAAGAACACCTTGATCAGCTCTGAGGCTTATCCAAGAAAAGGTAAGGACCAGCAAAGCAGATGGAGGAGACGTGACCATGATGTAGAAAGAATCTTAAGAGAGTGCTGTTCCAAAAGTCAAATGAAAAACGTATCCAGGAACAGGGGGTGAAATGCTGTCTCCAGGTCAAGCTTAAGGAGGACTGAGAACTGACCATTGGATTTAGCAATGAGGAGGTCATTGTTGGCCCTGACAAGAGTTGCTTTGGTGGAGTGGTGAGGTGAGAACCTGTTTGGAGTTGGTATAAGGGAGATTAGGAGAAAAGAAATGGGAGGCAGAAAGTAAAGGTGACTGTTGGTAAGGATATCTGCAAAAGAATGAAATGGTAGCTATGAGGAGATACGTAGGCAAGATTTTTTTTTTAAGATGGAAAAAATAACAGCATGTTTCATGCAGATGGGAATGATCTGGTAGAGTGAAATATTGATTATATAGAAGACAGAGGATAATTACTAAAAGAATGTCCTTGATTAGGCAAGAAAAAAACAGAGCTATATATGGGATTTTATGTTTAATTTTACCACTTTTTTTCTTACCATTTATTTTTACATCTCAGCTCTCACTTCTGGGATCATTTTCCTTCTTCTGAAGTATTTCCTTGAAAAGCTTCCTTAAGGAGTATATTGGTAGTGAAGTCTCTCAGGTTTTGTTTTGTTTTGTTGCTGAAAATATCTTCATTTCATCGTCATTCTTGAAAGATTGTTTTGCTCTATATACAATTTTAGGTTGACTGTTATTTTCTCTCAGCACTTGAAATATTAGCCCACTGTCTCTTGGGACTTATTGTTGCAGTTGAGCAATCAGTTGTCAGTCTGATTGTCATTTCATTTTTTCAGACTACTCTTGAGATCTTCTCTTTATCTTTGTGTTCTGCATTTTCTCTATGGTGCATCTAGGAGAGGATTTGTTTTTGCTTTTCCTGATTGGGATCCATTGGTCTTCTTGAATCTGTGGATACCATTTAACAAAAGTTCTAGAAAATTCCGAGACAAATTCAGTTATTGCTGCTGCACTATTCTTCCTTTCTTTTCTTCTTGAATCTTGATCATGTGTATTCAACTATTTTTCACGTTTATCTCTATTTTATATTTTCTAACATTTTCCCCCATATTAGTGTTCTTAGTACAATATTTTCATTTTTCTTTCAGTTCATCAGTTCTTTTTTTTTTACTGTCTACTATTACATGGAGTTATTATTACTATTATTATTTTCCTATATCTTTGATTTCTAAAAGTTGTATTTGTCTTTTTTTTTTCATCTACCTAGTCATTTCTGAGATTCTCTTGTTCCCTCAACATATATTGACTTTCCTCTTTTATTTTCTTTAAACAGATTAAACAAACTAATTTTATATTGTTTCTAAAAAGGAGCTCTGGTGTCATAGTGGTTAAAGCATTGAGCTGCTAACAAAAAGGTCAGTGGTTTGAACCTACCAGCTATTCAGTGAGATAAGATGAGGCAGCCTGTTTCCATAAAGATTTACAGCCTTGGGAACTACTTTGTCCTAAAAGGGTTACTCTGAGTTGGAATCAACTTAATGGCAATGGGTGGGGTAGGTTTCTAAAAACCTCAATATTGGCATCTTTGCAAGTCTAATTCTTCAGTTTTTTTGTTTGTGCTGATTCTTCCTCCTGGTGTATTGTTTCCTCTTGTGTTTGTTGTTGTTATGTGCCGTTGAGTCAAACCCGACTCATAGCGACCCCTCCTTGGGTTTCCAAGGCAGTATCACTACGGAAGTAGGATTGCCCAAACTTCTTTCCGAGGAGTGGCTGGTGGGTTTGAACCACCAGCCTTCTGGTTAGCAGGCAAGTGTCTTAGCCACTATTAGTGACCTTAATTATAATCCTGTACACCAAAAGCTGGCACAAAAGATAAAATTTAAAAATGCCTTAATTCTAGTTAATGCGTCTCCACCCTTTCTGAATATGCCCTTAAAATCTAAAGAGTGTGATTATCTTCCTCATAGTCTATCTAGGCTGCCAAAGTGTTAAGTCAAATAATTTGAAGTAATATCTTGAAAAAAATCCTGAAGTCTAAATTAATAACTGAATGGAATTTCTAATTATGTTAGGATTTTAAAATCTTCCCTAGATGAACATAAACCATGACTAAATGTTTTCTAAATAATTAAATTTAATATTTTTAATAATTAGGACATTGCAGTTGTGTTTATAATTATTTATTTATATTCTTCATTTAAGACCTTTTTTCATAAGTGGAAAGAAATTCCAAAATTCTAAACCTAGTGAAATAACCAAGGGCACTAGATGCCAAATGGGTAGTCCAAAGATGCATGGAGTGGTGATAGAATTTGAACACAGAGCTTTTTTGCTATGACCCCTCTGCCAGTGGGAGTCTTGTGGTGCAGCCAAGGCTGGAGAAGAGGCAAGGCTCGCTGTCCTTCCCTACCCTGAAGCGCCCTTACCATCTTCATCTGGGCCTTGTCTGGAAGATGAAGAGTATATGCTCTTCCAGGTGTCCTTCTGGAGCATAAGTCAAGGAACCAGTAGCACCTGTGAAAGCCACAAGTGACTCCAACAAGAGGTGGGTGTTTTGCCTCATTTAATCAGATAATTCACTGCAAATTTAAGATGATCCCAGTTTCACATATTTGAATTCTAAATGAAGATATTAAATTGCACCTAGCTCAAATGAATACATAATAAAAAATATAAAGGAATTATTCAATCATATTTACTTGTACTAATTGGCTATTAAGCTATAAAAGAAGAGAAAAATATCAAATTCTAAGATGCTTTCTTATTTATATTCTCTCTTTAACATAGGGACTATAAGTGACAGAGGCTGGCCAAACAGGAGCCATGTTTATCCCACTAATCAAACACTGGGGAGGAGATGACAGGGGTCCTTTGTCATGACAACTAGTATCCACCAGAGTCAGGCTAAGAATGCCTCAGAGGGATTTGGGAGTTTGAGGTCATAGTTGGCTCAAGGAGTTAAAGTTTAACATCAGGGAATTCCCCCACACCAGAGTTTGGGAGGAACTTGAGCAGACAGGACATCATGTGTTCAGTTCAGCCAGCCCTCCCTAAGGCCAAAGTCCCCACATTTTGGTCTCAGGGCTCCTTTACACTGTTACAAATTAACGGGTAGCTCAAAGAGCTTTAGATTATCGATATTTACTGCATTTGAGGTTGAAACATTCCATGAGCCAACAGAGTGACAACATCATGTCACTGGAGCCTGTGGAAAGTGCCTCTGTGCACTAAAGGCAAATGATGCCCTAGGATGGTTATAATGATAGTGTGAATCTCCAGCCACACTTGGAGAAGCTCTGCCCTTGGCATCGCTTTGGAGAGTGTACCAGAGGGGGCACTATCACTGGACCCACATGCCTAGGGAAGCCAGAGGTGGCCTCATTCTGTGGTCAGCACTTCCTCTTGCTGTGGTCCCTCCCTCTTTGGCCTCTTGCCAGCAGTGGATGGGGACAAGAGGAATATTAGGCCACCAAGGGCTACTTTATTTGACTTGACCACCTGTCCCTATCCTCCTCCTCCTCTTCTGCTGTGAAGCTCTTTTGAGATCTCTAAATTTTGTTATGGGAAAAACACATAGGTAGAATCTTCCCTCAGGAGAACCTCTGGGTTTGTGCTTAAGACCTTCAACTGATAGAATGTGACCCACCCACAATAAGAAGGGTAATCTACTTTGTTGTTGTTGTTGTTGTTGTTGTTAGCTGCCATGGAGTTGGCCCCAGACTCATGGTGACCCCATTCATAGTAGAAAGAAAGACTGCCTGGTCCCAGGCTGTCACTATGATCAGTTGTGGATCAGACTGTTGTGATCCAGAGGGTTTTCATTGGCTGATTTTTGGAAGTAGATTGCCAGGTCTCTCTTCCTAGTCCGATTTAGTTTGGATGCTCCATGGAAACCTGCTGAGCATCGTAGCAGCATGCAAGCCTCCCCTGACTGGCAGTGGCTGCACATAAGGTGCATTGGCTGGGAATCAAACCCAGATCTCCCACATGGAAGGTGAGAATTCTACCGCTGAAAAACCATGGCCTCGGAATCTGCTTTACTTAAGGTCAACTGATTTAAATGCTAATAACATGTAAATACATCACAGTAAATCTAGACTACTCTTTGACCAAACTGGAGGGCACCATAGCCAAGCCAAGTTGACATATAAAATTAACCATCACACCCTACAATATAAATGTTCCTTCCCAAACCGTGCAACACCTTTCTTATGACACTGTTCAAGGAAGACTCTGGGATGGTGCTTTGAGGTTGTGGTTTGGGCCACAAATGGAAATACAGCAAGAGGGCAGCCATGCCTGGAGTGAGAACTGCCCGTTTGGGATCCTCGAGGGATCTGCTGTACCCGTCATTCCCAGCTCCGCTGTCAGGAGGATCTCATAAAGGAGGTTTGCAAGGACTGGGAACACATGTTTATTTTATGAATGACTTCAGGGAAAGAAGAAAAAAAATCATCCAGAATGTCATCCAGGAGGCTGTGTTCTTTTTATTATGTTTTGTCGGTAAACAAAAAAAATTGCCACATTTAATACTTACACCAGTCCTGTGGGATTTTTCTGACTAATGTAAAATGACAGTTGTCGCAACATTCTATATAAATACAAGTCTGTTTGCAGGAGCCTGTTCTATTTTTAATGTAAACCACACCTAACTTACTCTGAAGAATTGTACCCTTGGAATTTAGAGTCTGGTCTGCTGTCTGTTCACGGTGCTGCATTGTCTCTGCAGACGCCCGGAAGAAACCAGAGCCATCCAAAACTTTTTCGTTTAATGTGAGAATTATTCACCTAATTTTCCTGCAGCG
Source organism: Orycteropus afer afer (assembly GCF_000298275.1). Lineage (NCBI taxonomy): Eukaryota > Metazoa > Chordata > Mammalia > Tubulidentata > Orycteropodidae > Orycteropus > Orycteropus afer. Next base: position 2,650,615 of record NW_006921681.1, read on the forward strand.
ATTGTGTTACTTAATTTATTGTTGTGCAGAGCGGCGAGCTGATGTGGCTAATGAGTGACACAGTGTACTTGGTGAGCTGATCTATAATTTAGGAGGCTGCTGATGATCTTAGTGCTGTCTGCAGTCTGAGCAAAGCAGGCAGTAAAAATAAAGAATATATTCACAGATTATATAAATACGCGCGCATCCAACCATACACACGCACATGACACCTATTAATCGGCTTGCAACCCCCTTGGTTGAGTGAAGCGTCAACTTACCCTGCTGTGTGTACAGGGAGAGGTTTTATGAGTTCATAATGGACTCCTTGGCTACCTCCTTAGAGAATTTCAAGCTTAGGAAGAGTTGAATGGAACAAGAAGAGAACCCTCCATGAGAGGGGCAAAGGGTGGTGACCTCTTCACTCTATTCCCTCTCGTTTCTCAACCACTTCTTCTTGCACTTGTTAGAAATGGCCTTCTTAACAGAAGCTTCCTTAATTCTAGCAGTGGGGCACCCGCAGCTCATTAGCATTCAGGAGCAGAAGGGTGGAAGGCAGGATAGTGACACCTTGCTCTGCAGTTTCAGGACAGTGAGGCAGATGCCTGGCTCTGCTGCTGCTGCTCCTTCTCTTGAGCCCAGCCTCTCAGTGGTTACTATGGACAGGTGGAAATTGACAACTTGCCATTGCTGTCAAATGAGAAGACACTTGGATAACTCTCTGATCTAATACTAGACTCCAAGTTGAGTAACAATGATCCCATAGGTGCCCCTTTGTGCAAAGTCACATGGGGCAAAAGCATCAGGGGCAGGTGCAGGTAGATTGTGCCATTCTTTCTGCTCTGAAATTCCTTTCATTGGGTGATTTCCGGGCAGAGGTCCTATATTGTTGGGAGAAATACCCTCAGGCTCCAGCCACGTTCATCTGTGGCCATCAAGATCAGTGCATCTGGACCAGAGGGTTAGCTTGTAAATGGACCCAGCTGAGCCTGCATCTTCCCTGTAGTTCTTCATGGCACCCACAGTGCAGGTTTTCCAATAAATAGGTAAACTTTCTATGTACCTTTTAGGAACATGAAGCCCAGTGTATTTACATACTATATCCCAGGTTTAAAAATCAACTTTAGATTTCCTTTGCCTTTTGCAGTCTCTTGAATAAAGCATTTTTGTAGCCTACTCAAAATCCTTTCCCTGTGTTTACATTTTAATGGGCATTCCAGTGAAATAGAGGATTTATTATTATTATTATTATTATTACTTACATTTATCAGGAAAGGAGGTGGGGATGAAAACAGGCAAATGAGATGGCTGCCTCTCTTTAGACAATGGTTTCTCTGTTAATCAGGGGAGTTAGGGCCTGATGTAAGCAAAGCCTGAGATTTAGCTGGGCAAGCATAAAGGGAGGGGAAACTGTTTTTATTCATGTTTCAAATATGTATTCCTGAGAGCTTATGGAATTTTAAAATAGCGCTTTAGATATAAAACATCACTGCAAGAAAAGAACATGTGTAAGAAGAATATTAAATCTCATTGGTCTGTGCAGAAAGGAAAAATCTTTTTTGTGTAATGAGGTACCATTTAAGAATTCTCCTTAAGGAAAAGAAAAGAGAGGGGGAAAAAAATCAACATCCCTGGTAGGGCAAAGAAGCCTATTGGCTAGTTCTTTGTCACAAGTGAGCTTGGCAGGAGAGTTCTCAGGTGATCCCAGTCCCTTGGAGGCATTTTAGGAGCGGTTTTTGGTTTCTGCAGTTGATTGATGGAAAACCCCACTTGTTATCTTGGTTATTGGTTTTGCAGGGTGTGGAAACAGCCTTTTTGCTTATCCCCACGTGTAGCTAATATTAAGATCCTCTCGTGCAAAGGGCTTCCTTATCACAGTGGATCATGAAGGATAATAAAAATGGACCAAGGAAGCTTCTAGGCCTTTGCATCAGTGGAACTGCAATGTTTTAATCTTCCCCAGGGGATGTCTCTCTCTTTCCTCCCCTGACATTCCCAAGAGATTCCTAATTAAAGCTACAGATGCAGTTTAAAAATACACTCACCAGATGTTAGTTTAAAATGACCTATTGCTGGCAGCCGAGATGGAGGAGGCTGACCGTGGTGGAGGCCTTTGGGTCGCCTTTTCGTCGTTGTCATTCGGTATGCTAATGAAGCCCTGCAGAATCTCCAAGCCAGCCTCGCCAAGTCATAAAACCAACTGCTCTGAAAGCAATGCATCAGTAATTCTTATCACCTGGCATCTGGAGTGCCGGGAAAGCGTACTTTCTAACTAGAACATGTCAGTGCATGACTTAGGAGGGAGCCCGGCTCCTCACTCCACAGACAATTTAGACTGATGGATCTGCTCGCTGGAGCTAGCACAGCTCCCTTTAGGACAAACCATCTTTTAAGTTAAATCCAGGCTCTGAGACAGGCCTGCCATGATTTGGCTAGACCCACGCACAAAGGAGCCTGCCTGGCGCAAGTGGTTTGTGATCCGCTGCTAACCAAAAGGTTGGCTGTTTGATAGAGGCACATCTAAGGAATGGCAGGTATGGCATATGCCCTGGGCACCACTTGAAGGGGAAAGGTACTCAGCAGTTTCTATTCACCATCGCAGTTTCCACCGCCAGCTGTGAGAGATCACTCAGCAAGCTAAAACTAATCCTTTCGTATTTGAGAGCACGGGTCAAGGCAGACTGTGTGATCTTGCTCTGGTGAGTGTAGAAGGGAAAAAACAGACAAGAGAATGACTTTGAGCTCATCACAGACCAATTTTCATCAGTAAGAGGAAGGAAGGTGCAGTTGTAATTTTCATGTATGCCATAAAGTGTTAAGTAAAAGATTAACAAGTTTGACTTGTATTTTTGAGCTGATATAACGGTAAAGTGATCTAAAAGATGGATGTCAGATGTTTGGACAGGGGCGCAATTTCAGTGCTTGCCATAGGTGCTGTTTTCCATAGATGCGCCTCTATAGTTCAGACATACCCAGTGGTGCCATACAAGAAAGACCTGGCAATCTGCTTGCTTAACAGTTCTAGCCAAGAAAACCCTATGAGGCAGTTCTACTACATAACACCTGGGTTGCCATGGGTCATGGGCATTGGCAGCTAACAACATGCATAATGGAGGAGCAGGATGGTCAGATACCCACCACACAAGAGACCAACACCTTGGCTTGGACAAGTCTGAGCCTACAGCCCCCCTTCTGGGTTTTGTTTTGATTTTTCTGAAGTTCACAGTATCTTTTCTAAGTTAGGTATCAAACTTGTGTGTAGTCTTGGAGCCCCAGTGGTGCAATGGTTAAGCACTTGGCTCCTAACTGAAAGGTTGGCAGTTGGAACCTACCTATCAGCTCCATGGGAGAAAGACCTAGCAATCTGCTTCCATAAAGATTACAGCCAAGAAACCCTGTCAGGAAGTTCTATTCTGTCACTTGGAGTCACTATGAGTCAGAATCAACTCAATGGTACCTGACAACAATAACTACAGTGTAGTCCTGCTTGCCCTGCAAAGCTGAGTGATGAGGAATGCAATGCCCAGGAATGAATTGTTTTGGGGAAAAAAGGACTTTTTCTTTTCCCCAAGACTGAAATTTATAGGCAGCAAATTCCTATTGGCACATTTATCAAAGTAAACATACAGGTTAAATGACAGTTAACCCAGCAGCCACCAGTTGGTGTCTAGGGATGTCAACAGGCCCAGGATGTCCATCAGAACAGCTTAGTGCTTTCAGCTCTGCACAGCACCAGCTACCCTGCCTGATGCCCTTGAGCTTGAGCTCCAGCTGGAGGCTTGCTGGCACTTTGGATACTAAGATGTCCATGCACCTGTGTCTGAGTTCCCTAGTGCTGCTGTAACAGGAATACCACAAGTGGATGGCTGTAACAAACAGAAATTTATTCTTTCAGAGTTTCAGAAGCTAGCAGGGTGCCAGCTCTAGGGGAAGGCTTTCTCTTTATGTCTGGGCAATGGTCCTTGTCTTTTTTCAACATCTGTGGGCCAAGCATTCCTTAGAGATCTCCATGTGTCTTGGCATCTATCTTCCCCTGGGTCTAGGAGGTTCTCAGTGCAGGGACCCCAGGACCAAAGGACTCACTCTGTTCCCAGCTCTTCTTTCTTGGTGGTAGTCAGGTCTCTTGATCTCTGCTTGCTTGTTTAATCTCTTTTATATCTCAAAAGCGATCCACTCAAGATACAGCCTAGTCCTGCCTAATAAACATAATTCTCTCTAATCCTGCCTCATTTACATCATAGAGGTTAGGATTTACAACACATAGGATAATTACATCAGATCACTGAATGGAGGATAATTACATAATACTGAGAATCACGGCCTAGCCAAGTTGACACATATTTTTGGGGGACACAATTCAATCTGTAACAACCTGAAAGTCAGCTACATTGCTGACTCAGAAGACAAAACAAAGGCAATTATTCACAGAGAGCAGAGCCAGGATTTGGATTCAGAACAGACTTGCAGATACATTCACACGCATGTCCTCTTGGGTGGAACATGCAGACTGATTTACAGTGCAGGAATTCTGCCAGTCAGTGGAGGTAGATGTGTTTATAGATAATGTTGAAAACGAGACCTCTGCAACCTTGGTATTTTAAGCACAGAGCTCAGGTTTGTGTAATAAGTATAATGTAGTTAAATAAGATTAATCTATTGGTGGTAGGGAAGAGAGCCTCTGAGGCAGATTGGGTGTCTCCAAGGCATAATTATTTATCAAACTAATTAAAATGTAACCACTGGCTCACTGAGTCCGATAACTGGGCTTCCCTGCCCAAGGAGCAGCCTGTGCTGAGCACCTGTGGTTTGTTTTTCCATTAATTGACCATGGGAGCACAAGACAACAAAGGCCTGGATTGCTTGTCTAGAGGGGCCTCTCTCACCATCTGCCTGGCGGTTGCTTACCTGGCCTGCTTCTGGGAGGTAGACTAGTTGGGGTGTTGCTGGTTCAGAGAGAGAGTCACCAGTTGCTGTCAGTGAGGCCCTACGTTGGATGGAGTAGCTCATGGGTTACTGTGCAAAATACTTGTTGATAAGTGCCATCAAGTCAGTTTTTGACTTACACAGCAATGCACTGTGATGGAGTGTGAACTTCCCCATACGGTTACCTAGGCTGATTACCAGGTCCTTCTCTGGAGGAGCTGCTGGGTGGGTTCAAACCACCAGCCTTTCAGAAGACAAGCACTTAACCATTGTACCACCAGGGCCCTTTGTGTAGAATAAAGTCCTGCATATTTGTCAGGACTGGAGTTAACTTGAGACCAGAGCAATTCAGATGAGCCATCTATACAACCCAGAGTTACCTCAGTGGGGCTTTGACCATGGACCCCTGGCTTGAGTAGCCAGCCTTTGATAATGAACACACGAGCCCAAAAAGGGCTAAATTGACTCATGGGGAGAGGAAAAGCAGTTGCAGAAGTAGCTTCACTTGGGCCATCATACTGGGATAAGCAGGGCTCCCAGGCACCAGCTTGAGCTTCCATTCCCATCTTTGCCTTCCAAGGAAAGGTATGTATCTGGGGAAAATGTTACTTAGCAGAGAGAAGAAGAGGATGCAAGGCTCCTTACATAAAGTACTTGGGAATGTTGAAGAGATTCAAAAAGGTCTATTGAAAAATGAAAGGTAGGAAGACTGTAAGCTCTGAGCTCAGCACAGCCAGGAGCTGGGAGCCAGGTGCGTGGTTTTGCTTTCTTTATCGCATTTCCCAGGAGCTCTGGTAGCGTAATGCCTAAGGCACTTGACTGCTAACCAGAAGGCTGGCAGTTCAGACCCACCAGCCACTCTTCAGAGGGAAGATGAGGCAATCTACCTCCGCAGTGATACTGCCTCGGAAACCCAAGGAGGGGTCACTATGAGTCGGATCCGACTCAAGGACTCATAACAACAACAATCATATTTCCTGTTCATGTCCCAAAGAGTGCAAGTAGGAACATCCCCTTCCAGGGACCGATGCTGGACCTGGTCCTCGAAACCCCCAGAACAAACTGCAGGGGCCAGCCATGGCCCTTTTTTCTCTCTTCCTCCAGTCCCCTGAGGCCCTGGGTCTGTCCCTAAGCAGCCCAAAGCTAGAGCCTCCTCTTACATCTTCCCTCAGGTGACAGCTCCCAGGTCCTATCAGGAAGAAAGAAAATGCTAGAGGCAGGGACCAAAGCCACTTTTATTTGTTCCTGAGGCCACAGAAGCAACAATCAGTAAATGGCTTGAATAAAAGTCCTAAAGATTTATCCCAACCCGCCCCGCCCCCAAGGCTGTTGCTGACGCAAATTAGCACACTGAACAGAATGTCAGTGAGGCCGCAGTCACCTGATCATTTCCAGGCAGGAGCCAGTTGATCATCTCCTGTCTCCTTGTGGTGAGGGTGGACACTGAGCTGTGTCCTGTCCCCAGTCTTCACCAAGAGTATTCACCAAACTTCTGTATTGTCTCCTTCATTTGTAGGGAGGTGAAGAGGGCTCCCAAAGTGGGGGACAGGGACAGTGCACTTAGAGATGGAGTGCTGGGCTTCTATTCCCACTACTGCCCAATTAGTCTTTCTGCACAAGTACACAGTCCTCTGTCAGGTCCCAGAAGGAAGGATCTGAACAAGCAAGAGTGCCTACCCCCTCCCATGGATATGGCTGCAATCAAATGCAATCCTCCTTATAGATTCATGCCAGGTTCCAAACCAAACCATATTCACTGCCATGGAGTCAATTCTGACTCATAGCAACCCCTACTGAGTTTCTAAGGCTGTAAATCTTTTTTTTTTTTTTTTTTCAATTGTTATTGTGTTTTGGGTGAAAGTTTGCAGAGCAAATTCATTTTCCATATGGCAGTTCATAAACATTTTGTCTCATGACCTTGACTGCAATTCCCCACAATGTAACAGCTCACTTCCCACTTCCTCCCCATGGTTAGCTCTTCCCTGTGCCCTTCACTTTCATTCACTCCCACCCTCTAAGCTGTCTCCCTGTGTAAACATTGCATTTCTATTCTCCCATGATTGATTGCTCTAAGGAGTGTATCTACCTGATGTAAATGTTCACCCCAGATGCCTGTCTGTTGTTTGGCTGGAAGCCAACAGGAGTGAGTTCAGTTCTAGACCTGAAGGGCTAGGGGCCATAGTCTCAGGGGTCTCACCAGGTTCTATCAGACCAGCAAACCTGGTCTTTTTTTTTTTTTTATGGTTTTGAGTTCCGTTCCACATTGTTCTCCCACTCTATCCATGATCTCCTGTACCAATCCCCCTCTGAGTGGTTGACAGTGGTAGCCAGGCACCATCTAGTTCTTCTGGTCTCATGGTCATATAGGCTTAGGATTGCATGATATCCCAATCCCTTGAACTAACTGTTGCCATGCATCTTTTGTTTTCTTTGTTCTTCTTTGCTTTGGATAAGGAGAGACCCATCATTGCATCTAGATGGCTGCTTGCAAGCTTTTAAGATCGCAGTCGCTACTCACCAAAGTAGGATGTGGAACAATGTTTTTGTGAAGTATGTTATGCTCACTGAGGTTGATGTCCCCTGTGACCATGGTCCCGAGCCCACAGGTCCAACTACTTGCTCTTTCCGGGTAACTGGCTGTGGCCAAGAAGCCACCCCAACTTTGTCCTTTGTCAGTGCTACTATACATCCATACATTCTTATAAAGCATACAAATACGCATGTAGAAACATTGTCTGTTAACCTATACATGTTCACGGGCACACTCTCCCCTGCCTAGATATACCTGATCATTCAGCCTGTCCACCCACCTAACCACATGTAGATCAATACTTGCCATCACTGACAATGCAGTACTGTACATGCAAAAGGGTTCATCCCATGTTCCTCTCTATGTCTTCATCTTCCTCAGTGCAAGGCTGTAAATCTTAATGGAAGGAGACTGCCTCAACTTTCTTCCACTGAGCAGCTGTGGGTTCAAACCACTGACCTTTTGGTTAGCAGCCAAATGCCTTAACAACTATACCACCAGACCTTCTTCATGCTTGGCAGAGAAAAGTGGAAGGTGCCTGGTGTCATGATGGTTAAGCCTTGGCTGCTAACAAAAAGGTTGATAGTTCAAACTCATCCAGTGGCTCAATGGGAGAAAGACCTGGTACTCTGCTTCCATAAAGATTGTGGCCTAGAAAACCATATGAGGCAGTTCTACTCTGTCACATGATGTTGCTATGAGTCAGAATTGACTAAATGGCACCCAACAACCACAACAACAGAGAGGATAAGCCTGTTCTCAGAATCAGCAGGTGCAGCATGAGGGATCAGTCCAATTCTGGTAGAGTAGAGCTGGCTGCCTTTAACCAAGTTCAGGCTGTGCTGGACACATTGTTTGGTCTTTATGTAAACTACCTAAGGCACTTGACTGCTAATCAGAAGGCTGGTGGTTCAAACCCTCCAGCCACTCCTCGGAAGGAAGGTTGGACAATCTACTTCCATAGTGATACTTCCTTGGAAACCCAAGGAGGGGTTGCTATGAGTCGGGTCCGACTCAATGGCACATAACAACAACAACAACAACAACACTATACGCACACAGTAATGGAGTCGCTACATTGACTTATTAATTCATTAAGATGCTTGTGGAGCATCTACCATGTCCTGGGTGGAACAAATGGTTTTGGGTTTGACTACTAACTAAAAGGTTGGTGGTTCAAAGCCACCCAGCACTGGCACAGAAGAAAGTTCTGGTGATCTCTTTCCATTAAGATTACAGTCAAGAAAACCCTTTGAAGCAGTTCTGCTCTGTAACACATGGTGTTGCCCTAAGTTGGAATCGACTCAGCAGCAGTGGGTTGCATTTTTTTGTTTCACTACATCCCTAATAATCTTCCAGAGGCGCTGGTCATACAATGGTTTACTGCTTGACTGCTAACTGAAAGGTTGGTGATTCGAACCCACCAGCAGCTCCACAGGAGAAAAGATCTGGTGATCTACTCCTGTAAAAAAAAAATTGCTCTATGGGGCAATTCTACTCTGTCATAAAGGGTCACTATCAGTCGGGATCAACTTGATGGCACAAAACAGCAACTATGCTTTTCCAAGTGTTAGAGATAAACAGCGAACAGTGGAGTTCTGCCCTCATGGAGTTTTATTCATCAACAAATAAAACATAAATGATATAGGTTCAGGTAGATGTAAATTGCATGAAAAAAAAAAAGAGAGAAAATGAGGGAGCTGGGTGAAGGAGGAGATCTCATTGAGGAGGTGACATTTGGTAGGTGTTATTGTTATCACTTTTCAAATGAAAAAGAAGTTGAATAACTTGGCCAAGGAGTCCCTGGGTGGTGCAAGTTGTGAATGCACTTAGCTAACTGAAATGTTGGAAGTTCAAGGCTACCCAGAGGCACCATGGAAGAAAGATCTCAAAATCTACTTGTAAAAAATTAGCCACTGAATACCCTATGGAGCACAGTTCTACTCTGACATACATGGGTTGCCATGAGTTGACTTGATGGCAACTGGGAAAAAAGAACTTGCCCAAAGTGGCAAGATTCAAACCTAAGTCCACCTGCCACATAGCTTGGCCCTGCTCTATTTGTCCATTCTGAGATTTTCTTGTTTTCCTTCTAAAGTACTTTCATGCTGATCATATCACTCTGTTCTGCTCTAGGTGCCCTTTTTTTCTGTCTCCCCCCGCCCCCAGCAGACAGAAAAACATAGTGAGAAGCAAACACTCAGGGCCTGGCCCAGGCTCCCACAGTCAGTGATAGGGCCCCAAAGAATATTTTATCACAAAAGTTGACAAACTTTTTCTGTAAAGCAACAGACTAAATATTTTAGGCTCTGCAAGCCATGTAGTGTCTGTTGCCTTAACCCTGACTCAACTCTGCCTGCCATTGAAGGGTGAAAGCATCCATAGACAATGTGCAAACTAATGAGTGTGGCTATGTTCTAATTAAACATTGTTTACCAAAACAGGTGGTGGGCCATAGTTTGTCAATCTCTGCTCTAGCCTGCTGCTTTCTCTTTTCTAAAGACTCCTTGAAGAAAGTGAGATTGGAGAGATACTCTCTGCTTCCCCTTAATCCTTCTGTCCATGAAAAAGTATGTGAAATGCTTCATCCAGTCAGATTCCCCCACAGGAATAGAATGGACAGAACCTCTGCACCACACCCAGCAAAGATCTCTGTGGGGAAGGTCTAAGAAGTAGTACTTTTTTGGATGGCTGCTTTCTTCCTTGGGAAGCTAATGAGCTGGTATCCATCCATCCATTTGACTGTCTGTCCATCTATCCTTCCATCCATCTACCCATCCATTCATCATCCATCTACCTATCCATCTATCTACCCACTCAACCATACATATAACCACCCACCCACCCTTCTGTATCTTGATCCTTTCAACCACCTACCCATTCACCTACCTACCATCCACCTACCCATTCATTGATCCATCCAGACATTAATTTACTCCCCATCCATATACTGCCTCAATCATAAGCATGTGCTCAGGGTGTGCTTTGCAGCAAACCCTGCATTAAGCCTCAGAACTTCAGTGAGGAACAGAACGTGGTCCTTGCAAACAAACCAAAACACTGTCTGTAAACCAATGAGAGTGAATGCTGTGATAAAGGTATAGCAGGGAGTGGCCCAGACATTTGGCCAGCCACTCCTCGGAAGGAAGGTTGGGCAATCTACTTCCGTAGTGATACTGCCTCAGAAACTCAAGGAGGGGTCGCTATGAGTCAGGTTTGACTCCATGGCACATAACAATAACAACAGCCTGTCACTCTGGAAGCTCTTTTTCGCAGGCCAACCCAAGAGTCATCTTTGGCAGCATTCTAGCAAGCTCTCTTAGCACATCACTTCCTTGATCCCAAAGAGTTTCAGAAGTAGAATTGGCCCAAAGTGCTCTGGGTCAGCTTCACCTTGAGCTTTTGGATGATGGCTACTGGGCATCCAGAGGCTAACATTTTACCTGTATAGGGCCTTCAGCTCCCTGTAGCTTAGAATAGGAAGGGAGGGCTATTTCCCTAGGATATGGGAACTATGCAGAGGAGTGTTTTGGGGCATGGGTGTTGGGGTGGGGGGATATGAGCAAGGGAAGCAAAATCACTTCTCCCTTCCCACCCACAGTACCTGTGTGCTGAGCAGAAGAGGACATCCCCCAAGAGATGGGGAGCAGCTGTCATTGCATCCAATGACATGAAAATATTTCCAGTCTCCTTCATATCTAGGAAGAGTCTTGATGGCAGAGTGGTTAAGCACTCAGCTGCTAATATCTCTAGAAGCGAGCAAAGTAGGTCAGAGATTGTGCTGGGTTACAAGGAATAAGCCAAGCTTTCTTGCAGGGGATAGGGCCCATTTCTCCCTCTGAACTGAGCTCTCACCCCATTTGGCACTGGCTCCCTTGCAAACGGCACAGAAAGCAGCATGGCTGGCATTTGCTCAGCCAGAGGGTGGTGCTACCCCAGCCAGCCTGGCCTCCTGCAGCTGCAACTGGCCTTTCTGTTCTCTGTCATAACATCATCTTCATGCATTATCTTCACACAGCCTGGCCTGGCAGTTTGGCTGGGGTGCAATGCTTTCTCTCAGAACTTCAAATCATAACTATCTAGGTCTGGGTGCACTAGGCACAGGATCAATGAAATGTAGCATCCATGCTCCAGGTGGGAGCAGAATTAAATTCCAGAAGGACTTCTCTGGTCTCCTGGAGAATGCAGGGGAGGAGGGGTGGATGCTGGAGGCAAGCAGGATGGGGCAGCTATCCATCCTCTGTGCTCTCTCTGGCCACCACTATCCAGCCACTCTCTAGAGCAGATGACAGCAATAATGAATGTTGATATTACTGCCAAGCCTCTCACTGATGGAGGGCTTGCTCTGTCTGAAGAGTGTTTTTTAAGTAGACTTTATTTTTTAGATCACCTTTAAGTTTACAGAAAAATTGCACAGAAAGTAGAAAGAGTTCACATTTACCCCCCACCCACTGCACACTGATTCTCTTATGATTGACATCTTGCATTCCTGTGGCACATGTGTTACAATTGATGAACCAATATTGATATGTTATTAACTAAAGCCCAGAGTTTATGTTGGGGGCAGTGGTGGTTCAATGGTAAAATTCTCACCTTCCATGCAGGAGAGAGACCTTGGTTCAATTCCTGGCCAATGTCACGTTGACTCTGTACCTGTTCAGATGAAATTTGTGCCTGGATGGGTAGGGCTGGGGGCTATGCAGAAGAGGTGGGCCTGGGGACTGATGTCTGGGATGGAAGAAATGAGTCACCATTGTCCATCAAGAAGGCCAAAGTGGCCCTTGAAGAATGCTCCTCATTTCTAAAAATCTTACAATACCTAAAATCATAGAACATGAGGCTGGAAGCCATTTTAGGTAGGAAGTAATTTGATGCCTGTGCTGGAAATGCCTATTCCTGGTCATCCCCATTATCAGTTGTGAATTGGACCATTGTGACCCATAGGGTTTTCAAAGACTGATCTAAAAATCAGCCATTTGAAAACTCTATGGAGCACAGTTCTACTCTGACACACAGGGAGTCTTCATGAGTCTGAATTGACACAATCAATGACAACTAGTTGATTATGCTGGAAATGGGAGATTAGAGAAGAAGGGAGGAGAAGGAAGACCGTTGTCCAAATCTCCAGCAGGTCATAGAGAGCCTTGACTAGAAGCCCAGGTGCCTGAAGATGGAACAGGCTCAGCCTCAGAGCCTGGAAGCCTTTTTAGCCAGAGGGCAGACTGTCCATCTCCAAATTGATTGTCCACTGCCCCCATATGCCCTTTGAGAGGCATTTTCCCACTTTCCCTGGGACCATCAATCAGTCTCTGATCTCCTTGCTCCTATTAAGGCCTGGAACGAGTGCCCCCATGCTCCGTGGGTGCTAGTTCTACCACCACGCATCACACAGCCCAGCCCTCAGGCTCCTTCTTGCTGACCCCACACACGGCTAAAATATTATCCTGTGGATAGGAAATGAAAAGGGTACAACCTTATTTCTTCAAAGATTGCCCAATCTAGCCCAGAGGTATAATAAAACCCCAAACTTTCCTTTCAGGAATCATCTTTTATAAGTAATATCTTTCAGCATTAAGTGGTAGGCACACAATCGTGAAATAAAACAGCAGGACTTGGAGACTCCCAGCATCCTGTGGCTGAGGACTTGCAAAAGGAGAGCTGCCTTTTATGATGGCAAGTTTCATGGATTTCAGGTCTCCTGGATTGTGGGGGACAAGGCTTATAGATGTGGTGGTGACAGCATCATGCTTTATCCTCCCAGGCTAGATGCCCTTGCCTGACCATCTCATCCATCCCTTTGTGGTCATGTGAGACTGGAACCTCAGTCCTTCTCTAGTGAGGTGCTGGTTTTTAAAACAAAGGAAGATTAGAGTCATTGGATTAATTATAATCTTGAGCTCATGATACCCTATTATTGTTTACTTTAGAGTGTTTGTTTCTTGTAACAGCTAATGACCGTGACCCACCAGTCAACCCAAGAACTAGACCGTTACCAATTACTTCCATCTGCTGTGTGCCTTCCCATCCCTTCCCCTGCCTTCCTCCCAGACATAATCATGATCCTGAATTTGTGTTTATCTTTCCTTGCCTATTGCTTCAGTCATATCACTTATATTTTGTCATTGTTAATTGCTATCGAGCTGGCTCTGACTCACGGCAACCTTATGTGGAACAGAACAAAATGCTGCGCAGTCCTGTGTCCTCTTCATGATCATTGGTATGTCTGAGCCCATGCTTACAGCTGTTGTGTCACTCCATCTCACAAGGACTTCCCTCATTTCTGCTAACATTACAAACCATGATTAGTCTTTTCTAATGACAAGTCTGAAGGAAGCAAGATGAGGTCTCACCATCCTTGCTTCTAAGGAATTTTCGTTCTATTTTCCTAAGACTGATTTTCTAGTTTCTTTGGCAGTCCATGAGATATTCAACTATTCTTCACCAGTCGATCTCATGTGCATATCCCCAAAAAACACATTGTTTAATTTTGCCTATTTTTAAACTTTGTAAAAACAAAAGAAAAAGAAACAATATTTTGTGCTCTACATGGGATTTCTCTTCTGGGATTTCTCTTTTATCATTCAACGTTATGTCATGTGACCCATCATGTTGTTGCATATACCTATAGTTCATTTATTTTCACAGCTGTATACTATTCCACTTGGAACTCTATCAGAATTCACTGAACACTTCTCCTGTCTGTGGATAGTCAGGTTGTTTCTAGTGTTCTGCTATTATGAACAATGCTGATAAGAATGGTCTTGTATGTATCTATGTGTGGCCTACATGGTCTCCTGGGGCCTTTCTTTTCTAATGACCTCTGGAACTGTGACAGAGACAGGTATTTAACGATGTACAGGATGTGGAAACTAGAGCAAGAAAAGCTGGAGATTTTGCTCAAAATGTAAACAGCTGAGGGCTTGCTTCTTAATTGGGAGAACTTTTAAAAATAATAATATTCCTATACATTGTTTTAAATCATCAGATGAGCCTGGGGGTGTGTGACCTAGGCTGATATGAAAAGATGGGCTCAGTCAATGAGATTTCTTCCCTTAGGAATTGTAGCAGTCATTGAGCATTGTTTTGAAAACCTAAAGTATTTTAAAATCAAGTGTGAACTCTGAAATGGATGCGCTCCCTGCTGCAGGACGTTCATCTTTCAGTGCCCTGGACCTGGTGGAAGGCAGCATTCTCCAAGTCCCTGACCTCTGAGGGATTGGGTTTGGCTTTGCTCACCTCCCAGATATGAAGGCACATGGCACCTCCAGCATACACCGAGACTATTCATCTTAGGAGGCTGGGTGCCTTATCCCTAGATTTCATAGTAATCGATCGTGGGCCTGAGCCATGTGGCTAAAAGCCTTGTGTCTAGACATGCTCACAGCTCTCCCAGCCTAAAGGATAAGATGTGCCCTGCACCCAACCTTAGCACACCCAGCCATCTGCACCACAGGGTGCCCTGACCTCAGCCTCTGAGAGATTCTAGCATTTCTGCCTGTCTTTCAGAGCTACTGTGACACAAATAACACACACGGGTGGCTTTAAAGAACAGGAATTTGTTTTTTCACAGTTCTGGAGGCTAAAAGACCAAATCAGGGTCTTAGCCATGTTGATTCCTCACTGTTGGTAGCCTGAATGTTTCTTGGTTCCCTGGCGATCCTCATGTGGCATGTCTTCTTCAATATGGGGTCATGGCTGTGTCTAATCTGCTCTTTTTATAACTCAGAAGTTATCAGGTTTAAGACACTCCCTACACTGGTATGGCCTCATTAACATAACATTATGGAAGGTGATTACATTAGATCAGATTACATTCTATCCACAAGTATAAGGGTTCGGATTCCAATATGTATTTTGAAGGAGTACAGTTCAATCTATAACACTATCCAAATATAGAGCAAAGGGTAGTAAAGAGATTCCAAGCTAATGGTTTATGGCAGGAAATATTCAGCCACCTCCACCCAGTGCTGTGTAGAGTAATATTCCTCAGTGAGGAGAGTGGCTGGCTAATTAAGCCCAATGCACAGTTAAAGAAATAGCCTAGGTTTTGGCCCCTACACCATTGGCCTGTCCCCATTCTGCCTTTTCCATAGAACTCTGAAGCAAGGTGACATTGTTCACTCAGAAAGGGGCTTCTATGTTCATCTCTTGTTGTCCAAGAAAAGAGACCAAGTTCCAGAGGGGGCACCAACTTGCCCAAGGTTGTGGCATGGGTCCTTGGCCTTTGGGGACACATCAACTGCCTGGGCTGCTGCCTTTCGTTATTTATTTATTTGTGATGAGAATATACATAGCAAAGCATATGCCAAGTCAATTTCTACATGTATAATTCAACGACAGTTTTGTTTTAAAAGATGCTCTCTTTTGCTTCCAAAGAGCTAAGACTTGTTCAGACCACTTGTATTTGGTCCCTAGAGTTGGCATAACAAATTACATCAAAGTTGGTGACTTGAAACAACAGAAATTTATTGTCTCACAGTTCTGGAGGCCAGAAGTCTGAAATCAGTAACACTGGACTAAAGTCAAGGAGTAGGAAGTGCTGGTTCCCTCTGGAAGCTCTAGGGGAGAATCCATTCTGTGCTTCTTTCCCTGCTTCTGGTGGTGCCTGATGGTCTTTGGCTTGTAGACACATCACCTCAGTCTTTGCCTCCATTGTCACATGGCCTTCTCCTCTTCTCTGTCTTTTCCCTCTGCTTTTCTTTTAAGAGCACAAATGTCATTAGATTAGGGCCCACCCTAATCCAGGATGGTCTCATCTCCAGGTACTTAATTATATCAACAAAGACCCTATTTCCAAATAAAGGCACATTCACAGCTTCCAGCATTTAGGACATGGGCATATTTTTTGAGGAGCCACAGAGTCACTGTACCAAAAAACTTTGGCCAGTGTTCAATAGTTTCAGGAGGTAGCATATGACCAAGAACCAATGATATTGAAAGAAGTCCAAGCTTCACTGCAAGAATTGGCAATAAAAAACAAGGCTCCAGGAATTGATGGAGTACTCGTTGAGATATTTCAACAAACAGATGCAGTGCAGAGGCACTCACTTGTTTATGCCAAGCAATTTGGAAGACAACTACCTGACAACCAACTGGAAGAGACCCATAGTTGTGCCCATTTCAAAGAAAGGTGATCCAACAGAATGCAGAAATTATCAAGCAATATCATTAGTATCACACACAAATACAATTTTTCTGAAGATAATTCAAAAACAGTTGCAGTAATATACTGACAGGGAACTGCCAGAAATTCAAGCGGGATTCAGAAGGGGCTCTGGAACAAGAGATATCATTGCTGATGTCATACGGATCTTGGTTGAAAGCAAAGAATACCTGAAAGATTTTTACCTGTGTTTTATTGACTATGCAAAGGGATTTTACTATGTGGATCATAACAAATTATGGATAACATTGTGAAGAATGAGAATTGCACAACACTTAATTGTGCTCATGAGGAACTGTACACAGACCAAGAGGCAATTGTTTGAAAAGAAGGAGATACTGAATGGTTTAAAATAAGGAAAGGTGTATATCAGGGTTGTATCCTTTTACCATACTTATTCAATCTGTATGCTGAGCAAATAATCCAAGAAACTAAACTATATGAAGTACATGGCATTGAGATTGAAGGAAGACTCATTAACAATCTGCAATATGCAGGTCACACAACTTTGCTTGCTGAAAGTGAAGAAAACTTGGAGTTCTTACCTACCAGCCTTCAGTAGGGAAGAAAACTAAAATCCTTACAACAGGACCAATAAGCAACATCATGATAAATGGAGAAAAGATTGAAGTTGTCAAGGATTTCATTTTACTTGGATCCACAATTAACACCCATGGAAGCAGCAGTCAAGAAATCAAACAAGGTATTGCATTGGGCAAATCTGCTACAAAAGACTTCTTTAAAGTGTTTAAAAGAAAAGATGTCACTTTGAAAACTAAGGTGCATCTGACCCAAGCCACGGTAGTTTCACTAGTCTTGTCTGTATCTGAAAGCTGTTCAATGAATAAAGAAACCCAGCAGAAGATTGATGCATTTGAATTGTGGTGTGAATGAAGAATATTGACTATACCATGGACTGCTAGAAGAACAAACAAATCTGTGTTGGAGGAAGTACAACTGGAATGCTCCTTAGAAGTGAGAATGGCCAAACTTCATTGCTCATACTTTGATCATGTTGTCAGAAGGGGCTAGTCCCTGGAAAAGAATATCCTGCTAGGTAAAATAAAGGGTCAGCAAAAATGAGAAGCTGGACTATATGAAGAAGAATGTGGCATCAGGATTGGAGGAAGGCTCATTAACAACCTGAGATACACAGACAACACAATTTTGCTTGCTGAGAGTGAGAATGACTTGGAGCACTTACTGATGAAGATTAAAG